>NC_083223.1:944165-1259050 GCF_032191835.1 Heteronotia binoei
CTTCGTTCATGTCTTATGGCTCTCAAACATCTTACATTCATGTCTTGTGGTTCTCAAACATCTGACATTTATTCTATGTGGCTCTTACATTAAGCAAGTTTGACCACCCCTGAACTAGATCTTTCGCTCTGGTTTCTAGTTTAGAAGGTAACAGGATGGGGGAATGCAGGATTCCCCCACCTGAATACTGAAGTGGTTCAGTCCAGACACAAGTCTACCCCCTGTGTTAGAGCAGGCCATAGCCTGCTCTCTGGAGGAGAAATTCAGGGGATCTCTAAAGCATACATTATAGTGACGCTCAGCAATTCCTTAACCGAGCTCTCCTTTCATATATACCAGGGGTGGCCAACGGTAGCTCCCCAGATGTGTTTTGCCAACAGCTCCCATCAGCCCCAGCCAGCATGGCCAATGGCTGGGGCTGATGGGAACTGTAGCAAAAAACATCTGGAGAGCTACCGTTGGCCACCCCTGGTATATACTCAACAAGGTATAATCCTTGATCAATGAATGCCTGTTGCATGGGCCCATGTATCTTTGAAGCATTCCATGTTAGTCCATCAGAGGGAAATCAGTAGGAGTCCAGAGGGGCACCTCGAAAGGTAATGAAATATATCCCAGCATCGGCTTTCTGGAGAAGCCAGGGCTTCCCCGGTGCCGTCCATGCAGAGACCAGCTGCTGTGGTTTCCTTCTTGCTGTCGACAGAGCACAGTTGCAACAGGACCCTGCTTGCCACACCCAGGCTGCTGATGAAGTGGAGCATCTTTTAATACCATTTCCAGAGTGTGTTTTTGACTAGGAACTATTCCTCAATGATCTAGGCTTTTGATCTATTCCTCGATGATCTAGGCTTTTATGAAATGGCTGATCTTTTTTTGAAAATATTCAGGTTCCATTTAATGCTTTTAATATGTTTTATTTTGTAAGCTGCCTCAATTCCCTGGAAGGTGGGATAAAAGGTGGGATAAAACAGTTCTAAATAAAAAGGTCTTCCACCACGCCCCCCCCCCCAGCCCGCACCCTGCGCCCCACTTCAAGGGCCTTTGGCTGGTTTTTTTTATTTTTTTAATTGGCAACAGACTTATAGCATTATAAAGAACCATCTACTAGGTTCTCTAAATTCCCAGCTTCCATCTTTTTTTCTTTTTTTAAGTCTCTAACTTCTTTTCTTGCCTTGCCGGTTATATCTCTGCAATGAAAACAGCCAACAATGATTTTTTAAAAAAAACGAAAGTTCAAGGATACTGAGAGACAGATGGTGATGATGTTATGCTACAGTGAGAGATAAATTGCTGGTTTAAACCCCTCCTTTCCCCAAGACCCTTGGTGGCAGTTGCCCCCTCCCCTGCACCTTTGCTGCAATCCTTTCCCCCACGGCCTTTGTTTTTTTGGAGCAGGAGCTCCTTTGCATATTAGGCCACACCCCCTGATGTCACCAATCCTCCTGGAGCTTTCAGGGCTCTTTGTACAGGGCCTATTGTAAGCTTAGGGTTGCCTAGTCCAATTCAAGAAATATCTGGGGACTTTGGGGGTGGAGCCAGGAGACTTTGGGGGTGGAGCCAGGAGCAAGGGTGTGACAAACATAATTGAACTCCAAGGGAGTTCTGGCCATCACATTGAAAGGGACCCAAGCGGGCTGCCGTGTTGGTCTGAAGCAGTTGAACAAAGCAGGAGTCAAAGCTTACATTCTAAATAAAAATTGGTTGGTCTTAAAGGTGCCACTTGACTCCTGCTTTGTCCATTTAAAGGGATCACACACCTTTTAAAATGCCTTCCTTCCATAGGAAATAATGAAGGATAGGGGCACCTTCTTTTGGGGCTCATAGACTTGGATCCCCTGGTCCAATCTTTTTGAAACTTGGGGGGTATTTTGGGGAGAGGCACTGGATGCTATACTGAAAATTTGGTGCCTCTATCTCAAGAAACAGCCCCCCTCACAGCCCCAGATACCTGTCGATCAATTCATTATTTCCTACGGGAATAATACTCCATATGGAATAATAGAGTTCCCAGCAGACATTTCCCTCCCCCCCCCCCCAGCTTTCTGATCACCATGAAACGGGGGAGGGCCTCCAAACCGGGGGATCCCTGCCCCCACCTGAGGATTGGCAACCCTATGTAAGCTCCAGGAGGATTGGCTACATCAGGGGGTGTGGCCTAATATGCAGTTCCTGCTACAGAAGCAGCTCTGGTTCCCCCAAAGGTTGCAGGAAAGACAAGGAAAACCCTGGAGATGTGCAAAAAGAGCCACAACGCTGCCCTGCAAATCTCTGATCCAGTCCAGAGGCCCAGAGAAGAGCAAAGACCTCCTTACTCTAGCTGTGGAATAATTTCTTCTTTGCTCTTCCAGCCTTAACTGAATTGCACTTTCAGGACCCACAATCTGCCTTCTATTTTTCTGTGATTTGCGTGAGAAAAGACCCTTCATTCATGTTACCAAAGCATCAAGGACAGGAGAGCACTTATGAATATCAGGGAAGAACAAGAAGCAAGTGTGTGTGTGTGTGTGTGGTGAGGTGGTGGTGGTGGGGTGAAAACATGTTTGTCGTTGCCAGGGTGGCGGTGGGGAGGGGACTCTAAACCCAAGATTCATCCCTGCATTAATGAAACATATTAGCATTAATTGAGCCTTGCTATAATTGAAATGATTAGAAAACAGTGGCTGCAGAAGCGTGGAATCAATTTGTCTCAGGTTCAAGCTGTTAAAAGAAGAAGAAGAAGAAGAAGAAGCAGGGAAGAGCCCAGCAGAAAGGGGGTCTCAGCCTGATCTACTCTGGACCAAGGCAAGATGCTCCATTTACAAAACCTCCGCTCTGCTCAGCTGCCTCCTTTCCGAAGGAGCTGCCTGCACTTAACTGCGAAAGGAGTCAAGGCAGCCTCTAATGAACCATAATTGGAGCCTGTTGTTCATGGAGGGGCTCTGAAGAACAAGAAAGCCATGCAAATGAGCACAGAAGAATCCCTCTTGACACCCTGGCTGCTGCTGCAGGGAAAAGGCAAATGCTTTTCAAAAAGATCTCCAGTAAGACAGGCCCTGCCGAAAAGGCCATCTTTTCTTTTGCTTCACAGGAAACTCAGCATTCCTGTATCTCCCACTGTGATGAGGGATGCCGACTTCTGCTCGTGACATCCCTGGAGACTTGGGGGCAGGGCCAGGGGGGGGCAGCTCAGGAGGTCTATGACGGCAGAGGAAGTGTCCTATGATGCCATCATTTCCTCCAGGGAAACTCCTGGAGTTCACAGCAGGGTTAGAAGCTGTTTGTTTCTGCCCCTCTGCAGCAGTGTGTACTCCGTCCTTAGGGAAACTGGGTTTCTCTTCTGATTGGAGGGGGGTGAGCATCGAATCCTCGCCCTTCCCCAAAGAAGAGCAGGGTGGGGGGGCAATAAATAGTAGAAAAACAGCACAATTGTGTCTCAGCCAATACTCCCTCTAAACTGTGAAGTCTCGTGAGCAAAAATTCTACTTTGTGAGCTACTGGTATTAAAGTTTTGAGCTCCTGCGTACATTAGTTTCCTCTGGGGCTATTTTTCCTGAGCTGCGACAAAAAATGTGTGAGCTGAAAGCTAAAAACCTGTGAGCTAGTTCACACTAACTCAGCTTAGAGGGTAGATCCAAGTGGGCAGCCGTGTTGATCTGAAGCAGCAGAACAAAGTAGGAGTCAAGTTGAGCCTTAAAGACCAACAAAGTTTTATTCAGAATGTCAGCTTTCGTGTGCTCTAAACACATTTCATCAGACGAGGAATCAGGTGCAGTGAGGAGAGCTACATAGAACTGGTAGGCAGTGGTTTAGAATGCAAAATGATACAAATTTAAGATCCAATGACAGAATAGTAAAATTGGATCTTAAATTTGTATCATTTTGCATTTTAAACCACTGCCAGCCGGCTATATGTAGCTCTGCTCACTGTACCTGACTCACTGTACCTAATTCTTCATCTGATGAAGTGTGCTTAGAGCACACGAAAGCTTAAATTCTGAATAAAACTTTGTTGGTCTTAAAGGTGCCACTTGACTTCAGTTTAGAGGGAACACTGGTTTCAGCTTGTCTGCAATTTAAATGCCAAGTTGGTTACTTGGGTGTATTTTCCCTCAAACTGACATCTTTGTTTTGGCTCACATTAAAATACCTGCTGCAACCCCCCCCCCCCCCATCTCTCTCCTCTCTGCAGCTGGGCAATCCCTCCCCCCTCCCCCCCCCCCCCCCCGGGAATCCTTGTAGCTCTTGCCAATAATATTTGATTTGACCAGTGGATGTGATCTGTACCCCTTTAAGGAATCTGCTTAGCTTAGAAGCTTACCGCAATGCTGACATTCAGCAAACAGGCCAAGCAAAGGGGACTTAGAATAGAATCAGAGAATCCCAGAATTGGAAAGGCCCAGAGAGGCCATCTAGTCCAACCCCCTGCTCATTGCAGGATCTCTCCCACTGCCTTAATTTGACAAGCCTCGTTAACTTGAGCAAGATGGATTCCTGGCATACTATGCCTGGGCCAAAACCAATTAAGAATTCTCTCTGACCTTCACATCTAGAGCCAGACTCTTAAATTCTGCAGCAGTGGAGAAATAACTCAACTCATGGGCAGCACTTCAAATGCAGACTGCTTCCCAGCATTTGAATTGTCAGGGGGAATGGAAGAGCTAATTGTCAGCCATAGGGAATCTTCGTTTTTATTTTTTGGGCTTCACTTACCTCCTGAATAGTTACAGGTTCTAGACTGAGAGGTGTCTGGTGGGTGGCCGCCATACTGGAACACTGTTCTTGATCTAAGTATTCTCTGAAATAAATCCACCTCTTGAGGAACAAGACCTCAGCTAAAGCGGGGGTCAAAATGAACTCAGTCTCGACTAGCTCTTATATTCCTCCCCTTTGTTTAGCTGGCAATTGTTGCCTTCTCCGCATAAGATAAGGACAAAACAATGATACAAATTTGCACAGCTTCTGCTGGAGTTGCAGCCTTTTACCAAAGCTGAAACATGACTGTAAACTGACATCACTGCTGGCTGGATGAATCCGGTTAGGGGGACTGTAACCCTTTGTCTAAAAAGCACTGCATTTAAGGGCAAGGCCTTCTTTGCCTCTACAGGCAGCAAGTAAGCTACAAAATTCTGCCTGCAGGGCTGGAAATTTGTAGGACTGCATGTTTTGCAAACAGGGAACACGGAAGTTGGGATGAACCATGTGTATGTTGATCAATAGTATGTATTAATAGGTTCCTGCCTGGCTCACTGGAGCCTGCATGACTGAGCTTGGGGACGCGGGAACAATGGGCAGGAGGATCCAAATCCCTGCTGCCCTGGTCCAATCACAGCCCCCCTGCTGGTTTGAATGGTCCAATGGAGCCCTAGTGCAGGAACCTTGAAGTGTATATAGTTGGCCCAGTTCCTCAGTCTTTTGAGGGCAGCCCTTACCATGCTGCACGCAAGAAAAGAGCCTTGCTTAAATCACTGCCGCTTCGTCTACTCCATACGTTGAACCCACTATATTATAGAAACAGAATCTGTATTGATAGTCCTGGTGGGTTTCAACATTTCAACCTCTTGAGAGAAACTGTGTAATCAACTTCCACACATAGAATCATAGAGTTGGAAGGGACCTCTAGGGTCATTTAGTCCAACCCCCTGCACAATGCAGGAAACTCACAAACACCTCCCCCTAAATTCACAGGATCCTCATTGCTGTCAGATGGCCATCCAGCCCCTGTTTAAAAACCTCCAAGGAAGGAGAGCCCACCACCTTCCAAGGAGGAAGCCTGTTCCACTGAGGAACCACTCTAACGGTCAGGAAGTTCTTCCTGATGTTGAGCTGGAAACTCTTTTGATTTAATTTCAACCCACTGGTTCTGGTCCTACCTTCCGGGGCCACAGAAAATAATTCCACACCATCCTCTATATGACAGCCCTTCAAGGACTTGAAGATGGTGATCCTGTCACCTTTCAGCCGCCTCGTCTCCAGGCTAAACGTGCCCAGCTCCTTCAACCTTTCCTCATAGGACTCGGTCTCCAGACCCCTCACCATCTTCGTCGCCCTCCTCTGGACCCATTCCAGCTTGTCTATATCCTTCTTAAAAGGTGCTGCCCAAAACTGAACACAATACTCCAGGTGAGGTCTTACAAGAGCAGAGTAAAGTGATACCATCACATCACGTGATCTGGACATTATACTTCTGTTGATACACCCCAAATTTTCATTTGCCTTTTTAGCCACCACATCACACTGTTGACTCATGTTCAGCGTATGATCCCCTAAGACTTCCTAGATCCTTTTCGCACATACTACTGATAAGGCAAGTCTCCCCCATTCTATAACCATGCATTGAATTTTTCCTACCTAAATGCAGAACTTTGCATTTATCCCTGTTAAAATTCATTTTATTGGTTTTAGCCCAGTTTTTCAGCCTGTCATCTTGTATCCTGTTTTTGTCTGTTCGCAACCCTTCCCAATTTAGTATCATCTGCAAATTTAATAAGCATTACCTCTATCCCTTCATCCAAATCATTGATAAAGATGTTGAACAAAACAGGTCCCAGGACAGATCCTTGAGGCACTCCATTTGTCACTCCTCTCCAAGAGGATGAGGAACCATTCACAAGCACTCTTTGGGTGCGATCTGTCAACCAGTTACAGATCCACTTATTGGTAACAGAATCCAAACCACATTTTACCAACTTGTCAACAAGGATAGTATGTGGAATCTTATCAAAAGCCTTACTGAAATCAAGATAAACGATGTCTACAGCATTCCCCTGATCCAGCAAGGTAGTCACTTTCTCAAAAAAAGAGATCAGGTTAGTCTGACATGACTTGTTCTTGAGAAAACCATGCTGGCTCTTAGTAATCACATCCATTCTTTCTAAATGTTCCAGGACCGACTGTTTTGATGATTTGTTCTAAAACTTTTCCAGGTATAAATGTTAAGCTGACGGGTTGGTAGTTACCTGGATTCTCTTTTTTCCCCTTCTTGAAGATGGGGACAACATTCGCCCGCCTCCAATCTTCCGGCAACTCTCCTTTCTCCAAGAATTTTCAAAAATATCTATCCACTTGGAAAAGATTCCTGATGCATCTTAGGGTACAGACCTCCAAATGGAAGGTATATATCTGCAATTGCTGCTGACATAAGGCCATGTACATTTGTGGCCTTCCAAAAAACTGTGTCATTCATTTCCAGATTGGAACATTCCATTTTGGGTCCTAGATTAATTGTGTATTGTTTTACAAGTGGAACAGGAACTTTCTTGTATGCTGTAATTTGTACTGTTTGACCTCTGAGGAAGGACTCTGCAGACCAAAACACGCCAGGCCATATATGGTTCTTTCATTTGCATTCATTTCATTAGGGGGTTGGACTAGATGACCCTAGAAGTCCCTTACAACTCTATGATTCTATGATCTGTCACTTTGATTCATTTATGAGGTTTTATCTGGACGTCTACAAGGTTTGTATATGTTTTTGTAATAAACACATGTACATTTGTCTATAACTATTGAGGCTTTTAACTTTTGGCCCCCTACTAATATTCCAAACTTTCTTTGGAGGATTTTGCTCATTTGGTTTAGTTTCTCTTCCCCTCTCTTTGTGGTTGGCTACCATGTGATGGACCACTGGTCTGATCCAACAAGGCTCTTGTGATGTTCTTCTCAGGGGAAGGCCTCAGCCTCTCTGCCCTGTTGCTGGCCCTCCAGAGGAACTGGCTGGCCACTGTGTGAGACAGGAGGCTGGACTAGAAGGACCCTTCCTGGTCTGATCCAACAAGGCTCTTGTGATGTTCTTCTCAGGGGAAGGCCTCAGCCTCTCTGCCCTGTTGCTGGCCCTCCAGAGGAACTGGCTGGCCACTGTGTGAGACAGGAGGCTGGACTAGAAGGACCCTTCCTGGTCTGATCCAACAAGGCTCTTGTGATGTTCTTCTCAGGGGAAGGCCTCAGCCTCTCTGCCCTGTTGTTGGCCCTCCAGAGGAACTGGTTGGCCTCTGTGTGAGACAGGAGGCTGGATTAGATGGACCCTCCCTGGTCTGATCCAGCAGGGCTCTTTTGATGTTCTTATGAAGGCCTCAGCCTTTCTGCCTTGTTGTTGGCCCTCCAGAGGAACTGGTTGGCCGCTGTGTGAGACAGGAGGCTGGACTCGGTGGACCCTCCCTGGTCTGACCCAGCAGGACTCTTCTGATGCTCTTCTCAGGGGAAGGCCTCGACCTCTCTGCCCTGTTGTTGGCCCTCCAGAGGAACTGGCTGGCCCCTGTGTGAGACAGGAGGCTGGACTACATGGACCCTCCCTGGTCTGACCCAGCAGGGCTCTTCTGATGTTCACTTCTAGTCATTATTGCTGCTTATAACTAAAGCATTAAAAATAATTACCACAAAACCCAGCCTGCATGATACAAATTTGTGCTTCCTGCAGTTTAGGCTTTGAAAGGGCCCATTTTGGTTTTAAAAGGTTTGTCTACACACATTAACTCAATGCAATCCACTAAGTTTTTAATTAAGCACTGCAGAAGATTCTGTTTCTGAAAAGACAGTAATGCAAAATCTACCCATTTCAAAAAATGTATTCAGCTTCTTTGCTATGACAGCAGAAAATAAATCCCCAAAATGATTTCAGAAAGAATAATAATGGAAAGAATAATGTAGCTAATCCAAAATAATGCAGTCTAATCCAGAATCACAACAGACTGAAAGTAGCCAACTGTATTAGAACCCTCTCATTTTTTTTGTCCAGCAGCTGAAGGATTCTAAGTCATACAAAATTCCCTCCTCCCATAAGCTTTTGAAAACATATATCTCATTTTCCATTTTTTTTAAAAAAGGTAGTCCCCTGTGCAAGCACCAGTCGTTTCTAACTCTGGGATGACGTTGCTTTCACAACGATTTTATGGCAGACTTTTTACGGGGTGGTTTGCCATTGCCTTCCCCAGTCATCTACGCTTCCCCCCCAGCAAGCTGGGGACTCCTTTTACTGACCTCGGAAGGATGGAAGGCTGAGTCTAGAGAAAGGAAAGGAAAGGTCCCCCGTGCAAGCACCAGTTGTTTCCGACTCTGGGGTGACGTTGCTTTCACGACATTTTCACGGCAGACTTTTTATGGGGTGGTTTGCCATTGCCTTCCCCAGTCATCTACACTTCCCCCCCAGCAAGCTGGGGACTGATTTGACCAACCTCGGAAGGATGGAAGGATGAATCAACTTGAGCCGGCTCCCTGAACCCAGCTTCTGCCAGTATCGAACTCAGGTCGTGAGCAGAGGGCTCCAACTGCAGTACTGCAGCTTTACCACTCTGTGCCACGGGGCATTTAACCAGACTATAAATCATAGAGTGGTGGATCCCACCACTCCACTGAGCAAACTGAGTGCATGAAGCTGCCTTCTACTGAATCCAACCTTTGTTCCTTCAAGATCAGTATCGTCCACTCAGACTGGCAGCCACTCTTCAGGATCTCCGGCTGAAAAGGGTCTTTCACATTTCCTCTGCCTTGACCTTTGAAATGGAGATAATGGAGAAGGAACCTCGGACCTTTAAGCATGCAATGACTTAAAAATTGCTAATGTAAGAAACCAGGATGATGCCTGAAGGAAAAGAAGAGGGGCTGTGACTCACTGGCTGAGCACCTGTTTTGCATGCAGAAGGTCCCAGGTTCGATCCTCTGTATCTCCAGTTAAAGGACCAGGCAGGAGAGGATGGGAAAGACCTCAGCCTGAGACCCTGGAGAGCCATGGAGAGGGGCCATAACTCAGTGGCAGAGCCTCTGCTTGGCATGCAGAAGGTCCCAGGTTCAGTCCCCGACATCTCCAGTTAAAAGGACCTGGCAGGAGGGGGTGGGAAAGACCTCAGCCTGAGACCCTGGAGAGCCATGGAGAGGGGCCATAGCTCAGTGGCAGAGCCTCTGCTTGGCATGCAGAAGGTCCCAGGTTCAGTCCCCGACATCTCCAGTTAAAAGGACCAGGCAGGAGGTGATGGGAAAGACCTCAGCCTGAGACCCTTGAGAGCCATGGAGAGGGGCCATAGCTCAGTGGCAGAGCCTCTGCTTGGCATGCAGAAAGGTCCCAGGTTCGATCCTCTGCATCTCTAGTTAAAGGACCAGGCAGGGGGTGATGGGAAAAACCTCAGCCTGAGACCCTGGAGAGCCACTGCCAGTTTCAGTAGAAAATATTGACATGGATGGACCAAGAATCTGATTCAGGAGAAGGCAGCTGAATGCGTTCAAGTGTCCCAGGAATATTTGCAAGAAATGCTTTCAGGATTAGAAATGCCAAGAACTTTTTCATGAACCACTTCAGCAGATGAAGCTTCCAGTGTTCATGGCTATACATGAGCAAAGAGCCAGTTTGGTGTCATGGTCAAGTGTGCGGACTCTTATCTGCGGGAACTGGGTTTGATTCCCCACTCCTCCACTTGCACCTGCTGGAATGGCCTTGGGTTAGCCATAACTCTGGCAGAGGTTGTCCTTGAAAGGGCAGCTGCTGTGAGAGTTCTCTCAGCCCCACCCACCTCCCAGGGTGCCTGTTGTGGCGGGAGAAGATATAGGAAATTGTAAGCCGCTCTAAGAACTCTGGATCAGAGAGAAGGGTGGGGGGGAAAATCTGCAGTCTTCTTCTATACGTCTGTCTTGACTGAGTCTCGGCAGCAGAGCACAGCAAGTCAGAGGCTTCAATGTGGGTGTCTGTGGGAGGGTATAATGTACCCTGTTGTAGGATCCCCTGCATGTGTGAAAAGCAGGGTTGGAATTCTAGCAGGAGCTCCTTTGCATATTAGGCCACACCCCCTTGATGTAGCCAGTCCTCCAAGAGATTACAAGGCTCTTTTTTGTAAGCTCTTGGAGAATTGGCTAAATCAGAGGTGTGTGGCTTAATATGCAAAGGAGCTCCTGTTAGAATTCCACCCCTGGTGGAAAGCACCTGGCCAGAAGGGCTGAGCAGCTCAGAAGTGACCCAAACAGCCCATTGAACATCCTGCTTCTTGCTCATGGATACAAGCCAGACAGATGCACACTTGAAGATCTCTAGTTAGGATCCCCAGGGATAAACGAGCGAGGTAAGGGTGTGGCAGTATTTTAGAAGCCGGACCTAAAAAAGTCCAGTGGCAGCAGACTCAGGACTGAAAGAGGGAGGAGGACTTCTTAATGCACAAGACATAAATAATTTGTGGAACTCACAGGATGCAGTGGTGAACACCAGGCTAGAGAAATTTAGAGGGGATGCATCCATTAGATGCTCATGATGACTAAATAGAACCTCCATGTCCAAAATCAGTCTATCCCTAAATCTCCTATCAAGCCCCTGAGCAACTGGCTGTCGTCTGCTTCCTTCTCCCTCTCTCCTGCTTCCTTCTGCATCACAGCTTGCTTTGCCGGGCTTGCTCAATCTCACAGCAGAGCTACAGAGCAAAACCTCTATTTTCTCCATCTTGGGAAGGAAGGGGGGAGAAGAATTGCAGATTTATACCCCGCCCTTCTCTCTGAATCAGAGACTCAGAGTGGCTCACAATCTCCTATATCTTCTCCCCCCACAACCGACACCCTGTGAGGTGGGAGGGGCTGAGAGGGCTCTCCCAGTAGCCACTCTTTCAAGGACATCTCTGCGAGAGCTATGACTGACCCAAGGCCATTCCAGCAGCTGCAAGTGGAGGAGTGGGGAATCAAACTCGGTTCTCCCAGATAAGAGTCTGCATGCTTCACCACTACACCAAACTGGCTCTGCTTTGCCAGGCTCTCTCAATTGCACAGCAGACCTCTCTTCCTTCTATTGGATGAGGCTCCAGACCCTCCTGGTCCCCTGGGAAAGGAAGGAAAAAGTCAGAGCTTCCTATGCCCAGTTCCCTGGATCCCATGTGAGAAATACAAAAAAAGCACCTTTAAGACCAACAAGTGCTAATGTTTTAAGGATGTTTTATTTCAAGGGGTTAAAAAAAATTAATTGTGTTTGTCTGTGTCCTTTATAAAATTTATATCTCTGACACCTAGCATTACATTAATGACACAACGGCCGTCCATGCCACATCCAGCCCTCATAACAAATGAGTTTTACACCCCTGGTCTAAAGCATCCAGACTGCCCTTCTGTTCTTAAACTGGATGGCAAAGTGCGAAGGGAGAAGCTAGTTATGGGGTTTGAGAAGACTTTCCCTTCCTCTTCCTTTCAGTTGAGCTCAACAGACAAATTAGGATTGGTAGATTGTGACATACGCTATGTGTCCACCAAGCAAAAAATCTCAATGCAAAACACCTCCAGATTGGCTGACAATAATTCCGAGTTGTGCAGATGACTAAGCCATCTTTGTTTCAATGTACCACTCCTTTTAAATCCAAAATATATTAATTTAATGCTTGTGCAATGCTAATGTATTGCAAACGATTGCTCTGTCAGTTCTCAAAACTGTGTGTCCCCTCCCCCTTCTCACCCCTCCCACCCTGAAAAGGGTATTAAATATTTATTCCTACCACTGCTTCTCAGACAACCTGCTCTTTAGCTTTTCATACAGGGTTCTGCCGAAGGATGCTGCTATTAAAAGCATGTGAGATCATGTAGCTATTCCCTTGGAAATACTGCAAAGATTATTCCCATGCTAAATGCTTACCTGGTGAATGAACCATGGAATGTACCGAAGAATAACAATCTTTTGTCTTGCTCTAAAACCAAAAGGGTCCATAATTTAAGATGTTGCATGGAAGCTCATATTTTGTTCACACGTTCTACCTGGAAATATCAAGAAATCAGTAGAACAGGGGTCTCCCTAACCATGTGAGCATCTTGACATTTTAAGAACAGATCTCGAACACAGGGCTCGGCAGGCTCTCCCCTGAAAGCTCTAGTTTGCCCATCCCTGCTCTGTGTAGTGGTAGGAGGGGGAAATGGTGACATCATCTGCACCATTATGTCACCTTTACCACAGAGTCTCTGGTGATTCCTAGAGCTACCCTATGCTATATGGGGGTTTTCACCAGAAGCGATGTAGACGAAAAGGCAAGATGACTCAAACAAGATGACTCTCAAACAAACCGACACCTGGACTCTCTAAACGACACCTCCAAATGGGTTGAGGCACGCATTCGGATGAGCGGACATCTCCGCAAGGAGACAGCGAACAAGTCTATCAAGTGGAATTTACATCTCCCCTCAAAATAACAGTTTGAAAATTATTCAGCAATACTTCATAAATTGCAGTCAGGATGTTTTTTGTTGACGCACTTGCCACACAATTTCTCAGATTGGAGTCCTAAAGAGTTTGATTCTCTCTGTCTATTCATGGTCTCCCTTAAATGGCGACTAAATTAAACTTGCTGCTGACGTTTGCACAAAAAGTGGAATTGAATCATGCTGTGCTGGCTTTTCCTTCTCTCGCGGAAAAGAACCTACAAGAATTCTAGCTGCTGTGGCAAAATCTTCATTGCTTTCTTCATTGTCATGGCTATTTAGATGGACGCTGTGTATATCAAATGTACTCTATGGGGCTGTGTGAGGTAGTGGTTAGGGACGACTAGGCTAGGGAAACTGAGGTTCAAATCCACATTTTACCAAGAAAGCACAGCTGTCTTCCATGCTTAAGCTGTGCTTAAATTACAGGGGGGGGGAAGTCTTCCAACTAGGTCTGACAAAGCCCCAGTAGCTATTGTTTGGACAAGGCTACTGGAGGGGCCTCTTTAGCTGGGAGAAAGGATAACTGAGGGGTTGATTGGCATGATAGCGGTTTACAGAATTATGCATAAGATTGAAAGGGTTAGAGAAAGAAGTCCTTTTCTCCCTTTCTCACAATATGAAAACTCGTGGCCACTCAAGGAAATGAATGAGCTGTAGGCTTAGAACAGATAGAAGGAAGTACTTCTTCAGCCAAAGGGTGATTGACACGTGGAATTCACTGCCATAGGAGGTGGTGGCGGCTACAAGCATAGCCAGCTTCAAGAGGGGATTGGATAAACATATGGAGCAGAGGTCCATCAGTGGCTGTTAGCCACAGCATATTGTTGGAACTCTCTGTCTGGGGCAGTGATGCTCTGTATTCTTGGTGCTTGGAGGGAGGACAACAGTGGGAGCGCTTCTAGTGTCCTGGCTCCACTGATGGACTTCCTGAGGGCACCTGGGTTTTTGGCCACTGTGACACAAAGTGTTGGACTGGATGGGACATTGGCCTGATCCAACATGACTTCTCTTATAGTCTTATGTGTCTGGGGCAGTGATGCTCTGTATTCTTGGTGCTTGGGGGGGCACAGTGGGAAGGCTTTTAGTGTCCTGGCCCCACAGATGGACCTCCTGATGGCACCTGGTTTCTTTGGCCACTGTGTGACGCAGAGTGTTGGACTGGATGGGCCATTGGCCTGATCCTACATGGCTTCTCTTATGTTCTTACGTGACACAGGGTGTTGGACTGGAGGGGCCACTGGCCTGATCCAACAGGGCTTCTCTTATGTTCTTATGTGACACAGAGTGTTGGACTGGATGGGCCATTGGCCTGATCCAACATGGCTTCTCTTATGTTCTTATGTGACACAGAGTGTTGGACTGGATGGGCCATTGGCCTGATCCAACATGGCTTCTCTTATGTTCTTATGTGACACAGAGTGTTGGACTGGATGGGCCATTGGCCTGATCCAACATGGCTTCTCTTATGTTCTTATGTGACACAGAGTGTTGGACTGGATGGGCCATTGGCCTGATCCAACAGGGCTTCTCTTATGTTCTTATGAGACACAGAGTGTTGGACTGGATGTGCCATTGGCCTGATCCAACATGGCTTCTCTTATGTTCTTATGTGACACAGAGTGTTGGACTGGAGGGGCCATTGGCCTGATCCAACATGGCTTCTCTTATGTTCTTATGTGACACAGAGTGTTGGACTGGATGGGCCATTGGCCTGATCCAACATGGCTTCTCTTATGTTCTTACGTGACACAGAGTGTTGGACTGGATGGGCCATTGGCCTGATCCAACATGGCTTCTCTTATGTTCTTACGTGACACAGAGTGTTGGACTGGATGGGCCATTGGCCTGATCCAACATAGCTTCTCTTATGTCCTTATGATCTTTCCTCTCTTCATGGGAACCAAGCTCAAAGAATGGTTGGAAATACTAATTTAGTCCCAGAGGGAATAGCAGGGCCATGTGAATTATCGTTAATACTCTCCAAGGGCTGGAAGGAGAAGACGGGGCACCCACACAAGAAGAAGAAGAAGATATTGGATTTATATCCCGCCCTCCACTCCGAAGAGTCTCAGAGCGGCTCACAATCTCCTTTACCTTCCTCCCCCACAACAGACACCCTGTGAGGTGGGTGGGGCTGGAGAGGGCTCTCCCAGCAGCTGCCCTTTCAAGGACAACCTCTGCCAGAGCTATGGCTGACCCAAGGCCATGCGAGCAGGTGCAAGTGGAGGAGTGGGGAATCAAACCCGGTTCTCCCAGATAAGAGTCTGCACACTTAACCACTACACCAAACTGGCTCTACAAAAACCTGGACCCAGAGGCCAGTTCTTGTTGTTTGGTGCAGCCATGACAAGTTAGGGAAGAGTGCACTGATTTGTTCTACGTGACATGGATCGAGGAGAATTTCCTGTCTTGGGGGATTAAACACACACAAGGGAGAGACTTGGAAGAGATGACGGAAGACTGTCTAGTTCCTCCTTCAGGCTAAATGCGCACCTAACTCTCAGAATGAACAGACATGGAGAAAAAACAAACAGATGTTTCTTGCTTTTTTAGAGGTGGAAGAATCTGGAAATCAGAAAACATCTGCATTCATTTTGTTTGCTGCTTTGAAATGATGGGCTAGGTAGCCAGAACTCATTATCTGCTTGCTGAACACACCATTTTCCCATTTCAACTTAATGTTGACCATCTGCTGGCCACCCGTGTTGAAGGGAAGATATTATGGGCAGTGAACTTATTTCGGCATCTCCATTTTGATGGCAGAGAACTGTCAATCGCAGGGACTCAAAAATTCCGTCACGAGAGGAAACATTTCTTCCCCAATGGTCCGAGAGGTTAAAATCTCAGGGGTGTCTCTCATTAAGTTACTCCTCCCCCCCCTTTTGGCTGGAGTCACATTTTAAAAGTGAGAGTTACTGGCAAACAGACAAGATGCCAACTACCATTGCTGCTTTGGTTTAGCAACAAAAAAGTGTGAGGAGCGTTTTCAAGCCTGTTTGAACATTTCCAGTTGTGACTTTCAGATCCTATAAAATAACCATAAATCCGTGAGTGCTGGACTTGGCAAGCCGCCCTGAAACACGCGGGGGTGGGTGGGTGAAGGGAACGCCGGTACAGACAGGGCTTGACTGTGTCTACTAGCAAGCTGTACAGATTGGCTACTGTTCTGTCTGCAAAATAAGAGCAGTGTTTTGTTTTTTCAGCTCCCTTGTGTATTTCCCATGTTCTGTTTCTGGGCAATTTCAGGGAGGATAAAAAATATATATATTTTCTTTAAAAACATGTACAATTGATTCTGTTTGTTGCTACTGCTATCCCTTGCAGTTCAAAACTTCCGCGGCCCACCTCCTGCTTGTTGCTTTTTCCTTCTGAGTTAGTCACAAGGGAGATCCTAGACAATTTGGGATCACACAGGAAATGGTGCAGCATCACAAGAGCCCTGCTGGATCAGACCAGTGAGAGTCCATCTAGTCCAGCCTCCTGTCTCACACAGGGGCCAGCCAGTTCCTCTGGAGGGCCCACAACAGGGCGGAGAGGCTGATGCCTTCCCCTGAGAGGAACATCAGAAGAGCCCTGATGGATCAGACCAGTGAGTGTCCATCTATTCCCGCATCCTGTCTCACAAAGTGGCCAGCCAGTTCCTCTGGAGGGCCAGCACCAAGGCACAGAGAGTGAGGCCTTCATAAGAACATCAGAAGAGCCCTGCTGGATCAGACCAGTGAGAGTCCATCTAGTCCAGCCTCCTGTCTCACACAGTGGCCAACCAGTTCCTCTGGAAGGCCAACAACAGGGCAGAGAGGCTGAGGCCTTCTCCTGAGAAGAACATCAGAAGAGCCCTGCTGGATCAGACCAGGGAGGGTCAATCTAGTCCAACCAGTTCCTCTGGAAGGCCAACAACAGGGCAGAGAGGCTGAGGCTTTCCCCTGAGAAGAACATCAGAAGAGCCCTGCTGGATCAGACCAGTGAGGGTCCATCTAGACCAGCCTCCTGTCTCACACAGCGGCCAACCAGTTCCTCTGGAGGGCCAACAACAGGGCAGAGAGGCTTAGGCCTTCCCCTGATAAGAACATCAGAAGAGCCCTGCAGGATCAGACCAGGGAGGGTCAATCTAGTCCAACCAGTTCCTCTGGAAGGCCAACAACAGGGCAGAGAGGCTGAGGCTTTCCCCTGAGAAGAACATCAGAAGAGCCCTGCTGGATCAGACCAGTGAGGGTCCATCTAGACCAGCCTCCTGTCTCACACAGCGGCCAACCAGTTCCTCTGGAGGGCCAACAACAGGGCAGAGAGGCTTAGGCCTTCCCCTGATAAGAACATCAGAAGAGCCCTGCAGGATCAGACCAGGGAGGGTCCATCTAGTCCAACCAGTTCCTCTGGAAGGCCAACAACAGGGCAGAGAGGCTGAGGCCTTCACTGATAAGAACATCAGAAGAGGCCTGCTGGATCAGACCAGTGAGGGTCCATCTAGACCAGCCTCCTGTCTCACACAGCGGCCAACCAGTTCCTCTGGAGGGCCCACAACAGGGCAGAGAGGCCGAGGCCTTCATAAGAGCATCAGAAGATAAATTCCAGGTGAGACATTTTCTTTTTTTCTGTCACTAATCACTGGCCTCCAACTCCTGCCCCCAGGGTTGCCAGCCTCCAGGTGGGGCCCGGAGATCTCCCAGAATTACAAGTGATCTCCAGGCGACACAGATCAGTTTCCCCGGAGAAGGCTGGCTGCTTCGGAAGGTGGACTCTGTGGCGTTATATACCATTGAAGTCCCTCTGCAAAGCCTGCCGTGGAGTTGGCAACCCACCCTGTACCCCATCCCCAATACTTGAACAGCCTAGATGCCCCTTCTGCAAGAAGGATATCACCTCTGTAATCGTTCCGCTCACCCTGCGCAGTGGCCTTCCAAGCTGAGATAAGCTTTCTGTAAATACAGCGGCGCGTATACAGATATATGAGTCTGCATCGCGTGCCCTGAGGCATACCTAAGCAAACAGGAAGATTAAACACTGGGTGGGGAGGAATGTAAGCCTGAGATTTAGAGAGATAAATTTCCCCATTTCATTTCTGGCCCCGCTGGCTGAGATCTAATCTATTTTCTTTTGCAGAAATATACTTTCTGCCCTTGAATCATAAACCGTATTATATAATTGCATGCATTTGACGATCTCCAATCACAGAAACCCTGCGACAGCTTTCTGGCTGTGTCCCACCTTCCTTCTGCCAGACAGACAGACAGACAGACAGACAGACAGACAGACAGACAGACAGACAGACAGACAGACAGGGGACTGGAGGAAGAACCGCCAACTGTGCCTGGACCAAGGCAGCCCAGCGATGGCAGACAAGTTTAATTTCCGGGACAGCCACTTCCTGAGGGCTTCCAACTCGGAAATCTCTTTCATACCCAAAAGAAAGAGGTAATAAAAATAAGATTAAAGCATAACATCACAGTGGCTTGTTTGGAGGGGAAAAAAGGACGGGGGGGATGGATGGATTTTCTTTCCCTTGATGCCTTCTCTCAATTATTGTGTTATTTAGTGGAACAATTCTACTAAAGCTGCACAAATCAGCAGTCCAAAGGGAAGCTGCATTTGGAAAACTGGTGTGTGTGTGTCGGGGGGGGGGGGGGGCGGGTGAGACACCAAAACACAAAGGAGTCAGGAAGGAGACTGCTTCTCACTCTGTTGAGCACCCAGATGAAACACGGCCCCTAATGTTCAAATGCAGCCTTTGTGTAGCTGTCAGATGTAGTTTTGAATGTTAAAAAGTCACTGAGTGGTGTGTGTGTGTGCAATTCGGATCAGGACCATGCCATGGGGAGAGAGCTTTTCACCTTTTCCCCTTGCACCATTTCCACAACAGAAATTGCAACACCACTTCTGACAGAAACCTATCCTTACCATAGAGCAAGGGTGGGTGTCAAACTAATTTGTCACGAGGGCTGTATCTGACATAAATGAGACCTTGTCGGGCCGTGTGTGTCCTAAAATGTAATGCCAGGTAGTAGAAATATAAACTTTATACAAGCATAATTAATTTTTTTTTTTAAAAAAAGTTAAAACATGCTTAAAAGATTAGTACTCTCACAATATTTTGTTTATTTCTGATAACTGACACCTGAATTACTGCATCAAAATCTGTAGACAATGTCTGTACTGTAGCGATCTTGTGTATGCTGTTCAGGTGTATATTGGTAAGTTGCAAATCTACTTTTGACTTACTGACATTCATTACAGAAATCTCACAGTCAACGCTTTGAGCCTAAGACCCAGGGGAAAACATGAAATGGCTGGGTACCGCAAGCTTTTGCATGTATGTTGCTTCATGTGCTGGCCAGCCAATGGAGAAAACAGAGGCTTTGCTCTGTAGCTTGATTGAGCAAGCCTAGCAAAGCAAGTTGTGATGCAGAAGGAAGCAAGAGAGGGAGAAGGAAGCAGGCAACAGCGAGTCATTCACAGGCCTGATAGGAGCCCTCCGGGAGCCTGATCCGGCTCATGGGCCACATTTGACACCGCTGAGATTTGGGGAATTCCTAGACTGCTAAAGGAGGTGACTGTAACGTCACTTGTGGGTTGTTACTGGCAGGGATGGGACAGTATGATGCACACCAGACTTGGTGTACTTTCCTGCCCAACATTACAGTCACGCTCTCAATCACTCTACTGGTTTGTTCTGCCTAGATGCCGTGAAGGGTGATTTGTATGCGAAGCCACTCAGCGGAGCAAACCGCATTCTGTATTGCTCAGAAAAGCAATAATGTTTGGTGTTTTTACTGAGATATTCACGGTGAATGGCACATATGCTGACAACCAGGGCGGCTGGCAGGTAGACCTGGGGGAAAGGCAAATGGTGCAGTTGCAGGCCATGTCATGAATTAGAGAAGAAGCTGGGAATTAAAAGTAGGGCCGTATCCATTAAACATTTTCAGGTGGACATCACAGGCCGTGCTTCAGTGGTCTGTGAGCACCCGCTTAGCATGAAAATGGTCCTGGGTTCTGTCGCTATAGGCAGAGAAGGCCTGGGCCTGAGACCCTGGAGAACCACCACCAGTCAGAACAGACCATACTGGTCTAGGATTGGATTCAGTATAAGGCAGCTTCATGTGTTCCACATATGGACATAAGAGAAGCCATCTTGAATGACGCCATTGGCCCATCCAGTCCAACACTCTGTGTCACACAGTGGCCAAAACCCAGGAGCCATCAGGAGGTCCACCAGTGGGGCCAGAACTCCAGAAGCCCTCCCACTCTTGCCCCCCAAGCGCCAAGAAGACAGAGAATCCCTACCCCAGACATAAGAGAAGCCATGTTCGATCAAGCCAGTGGCCCATCCAATCCAACACTCTGTGCCACACAGCAGTCAAAACCCAGGTGCCATCAGGAGGTCTATCAGCAGGGCCAGAACTCCAGAAGCCCTCCCACTGTTGCCCCCGCCCCAAGCATCAAGCCTTCATTCAGGAGCCACTGTTTTCAATAAACCTGCCAAAGACCTGGTTGCCGCAGGTCAGGTATATCCCCCATTGATTCCAATGTGCAGCTGAACTGGTGTCCAAGTGGGAGTCCAGGTCTACCATCGTGAGCTCTACTAGTGGAAAGGGCTGGCTCACCCAACACCCACAAGCAGGGGTCGATTTGTAGAAAAATAGTTGGCGGAGCTCATTAGCATAACATTAGCATATGCCGCCCCCCTCAGCCAAAAGCAACCTGATACGAGAAAGGAGAGCACAGGGCAAGCAAGGCCTGCTTGGGCTGGTTAGAGATCCAGCCAGCCCAAGCAGGCCTCACTCACCTGGGGCTTTCCAAGCAGGGCTCACTTACCTGGGGCTTTCCTGCCCTCCACCCCCGTTAAAATGCCAGCAAGCCACCTGCCACCCCAAACCACATAAGGAGTGGAGAAAGGGTGGTGTGGGCTTCTCCATGGGTTAATGAGGGCTGCTGGCTGCCTGCTCTCCTCATCCAGGGATTGTTATGCAGCTGCACCTACTACTCAATGGACAAGGTAGGCGGGGAGGAAGAGGGGGAACCCTCAGAAAGGCTCAGGAGCTGCACTCTTGTGAGTTCCTGCTGAATCTGAGGCCTGCCCACAAGAAGTGGTGGCTGTGGCTAATAGCCACTGATGGACCTCTGCTCCTGATGCTGATCCAATCCCCTCTTGAAGCTGTCTATGCCTGCAGCTGCCACCACCTCCTATGGCAGTGAATGCCACATGTTAATCACCCTTTGGGTGAAGAAGGACTTCCTTTTATCAGTTCTAACCCGACTGCTCAGCAATTTCATCGAACGCCCATGAGTTCTCGTACTGTGAGAAAGGGAGAAAAGGACTTCTTTCTCTACTTTCTCCATCCCATGCATAACCTTGTAAACCTCTATCATGTCACCCCGCAGTCGACATTTCTCCAAGCTCAAGAGCCCCAAGCGTTTTAACCTTTCTTCATAGAGAAAGTGTTCCAGATCATTCAAGTTGCCCTTTTCTGCACTTTCCCCAATGCTATATCTTTAATATCTTATACCAGGGGTGGCCAACGGTAGCTCTCCAGATGTTTTTTGCCTACATCTCCCATCAGCCCCAGCTATTGGCCATGCTGGCTGGAGCTGATGGGAGTTGTAGGCAAAAAAAACATCTGGAGATCTACCGTTGGCCACCCCTGTCTTATAAGATATGTCATAAACAAAGAGTAAAAACATTTCTTCCCAACACCCCCTTCATTACATTAAAGATACACTTATCTATAAGGTACAATAAAAGTAACTTCTATTGGGATATGTTTATACCCAACATGTTACATTTAAAACTACTTCTCCTACTACGTCTCTTGGCAAACGGATTCAACCACTTGCTCTCTCTGACCAGGACAACTGAGGCACAGCCAAGCGTCTCTTCTCTGTTTGCTGTGTTTTGACACCGATTGAGAGATGCACAGTGAGGAGATCAGAGGCCTGATTAGCTTTCTCCTCCTCCTTTCATCTCTTCTCTCAGAGAAAAACTGATTGCGGTTGTGCAGTATACTTAGGGGGCTGCATCAAACAATTTCTTTCAAAAAGGAGAGGATCGTGCATTATAATTTTGGAGCTGCTGCGGACGGAGGCAAACAGGAGGGAGATGTAGGAGGCCAAGACAGTCTGGGAGTTCTACGACGCTGCTACAGAAGAGCCACACAGAACTCGCTCTTCATTACATCTGGGATTGCCAAGTCCAATTCAAAAAATATCTGGGGACTTTGGGGTGGAGCCAGGAGACTTTGGGGGCTGGAGCCAGGAGGCATTGGGGGTGGAGCCAGGAGCAGGGTTGTGACAAGCATAATTGAACCCCGAAGGGAGTTCTGGCCATCACATTTAAAGGGACTGTGTTCCTTTTAAATGCCTCCCCTCCATTTAGAAATAATGAAAGATAGGGGCAGCTTCTTTTGGGGCTCATAGAATTGGACCCCCTGGCCCAAGCCTTTTGAAGCTTGGAGGGTGTTTTGAGGAGAGACACCGGATGCTATTCTGAAAATTTGGTGCCTCTATCTCAAAAATAGCCCCTCCAAGCCCCAGATACCCACAGATCACTTCTCCATTATACCTTATGGGAATTGGTCTCTATAGGGAATAATGGAGCGCCCAGCAGACATGTTCCTTTCCCCTCCCCTGCTTTCTGATGACCCTGAAGCTGGGGTGAGGGCCTCCAAACCGGGGGATCTCCAGTCCCCACCTGGGGATTGCATCTTCCAGAAACTCCAGCATTGGATGCCTTAATACTGAGCAGTTCAGTGATCCACCCCCCCGCCAACCCTTTCACTTCCACATCTGTCAGTCCACTGTGCACGTCGAGAAAATTAAAATTTATTTTGTGGATTCAAGAAACGAAAGAAAGCCATTTTTATTTCCTGGAGGAAGTGTCCCAAGTCCTTCTCCTCATGAGTTGGCCTGCCCCACTTGACCAGAGAAAGAGAAGAGAGAACCCCAGGAACAGCCTAGGGGGGTGGGCTGCAGAGGAAGGGGGATCCAAGGAGTATTGGAACTCCCACCCCCAAAAGAAATTGAACTGGTATAACATAAAGTTCTGGTACCACTCCATGGCATGAATAGACCAGGCAGAACACAATTTCAGATTGTAAAATACACCAAACGTTTAATACTTAAAAGGGCTAGACAACAAGTAAGTACAGTGAGAAACGCTCCTCTCTAAAAAGCTTTGGGTTGCAATTAATCAGCTCCTGCACGGATTCGTGCAAAAGTGACTGGGAAGCACACAGGAGAGGCCTGGGGGTCCCCTGGAATAACAGCTCATCTCCAGAATCCAGGGATCAGTTGCCCTGGGGAAAAACTGGAGGCTTTGGGGGGTGGACTCTAAGGCCTTGTTCCGCACTGAGGACACTGTCCTCCCCTGGCTCCACCCCCAAATCTCCAAATTTCAACCTGGATCTGGCAACTCTACCCCCACATCCCTTGCTGGTGGCTGGGCAGACCTGTGAAGAACTCTCCTGGGTTGGTGTCTCTCTAGGCCACGTCTGTCTCTTCTGGCTGGGCAGGGTTTCCCTGGCAGAGGGGACCCCATATCCCCTGCCCCTTGTACCTGGAGACACTTCTGAGGAGTGAACCTGGGACCACTGCCATGACATGAAGATGCTCCAGAACCAAGCTCCACCCCCAAAAGGCTTTTCATCAGCTGTGACGGATGGTCACGTTTCTCAACAGTGCTGAAATGCGTCCAGAATTATTTGCAACAGGCAGAAGCCACATAATTCCATGACAGACGGCTCTCAGGCGGAAAACAAGGCCCCCGTGGGCAGGTCCTTCTGTTTGCCTTCTTGAAACGGCAACATTTTGGGGCGAAGACACCATAAGAACCCAAATCAACCCACTTTTCAGCGGTGGCATCTCCAAGATTCCAGCCAGCTTCTCAGCTACTCAGGGTGTCCCGGTTTTATTTGAAAAGTCACTTGGTATTTTTTTTTGGTTATGATCGCGATGAAATTTGAAAACATGCCAAGTATTTCAGAAGGCTTCTGAAAATTAAAAGGCATGGATGGTGCAGGCATAGCCGCACCCTTCTAAGACTACGAACTTCAACCAATTTAGAAAGGTAGAACTCTTTAGAAAGGATTTCCCAGTCAGCTTGTCTCTTAACAAAGTAGGAGTAAAGTTCACCTTTAAGACCAACAAAGTTTTATTCAGAACGTAAGCCTTCCTCAGACGAGGAACCCGGTACAGTGAGCAGAGCTACATATAAGCAGTGGTTTAGAATGCAAAATGATACAAATTTAAGATCCAATGACAGAATAGCAAAATTAACAAATTGAGCAAACCTTTGATCTGGGTAGCATGAGCACGAGAAAGGAATAAAACAGTAATATGTCAAAATGTGAGAATGTTTCTCAATCACTCTATTATATAAGCCTGGGTCAAAAAAAGAGGACGTCACTTTCTCAGAAGTTTTCCCATCCAACTAATTTACCTTTTAACAAGTAACATACATATAGTTTGCCACTAGAAAAGTACATTAAAATAGAGTGGAAGATGGGTTTAGTATATGTAATGAGATACAGCCAGCATCCCTGTTTGAGTATGTCAATGCAGCTAAAAGAGAAATACATTGGGCAGTGATGTTCTTGTCCATCTAATTTACTATATAACAGTTTCCTTTGGCTTTTGCCATTCAGTCCTCTGCTGGCAGGTACCAAAAGACAGCTCTGTGAAATGAGGCTTCACTGCAGAAGCTGAAGGAATACACAGGATCCAACCGGCTTCACTTCTAACTGCGACTGTGTTTCCAGTTATTTGATCATTTGAAAACAGCGAGAGGTGACAGAGGCCAAACTCCTCAGGTGCCTCCATGAGTTTTATAAGCCAAAAATTAGATGTCCATCATCCATTTAACATTTGGTGGAATCTGACAACTGAGACTGGGCAGCCTGTGATATCTGACATCCAGTATTTTATTTGTGACAGTAGGTGAGGTTTCTAATTTCATTTTTTTGGGGGGAAATTATACATGGTCTAATTGCCTGAAACAGTCAATGCACAATTATATAGCAGACAATAGCTTTTTAAATTTTTAATTTCCAACATGTGATTGCCCATACATTAGGTTTTAAACCTATATAACAGGGGTGGCCAACGGTAGCTCTCCAGATGCTTTTTGCCTACAACTCCCATCAGCGCCAGCCAGCATGACCAATGGCTGGAGTTGATGGGAGTTGTAGGCAAAAAACATCTGGAGAGCTATCGTTGGCCACCCTGCTAACAATTCAGTTCAAATTAGCGACAACCTTTTGAAATTAAGCCATGACATGGAACAGGTTGTGTTAGAAGAACAGACTGGCAATGTCTCTTGCTCAGTCCCCCAAGTCTACAAACGCCATAGAGCTAGACAGATAGGTTGATATAAGTCTCCTTCCAGTCTGCTACCACTCACCCTCTAATTGGTAGAATGTCATCTCAGGGAACTTCCTTCCTGTTTGTTCTCCTCCTCTTCCTTCTTCCCTGCATGCATCAGGAGGAACAGCATGGTGTCTCTCCTCCTGAAGTGAACTAAGCAGATGGCCTACTACAATCCAAAGCCATCCAGTTAGTTAGAATAGTTTAGTCACTCTTTCTCTCCACTACACTCCCTGTTATGTTTCTTTTAAATAAAACCACCAGTATTGGTTTCTTAACTTAAAGCAAAGGCTCTCTGGGCAGTTCGTGAGAGAGTGTGGTAACCATTCGACTAGACCAAGCTGCTGTGCTGAAGCTCAGAAGGAGTACCCTGCTAAATGAAAGTAAAGATGGCTGCCTGACCAATCCAGCCATCCTAAACCAGACCCAACAGGTTAATCATGCCTCGATTTAGGTCCCCAGCAGGACTTACTAGATGGTCACAAGCTCTGGAGCTCCTGGCCTTCAGAAAGCGTGGCTCAGCTGAGAACTGCACTGACCATCCCGACGAAGTCCAGCAGCCCCACAGAGGGGACGCTCTATACAGCCTGGGAACCAGATTCCTTACACAGGAGCAAGTGAAGCAAATGCAATGAGGACTCTGGTCCAAAGCACTCCTCAGCAGCAGAGAAGGGCCCCTGGGGGGTGGGGTAGTGGTTAGAGTGCCTGGCTAGCATCTGGGAGACCCGCTGGCCAGACAGTCTCAGCCTAGCCCGCCTCACAGGGTTGTGGTGAAGATGAAACAGAGGAGAATGATGTCATCCACGTTGGCCCCCCACTGGGGTGAAAAGCACGGTATAAACACAGATACCATCACCTGCCTGTCTGAAGGGGATGATGGATAGTCCTTCACGGAGGGCAGGTCCATTCATGCCTATTAGACCTGCTGGTTAAATGGGAACAGCCTTTTTCAGAGGCCTTGGTGCCCATCTGTGGGCCTGCCACAGTATCTGGCCAGCCACCGTGGAAAATAGCATGTCGTGGACAGACCACTGGTCTCATCTAATGGTTTGGCACCTCCCTTCTCTTATGCCCAGGGCTCTTTTTCTAGCAGGAGCTCCTCTGCATATTAGGCCACGCCCCCCTGATGCAGCCAATCCTCCTGGAGCTCACAGTAGACCCTGTAAGAAGAGCCCTCTAAGCTCTTGGAGGATTGGCTACATTGGGGGCGTGGCCTAATATGCAGAGGAGCTCCTGCTAGAAAAAGAGCCTTGCTTATGCCATATTGAAAATTGCTTTTGGCCCTGCCCCTGGATATCCCAGGCAAGCCTGATCTTGTCAGATCTTGGCTGCTAAGCAGGGTTGACTCTGGTGGGTACTTGGATGGGAGACCTCTTTGGAATACCAGAGCTGAGAGGGCTAGGCAGGCTTTATTCAGCCACCTCACTGAATATCCTCCAGTCCCCCAGAAGGGGTCACTCACTATCAGAGTTTGCCATGACTTCTGGGGGTGGGCGCATGGCATGCACACACACACAAATGCAAAATAAAAAAATGCTTTAGAAAATCCTTCGTTTACCATGCGGCATGAAAAGACAGTTGTTTGAGATATCTCAAGACCCTTCAGTGCCACGAAGCTCTGAAGTGCCATGAGGAGACATGGGCTTGGACCAGGAGGAGGGCGACAAAGATGGTGAGGGGTCTGGAGACCAAGTCCTGTGAGGAAAGGTTGAAGGAGCTGGGCATGTTTAGCCTGGAGAGGAGGTGGCTGAGAGGTGATATGATCACCATCTTCAAGGACATGAAGGGCTGTCATAGAGAGGATGGTGTGGAATTGTTTTCTGTGGCCCCGGAAGGTAGGACCAGAGTCAGTGGGTTGAAATTAAATCAAAAGAGTTTCCAGCTCAACATTAGGAAGAACTTCCTGACCATTAGAGTGATTCTTCAGTGGAACAGGCTTCCTTCTTGGGAGGTGGTGGGCTCTCCTTCCTTGGGGGTTTTGAATCAGAGGCTAGATGGCCATCTGGCAGCAATGAGGATCCTGTGAATTTAGGGGGAGGTGTTTGTGTTTCCTGCATTGTGCAGGGGGTTGGACTAGATTACCCTGGAGGTCCCTTCCAACTCTATGATTCTTTTCGGCTGGTGTGGTGCTCCCTCCCTCTGCCCCTGACTTTCTGCTCGCACGCAGAATCCCTGAAAAGCACATGTCCGGCAGAAATGGAAGCACCAGGGTCAGGGAAAGTGAGGAGGGGCCCCATCCCGCCCCAAGCAGCAGTGAGATTTTGTTTTTAAAACCCACAGGATAGACTCCAGGGCCATGTCAATTCCGGTGGGGGGAAAAAACCCCCAGAAGTGACAGGGTAGCTCTAGGAATCACTGGAAATTTTATGGTAAATCATAAGGTTTCCAGTGATCCCTAGAGTTACCTGCGTCACTTCCTCTTTTTAAACCAGAAGTGACATAGAGTCACAGGCCCCCCTAACCCTTCCACTGGTTGCCAGGCAACCTTAGCAGAACCAGAGGACAGCTTCTGCCATGGCCAGACAGAAGCACGAAGCCTCAGGATTCAAGCCAAGGAAAGGGTTCGTTTTTACCATAACGCAGCTGAAGGGAGGTACTGCATTTCAGCAGGAAAAAAGAGCCCTTAGTTTGGCCTGAGGGGAACAATACTTTGGATCCTCTCCCATTTCTTCTCTAGGGGGAACAAAGCAAGGGCATTTACTTCTGACAGGGGAATGAAAACGGGAGACTGCGGTTTCCTCAGCAGCTTGGGAAATCTAAATGCAAATCGCAGGAAGAAAACAGCGGTGGCTCCAGCATGCCAGCCAAACATGCAATGGACCGTTCACTACAGCTTTATAAGACTGTTGGTTATGAAACAAGGTTGTGATTGGGGTGGGGGTGGGGACCAACCTGGTGGCCCCCCCTGCTCACTGGGAGACGGAGGAGAGGACTCCTGAAGGAAGGAAACAGGGCGGAGCTGCCTGAGGAAGCCTCTGCACTCTTTAAGAAAAGATACGTTGGAGAAGATGAATTGGAATGAGAAGCAGAAGCAGAACATGGAAGAAATGGTGATTTCCCTGCTAACTTATTATGGGGCTCGGGAAGGGCAGACAGTGAATTCCTCTCTGCTCTCCTTGGAATGCGTTTGGTCTCAACCAACTTAAATGCAGGTTCCTCGTCCTGCTTGTTACACTGACTGCGTCAGGGCACGATCCCCTGGGATATGTAAGGAGGGGAAATGGGGTATTCTGGATAGTCTTTTTAAAAATTATATTTTAATTGTTCTAAATCTTTGCAACATGGCCTGGAACACTATATCTATATACAGCAGGGGTGGCCAAACTGTGGCTTGGGGGCCACATGTGGCACCTTCACATATATCGTGTGGCTCTCAAAGTCCCACTGCCCTGTTGGCCAGCTTGGAGGAGGCATTTAAAGTTAAAGTTGCTTGCTTTCTGCCTCTCCCTCCCACATCTCTCTCTCTCCCCCTCCCTCCTCCCCTCCCTCCCTCCCTCCCTCCCTCCCTCCCTTCCTTCCTTCCTTCCTTCCTTCCTTCCTTCCTTCCTTCCTTCCTTCCTTCCTTCCTTCCTTCCTTCCTTCCTTCCTTCCTTCCTTCCTTCCTTCCATGAGATTCATCTTTCTGCTAGGCATGGTAGCTGAGGGGAACCTCCTCATTCAGATGCACGAATCCTCTGAATCCCAGAGCCAGGAGGCAGCATTAGGGGAAGGCCTCGGCCTCTATGCCTTGTTGTTGGCCCTCCAGAGGAACTGGCTGGCCCCTGTGTGAGACAGGAGGCTGGACTAGATGGACCCTCCCTGGTCTGATCCAGCAGGGCTCTTCTTATGTTCTTCTCAGGGGAAGGCCTTGGCCTCTCTGCCCTGTTGTTGGCCCTCCAGAGGAACTGGTTGGCTGCTGTGTGAGACAGGAGGCTGGACTAGATGGACCCTCACTAGTCTGATACAGCAGGGCTTTTCTTATGTTCTTCTCAGGGGAAGGCCTTGGCTTCTCTGCCCTGTTGTTGGCCCTCCAGAGGAACTGGTTGGCCACTGCATGAGACAGGAGGCTGGACTAGATGGACCCTCCCTGGTCTGATCCAGCAGGGCTCTTCTTATGTTCTTCTCAGGGGAAGGCCTTGGCTTCTCTGCTCTGTTGTTGGCCCTCCAGAGGAACTGGTTGGCCACTGCGTGAGACAGGAGGCTGGACTAGATGGACCCTCACTAGTCTGATACAGCAGGGCTCTTCTTATGTTCTTCTCAGGGGAAGGCCTTGGCTTCTCTGCTCTGTTGTTGGCTCTCCAGAGGAACTGGCTGGCCACTGTGTGAGACAGGAGGCTGGACTAGATGGACCCTCCCTGCTCTGATCCAGCAGGGCTCTTCTTATGTTCTTCTCAGGGGAAGGCCTTGGCTTCTCTGCTCTGTTGTTGGCCCTCCAGAGGAACTGGTTGGCCACTGCGTGAGACAGGAGGCTGGACTAGATGGACCCTCACTAGTCTGATACAGCAGGGCTCTTCTTATGTTCTTCTCAGGGGAAGGCCTTGGCTTCTCTGCTCTGTTGTTGGCTCTCCAGAGGAACTGGCTGGCCACTGTGTGAGACAGGAGGCTGGACTAGATGGACCCTCCCTGCTCTGATCCAGCAGGGCTCTTCTTATGTTCTTCTCAGGGGAAGGCCTTGGCCTCTCTGCTCTGTTGTTGGCTCTCCAGAGGAACTGGCTGGCCACTGTGTGAGACAGGAGGCTGGACTAGATGGACCCTCCCTGCTCTGATCCAGCTCTTCTTATGTTCTGACCCTGCTTAGCTTCCAAGAATGCCAGATTTACCCCCAGAGAATGTGATGGACCTAAATTCCAAAGGGCACACAGGCCACCCAACAACTGTTGGACAGGTGACACTTCCTCTGCCCCCCCCCCCCGCCCCGTGCTCCTCCACTCCCAAGAAATCCTTAAATTCCAGCGGAACTTGGGGAGTCTTCTCCATTTGCTTTGGATATCCCCGAGCTGACCTGAAATAGTTGTTATGTTTGCCTCTGGCATATCCAAATGCCCATCCCTAGAGCCAGGGAGGAAACTGTGTTCAGCCAGACAAAGACATGAGTTTGCATTCGCTACTGAGTTTCTCTTAATTCGGTTTGCAACTGAGTTTCTCTTAATTCGGTTTGATTCTGTAAGCGGCTTCTGTCAACCACTGCACGCTGGGAACCCTCTGGAGGGGCTTGTGGCCTTGGGCAATCTGGCTGCTATTATCCTTCATCAGCTGACAATTTAAAAAAACAAACAATCCACCAAACACAATCACAACCATCTTTGTTACTGTTTTCCTTTCCCCAGTGAACTCACACACATTCCCTTAATCTCATTTGACAACTGAAAGTGTGGGTGTGTGTGTGTGTGGGGGGGGGGGGAGATTTCAAATAACAAATGGCCCCTTCACTTCCCTTAGAGCAAGGTTAGGGAAACCCCATAAAATATCAGCAGTGAGACCACGTTGGCCTGCTATTTCCTGCATACCTGAAAAACATTTCCTGTACCTCAAAAATAATAACCATTAAGCCCTATCCAAATAATATGCAAGAGAGCAGGAACAAGAATTCTGTCTCTGTTTCCCTTCCCCTCGTGACATCTGGCTCCAGTCTGGCCCAGAGCATCTGTCCACACAACCAGTATGCCTGGGATGAAGAATACACAAGGAGAAACCGTCCCTGCATCTAGAAGTGGATGATCCATGTGTCTGCATCCTTTTAAGATTATCTAAAATGAGTCAATGCTCTTCTAATGGTAGAACCCACTAGGCAATAGTGTCCTGCCAAACTGTAGGCTGGGCCATTGACCTGATCCAACATGGCTTCTCTTATGTTCTTATATCTGGGGCAGTGATGCTTTGTATTCTTGGTGCTTGTGGGGCAACAGTGGGAGGGCTTTTAGTGTCCTGGCCTTGGTGTATTTTTGGTGACACAGAGTGTGGGACTGGATGGGCCGTTGGCCTGATCCAGCATGGCTTCTCTTATGTTCTTTTGTCTGGGGCAGTGATGCTATGTATTCTTGGTGCTTGGGGGCAACAGTGGGAGGGCTTCTAATGTCCTGGCCCCACTGATGGACCTCCTGATGGCACCTGTTTTTTTGGCCACTGTGTGACACAGAGTGTTGGACTGGAGGGGCCATTGGCCTGATCCACCATGGCTTCTCTTATGTTCTTATATCTGGGGCAGTGATGCTCTGTATTCTTGGTGTTTGGGGGAAACAGTGGGAGGGCTTCTAGTGTCCTGGCCCCACTGATGGATCTTCTGATGACACCTGGTTCTTTTGGCCACTGTGTGACACAGAGTGTTGGACTGGAGAAGCCATTGGCCTGATCCAACATGGCTTCTCTTATGTTCTTATTTAAAGCTTTTTGTGCTTACTGAACTGGCACATAAAGTAGTTTCCTATGAAAAGTGACTTCCTGTTGGTATATCTAAGGATGAACTGAAATCCTGAAGTCACAGCGACAACAATTATACCCTCTAACTCTGCTTTAAACATCATTAAATAACTCCTGTAAAAGGCACATCCCTACAATTTTTAAAAGAGTTATAAAAATGGAGGAAAAATACATTAAAAAGACTTAAAAAAAAACTTTGGCTAGGAGAGATCGCTGAGATAATGGCAACCAAAGCTGAAAAGTCTTTGGTGGAAGAAGACAACAGAAGGGGACAAACAAATGAAATCACACACAAAGCTCCCTTCTACTGAATCAGACCCTGTTTGGTCCATCCAGGTCACAATTGCCAGCTCAGACTGGCAGACACTTTCTAGGGTCTCAGGCTGAGGTCTTTTGCATCACCTTTTAAACTGGTTCTTTGAACTGGAGATGCCGGGGATTGAACCGGGGACCTTCTACAGGCCAAGCAGAAGCTCTGCCAGTGAGCCAGGGTCTCAGGTCAAGTTCTTTCCCATCCCCTCCTGCCTGGTTCTTTGAACTGGAGATGCCGGGGATTGAACCTGGGACCTTCTACAGGCCAAGCAGAGGCTCTGCCAGTGAGCCAGGGTCTCAGGTCAAGGTCTTTCCCATCCCCTCCTGCCTGGTCCTTTGAACTGGAGATGCCGGAGATTGAACCAGGGACGTTCTGCAGGCCAAACAGAGGCTGTGCCACTGAGCCACCACCCCTGCCCATGTGGCTCCACCGAAGGTCTTTGTGGATGCAAACCCCTATGTAGCAAGAGCACATCAGCACCATGGACAGCTCACACACCTAGAATCCAGCAGAACCCCTCAGTGTTGTTTTTCAGCAATTATATCATCACACACATATAATCCATGCAGCTACCTAACGTTCCTAGTCAATTGAGTGACTCTAGTGACCCCTCCCACAGAATACTTTAAACACAAGAGAGCTGCAAGTGTGTACTGAACAAACGAAGAATGGCCATATCAATAACCAACAGGACCGTCTATATCAAGCTATGATTTCAAACAACTCTAAAAAAATGTTGAGCCATTGTTCTGGGTGCCTTTTGAGTGCAGACCCCTTCTAGATCTGATAGCCCTGTGTAGTCATGGTTTCACCTCCGTGTTTGATCAAGCCTCGTTTGTGCCACTGAAACTTCCATCTGTATTCCAGAAGACCTACCAGATTGGCCTCCAGTGACCCCAGATGAAATTGTGGGTTTAACTGGTCAATTAAAGGCCCAGAGACAATCCTCCCTGAAATTTTAAAACTGGACCCTGATTGGTAGACTGTCCCCCCTGCCCTGCTTCATTGTTTACAATGTTTAAAGCAGGGCTTTTTTTGTAGCAGGAACTACTTTGCATATTAGGCTACACCTCCCTGATGTAGCCAATTCTCCAAGAGCTTACAGTAAGCCCTGGACTAAGAGCCCTGTAAGTTCTTTGAGGATTGGCTACATAAGAGGGTTGTGGCCTCATACACAAAGGAGTTCCTGCTACCAAAAAAGCCCTGATTGATAGAACAGGTTATATCCCAACTCCATAGCTTAATGCTATTGTGGTCCCAATTTATAAAAAAGGTGACCACAATCTCCTTTCCTATTATAGACCGATTAGTCTGTCAGTTTGGTGTAGCGGTTAAGTGTGTGGACTCTTATCTGGGAGAACCGGGTTGATTCCCCGCTCCTCCAATGCACCTGCTGGGATGGCCTTGGGTCAACCATAGCTCTGGCAGAGGTTGTCCTTGAAAGGGCAGCTTCCGGGAGAGCCCTCTCAGCCTCACCCACCTCACAGGGTGCTTGTTGTCAGGGGCGAAGCTATAGGAGATTGTGAGGCGCTCTGAGACTCTAGAGTGGAGGGCAGAATATAAATCCAAAACTCCAATGCCTATATTGTGCAAACTATACTCCAAGGATTTACAATCCAAGCTTTTGCTTTGGAAAACTCATCATAATGTTATAGGCCCAGAACAGCTTGGGTTCTGAAAGGGGAAATCCACACTACACCAAAAGGAGTGATTTAAATGAGAACCCATGTGTCAAGGGCCAGAGCGGAGCGTTCACAGCACCGGCTTCTAGGGCCACTGGGATTAATCTCTTCCTTTCTGTGCCTGCTCTCCACTAAGCCCTCATCTGGGGGTTTCAGGGCTGCAAACGGCTGCATTCACTGCCTGGGCACTGCGGGGTCTTTGTGTCAGAAGCCTGAACAGTCAAGCCCAAGGGGCCCTACAAGCAGAGCTGCTGAGATTTTCATCTGTGGGCTTTGCCTTTTGCACCCGTGCCCCCTTTGCCTCATCTGCACAGGACATTCATCACATTCCCAGGCTATGACTGCCATTTTCCTTCTGGTTTCACTGCTTAAGAAAGATGCTCAGAGCACTTCAGGGAGCTTCAATGAGTTCAGAAGGGCAGTGCCTTTGACTTGAGGCATCATTCCATGGCCTTTGTCCAACCACACAGCAGCAGAAGGACATTTCCGCTTACGGAAGAGGCGGTAGCAACATCTACCAGTCCCCCGCTTCTCCTGCAGACCACCAATTCCCCGCCATGCTGTTCCTGAGGGCCCAGGGAACCCAGGGACAAAGGGGGGGGCAAGCAGTGGACTGCAACTCATCTAGATCTCAACTCAATTGCCAGATGCCCAAGGATCAGGCAGGAAACCATTGACACCCCCCCCCCCCCGCCCAAGCCACTCCTGGGGCAGCCCCGTGTCCCTCAAGGAGCAGAATTTGTGGGGAGTGTGTCCTTGCAAAAGGGGGACGAGCAGAGGAAACTGTCCCCCCTCCCCTTTCTTGAGCCTGCAGAAATCTTGGGGGGTGGGAATCCAACCCAAAGTGTCCAGTGGTTGTGCGCAGCATTTTCCGGGATATGGGTGGATAAGACATGTTTGAGGAAGGAGATGGGCTGCAAAAACATCTGCTCAAGAAAACTGGGTTCAATGCAGGCTCGGCCGGGGATTTCGCCTCCTCACTGATCTCAGGTGGGGGGTGGGCAGCCACTCAGGAAGAAGGCCAGACGGCACTCACAAGCCATTAACTCCAAACACTTTAAAACACAGAAACAGGAGCCTGCATACACTGCGCTTCTCTTAGCGGGACCTCACCCTGTTTTCTCCCCCCAAACCTCCTTAGAATCCAAGGCATAAAAGGCGCTCACTTACCTTGTGCTACTGAAAGGCGAGAGTTTCACAATCCCTGGTCTTTATCTCCTAACTCCATGCCTTGCCATCCTCTCCAGAGCGGTTGCATCTGAAAAAGAAGACAAACCACCACAATGTCACAGGAGGGAACATTAAGGAGAAGGGGACACAAAAATGAGTATGTTTTAATTGGGGCTTTTTTTGTAGAAAAAGCCCAGCAGGAACTCATTTTCATATTAGGCCACACCCCTGATGCCAAGCCAGCCAGAACTGCATTCCTGTTCAAGAAAAGCCCTGGGCCCACACCTATGATCTCTTCCTTCTGTGACCAGCCAGCTTCCCAACACCAGCATGAGGGAATGTTGTCAGGGACACACCCTCTGCCCTTATCTGCCCAACCAAAAATAGGGTTGCCAGCCTCCAGGTGGGGCCTGGAGATCTTCTGCTTTTACAACTCATCTCCAGCTGGCAGAGATCAGCTCCCCTGGAGAAAATGGTTGCTTGGAAGGGTGGGCTCTAGGGCATTGGACCATGCTGAGGCCCCTCCCATCCCCAAATTTTGCCCTTCCCAAGTTCCCCCAAAAAGTCTCCAGGTATTTTCCAAAACAGACCTGGCAACCCTAATCTTTTCCCTTCTATCTTCCTTGCTTGACTCATCTCCTTTGTGATGTTAGTCTGGCCTGTGATGTCATAGAGAGCTTAGAATCATAGAATCATAGAGTTGGAAGGGACCTCCAGGGTCTAGTCGAACCCCCTGCACCATGCAGGAAGCTCACAAACACCTCCCCCTAAATTCACAGGATCCCCATTGCTGTCAGATGGCCATCTAGCCTCTGTTTAAAAACCTCCAAGGAAGAAGAGCCCACCACCTCCCGAGGAAGCCTGTTCCACTGAGGAACCGTTCTAAACTCACAAACACCTCCCCCTAAATTCACAGGATCTTCATCGCTGTCTGATGGCCATCTAGCCTCTGTTGAAAAACCTCCAAGGAAGGAGAGCCCACCTCCTGAGGAAGCCTGTTACACTGAGGAACCACTCTAACAGTCAGGAGGTTCTTCCTAATGTTGAACTGGAAACTCTTTTGCTTTAATTTCAACCCGTTGGTTCTGGTTTGACCTTCTGGGGGCCACAGAAAACAATTCCACACCATCCTCTATATGACAGTCCTTCAAGTTCTGGGTGGTGAGAACCAGAGAGAATTGTGAGGCATTCCAAAGGGATCTGTTGAGGCTGGGTGAGTGGGCATCAACATGGCAAATGAGGTTCAGCAAGGCCAAGTGCAAAGTAATGCACATGGGGGCCAAAAATCCTAACTATAAATACAGGTTGATAGGGTGTGAACTGGTGGAGACTGACCAAGATAGAGGTCTTGGGATCGTGGTAGATAACGCACTGAAAATGTCAAGACAGTGTGCGACTGCAATCAAAAAGGCCACTGCTGTGCTGGGAATTATTAAGAAAGGGAACTGAAAACAAATCAGCCAGTATCATAATGCCCCTGTATAAATCAATGGTGCGGCCTTATTTGGAGTACTGTGTACAATTCTGGCCACTGCACCTCAAAAAATATATTATAGCATTGGAAAAAGTCCAGAAAAGGCCAATTAGAATGACTAAAGGTTTGGAACACTTTCCCTATGAAGAAAGGTTGAAACGCTTGGGGCTCTTTAGCTTAGAGAAACGTCGACTGAGGGGTGACATGATAGAGGTTTACAAGATTATGCATGGGATGGAGAAAGTAGAGAAAGGAGTCCTTTTCTCCCTTTCTCACAATACATATATATATATAATGTGTTTTTATCCCACCCTTCTCCCAAGCCATGCTGGGTGGCATACGCAGCTCTCTCGTAACCAGTCCTGTGAGGCAGGTGAGACGAAGCTAGGCTGACCGACTGCTCCCATGGCCAAGTAGCAAGGTTGCCAATCCCCAGGTGGGAGCAGGGGATCCCCCAGTTTGGAGGCCCTCCCCCTGCTTCAGGGTCATCAGAAAACAGGAGGGGGGAGGGAAATGTCTGCTGGGGACTCCATCGTTCCCTATGGGTACTGATTCCCATAGGGTAGAATCGGGAATTGATCTGTGGGAATGTGGGGCTCTGGGGGGCTGATTTTTGAGGTAGAAGCGTGAAATTTTCCACATAGCATCCAGTGCCTCTCTCCTAAATACCCTCCAAGTTTCAAAAGGATTGGACCAGGGGGTCCAATTCTATGAGCCCCCAAAGAGCATGCCCCTATCCTTCGTTATTTCCAGTTGAGGGAAGGTGTGCGGTCTCTTTAAATGCGATGGCCAAAACTCCCTTTGGAGTTTAATTATGCTTGTCCCAGCCTTGCTCCTGGCTGCATCCCAATGTCTCCTGGCTCCACCCTTAAAGTCTCCTGGCTCCACCCCCAAAGTCCCCAGATATTTCTTGAATTGGACTTGGCAACCCTAAGTCTAACACTCCAACCATTATGCACACTGAAATCCTAACAGTCTTTGGACAGGATCTTATTGCCTTAAAGCGGTAAAAAGCCTCACTCTGTTTGGACGGAAACATGCAACGGAATGTTAAGAAATTCTGTCATTCCCCCAAGTTCCTCTGTTAACTGCTTGGCTACAAAACCAGAAAGAACATCTCTGCTAGATACACAACTTCTGCCTTTTTATTGAATCCGGCTTGCCTTGTTGCTGTCAGAATTTGGCATCTCTCCTCGCCTGCTCCGATGCCACGTGCTTCCAAAGCTGGCATGAACTGGCACCAAACTCCCCTCGACTGGCTTTTCAGAGGAAATGCTGTACTGCTTGGGAAGCCACCATGACAACCAAGTACAAATCTGTGCTGTTGTCCTCTCTGTCACTTCAGTATTTATTGTTTGCTTTGTTCCTGTCTTTTAACCGCTTAGATGCGCACTGTAAACCTGGTGAGGAATTCAGTACTGGCCATAAGGAGGCACAAACGGAGCCTGATTTGGTGCTTGGAGATCATGTTCTGATCTGGAAATGAGGCATGTGAAGAAGAGGGAGGAGGAGTTTTCCCTATGAAGAAAGGTTAAAACGCTTGGGCTCTTCAGCTTGGAGAAACGTTGACTGCGGGGTGACATGATAGAGGTTTACGAGATTATGCATGGGATAGAGAAGGTAGAGAAGGAAGTACTTTTCTCCCTTTCTCACAATACAAGAACTCGTGGGCATTCAATGAAATTGCTGAGCAGTTGGGTTAGAACTGATAAAAAGAAGTACTTCTTCACCCAAAAGGTGATTAACATGTAGAATTCACTGCCACAGGAGGTGGTGGCAGCTACAAGCATAGACAGTGTCAAGAGGGGAGTGGATAAGCACATGGAGCAGAGGTCAATCAGTGGCTATTAGCCACAGCTTATTGTTGGAGCTCTCTGTCTGGGACAGTGATGCTCTGTATTCTTGTGCTTGGGGGGGCAGGGCACAGTGGAAGGGCTTCTAGCCCCACTGGTAGACCTCTTGATGGCACTTGTTTTTTTTTTTTGCCACTGTGTGACACAGAGTGTTGGACTGGATGGGCCATTGGCCTGATCCAACAGGGCTTCTTTTATGTTCTTATGTGACACAGAGTGTTGGACTGGATGGGCCGCTGGCCTGATCCAACATGGCTTCTCTTATGTTCTTATGTGACACAGAGTATTGGACTGGAGGGGCCATTGGCCTGATCCAACATGGCTTCTCTTATGTTCTTATGTGACACAGAGTGTTGGACTGGATGGGCCGCTGGCCTGATCCAACATGGCTTCTCTTATGTTCTTATGTGACACAGAGTGTTGGACTGGATGGGCCGCTGGCCTGATCCAACGTGGCTTCTCTTATGTTCTTATGAGCTGCAGATAACAGAGATCAGAGATGCCCTCAGGGGTCAAGGCACCCCCAGTGGAAAGAGGTACTCCTCAGAGGAATAAAAAGTGCTTCAGAAGAGCCTGGGGGTGGTGGTGGGGGAACATCTTCTGTATCTGCAGGAAACACCTCTTCAGAAACAGCAGTTTCCATTATAGAAGGATGTTTGACTGGCAATCTCTTTGACACTGTGATGACCACATCCAACATTCTGTGATGCCACTCGTTTTGTTTCAGCATCCGCTGTCTGCTCTCACAGTTGTAAATAGCCCCGGATACCCACAAATCCCTGGGGCAATGGTATAGATAGCTTTACTCACCGGAGTTGCTGAATGCAGCAATCTGCTGCATTTCAACCAATTTACGGAGTCAGGTTTTAATTAACTCTTTACTACAAACTCTTTACTACAATTCTTCACTACAAGGAGCTTCAGTCTCACATTTAAAGACACAAACACACACCTTCCAAAACAGAAGCAGTTGCAAGTTTCTGGACCTGCCTGAGATCACATGATGGCTTTTGGGGTGGGGCTTCCCTTGCTGGCCAGCTGGCTGGTGGCAGGGAGGTGCCTGCAAAACTGGGGAATGCCTGCCCGGTCCTGAGGATAACCCTGAAGCAGGGGTGTGTGTGTGTGGGGGGGTTGGCCACCCTAGAAACAGCAGCTTCCATTACAGGAGACTGGCTGGCAACCCCTTCAACGTTGTGATGACCCCGCCCAACATTCTACGACTCCGCTCATTTTGCTGCAGCATCAGCTGCTTGCTCTCGAAGTTGCCAAAGTGCCCACAAGGCTCGACAAGGTTGAGGCCCACTGGCCTACATGGCCCCCCTCGCCCCACGCCCCCTTCACAGCAACCATGTTTGTTTATTAGATTTCAATTCTGCCGTTTCCCAAAGGCTCAATCAAACAACAAATGCAAATAAAATGCATAATGTGTAGGATAATAACATCAACCACTGGCCACTCATCAATAATGAGTAAAATGTAGAGCAGTGCATGAGAGGATGAATTCCAGGAGGGGCTAAAGAACACAGCCAGGCGAAGGCCTCTCTGAACAAGACTGACTCGCAAGTGCTGCAGAAGCATGGAAAGTCCTGTGGGGCTCATACCTCGTCCAGCAAGGCATCCTGCTGGGAGGGGGCCAACATGGAAAAGGCCCTTGTTCTGGTGGCAGCCAAGCAGGTCTCTCAGTGGCCCAGCACCACCAACAAGTTGTGTGATGAGTGCAACGTGCAAAGGGGATTACAGTGAGAGAGCTGGCCCCTCAGGTACAACAAATCCACACAATAACTGGTATTGAGATCCTACCTAATTCTGACCACCTTTTCCTCAATGGCTGGAAGGCTGATTCTTGCCCCTCATCTAGATTTGAAACTATCTCCATTCTTTTATTTGCAGCGAAATCAACTACAGCTTCACGCTGGAAAGTCAAAGCTCCCCCAGATTTATCAATATGGTAGCAAAAAGCTACGAGACACATATATTATGGCCAGACTCTCTGACAATTTGTCGTTTTTTATTTCTCACAAATTTTCATGCAGATTTGAGGCAATCTGGTTCCCCATAATGGAGTATTTATCAAAATGTGAGGATATTCCCGATTTGATTGATACACTCTGTTTATGGTAAACTTACTGGATTTTAAATTCCTTAGACTACAGACACTTTATTGATAGAAAGTGTTCGAAACAGCTGTGATTTAAACATTGAAAGTTACCAGAATATGTTTAAATTAGATGGTGAGGGGTCTAGAGACCGAGTCCTATGAGGAAAGGTTGAAGGAGCTGGGGATGTTTAGCCTGGAGAGGAGGCAGCTGAGACGTGATATGATACCATCTTCAAGTACTTGAAGGGCTATCATAGAGAGGATAGTGTGGAATTGTTTTATGGCCCCAGAAAGTAGGACCAGAACCAGAGGGTTGAAATTAAATCAAATGAGTTTCCGGCTCAACATTAGGAAGAACTTCCTGACCGTTAGAGTGGTTCCTCAGTGGAACAGGCTTCCTCCTTGGGAGGTGGTGGGCTCTCCTTCCTTGGAGGCTTTTAAACAGAGGCTAGATGGCCTTCTGACAGCAATGAAGATCCTGTGAATTTAGGGGGAGGTATTTGTGAGTTTCCTGCATTGTGCAGGGGGTTGGACTAGATGACCCTGGGAGGTCCTTTCCAACTCTAGGATTCTATTAGGAAGAACTTCCTGACCGTTAGAGTGGTTCCTCAGTGGAACAGGCTTCCTCCTTGGGCAGTGGTGGGCTCTCCTTCCTTGGAGGTTCTTAAACAGAGGCTAGATGGCCATCTGACAGCAATGAGGATCCTGTGAATTTTGAGGGAGGTGTTTGTGAGTTTCCTGCATTGTGCAGGAGGTTGGACTAGATGACCCTAGAGGTCCCTTCCAACTCTATGATTCTATGATTCTGTTTTAACAATTTATTGATAACATATGGTTACAATATTTAATTATATAGTTTCTATCTCTAACCCATATGGTATTTTCTATCCCCCCCTCCCTCCATTATTGGACTTCCCCCGAAGTTATATATTTAATATCAATTTTAAAGGTACCCCTAACCAATCAAAGTTCAATGTCTTTTTCTTCTCATACTAAAAAATTGTCCAATGTCTTTTTACGTTCCACTCTTGTTCTATATATCTTTTAAATTTCTTCCACTCATTTTTAAACACGTCTAAATCATAGTCTCTAAAAGTTCTTGTTAATTTATCCATCTCACTCCACGATAAAACTTTCACAATCCAGTCCCATTTTTCTGGTATTTTTTCTTGCTTCCACAACTGCGCATACAATGTCCCAGCAGCTGAGAGCAAATACCAAATTAAAGTCATGTCTTCTTTTGGAAATTTTTCTAATTGTAATCCTAGCAGAAAAGTCTCTGCAACTTTCTTGAAGTCATAACCCCAAATTTTAGAGATTTCTTTTTGTATCATCCGCCAAAACTTTTTCGCTTTTTCACAAGTCCACCACATATGGAAAAAAGAACACTCTATGATTCTATGATTCATGCTAAACAACTGCTAATTGCCTGTGAAACAGAATTGCCTTGGATTTTTGGAAAACTGAGTGTTATTGTTATTATTATTTATTGAAAACACATACTAGTCACATTTCTCCACTGTGGAACTCAAGGAAGTTTACAATAGAAATAAAACTATTACCCAAAAATTAAAAAATGAAACAATTACATGGGTGAAGATGCTGTGAATTGAAACTGATCAAAATCCTGCATTTGACATTAGCTTTACTTCGCTGAAGAACGAAAGGTAACATTTTATTAGAACACAGCTATCTGTGACTGATTCGGGCTTTTTTTGAACAGGAACACACAGGAATGCAGTTCCAGCTGGTGAGGCATCAGGAGGTGTGGCCTAAGATGCAAATGAGTTCCTGCTGTTTTTTTTTTCTACCAAAAAAACCCTGGACTGGTTTATACGATTTGTGATTGATTTGCCTGTTTAAAGGACTACCCATTGACTGGGGCAGCAATGCAGAGAGGCAGGGGAGGAGGGGGAAGAACTCAAGGGGGTTGTGTGAGAAGAACACACAGATGGAACAAGCCGATGGCCGGGAAGGAATGCAGCATAACCACCTGCTGACTGAACAGTCACAAGGCGAAGGAGAAACTGTTGAACTGATAACTGAAAAACTCTCTCTCTGATCACAACCCACAAACAGGGTATGAATTGAACTGGTGGGCTTTCAGGCCCAAGCAGGGCGCTGATCATCCGAATCTCTCCAAAGCAATTCAGAGGTCTCTGATTTACATGGTTTCCACAGCTTTCTTGCACTATCAGGATGCGGCTTTCAGACGCAAACACCACCCCTTGCTTGCTGCTGCTGCACTGTCAGATTTTAACTGAGCTAAAATGATGGCACTTTAGGTTCAGACTACAAACAACTTGGTCTCCTGCACATCATAAGAACGTAAGAAAAGCCATGTTGGAGGTCTATCAGTGGGGCCAGGAGGTCCATCAGAGGCCCTCCCACAGTGCCCCCCACAAGCAACAAGAAGACAGAGCATCACTGCTCCAGACATAAGAGAAGCCATCAGGCCTATGGCCCATCCAGTCCAACACTGTGTCACACAGTGGCCAAAAAACCCAGGTGCCATCAGGAGGTTCACCAGTGGGGTCAGGACACTAGAAGCCCTCCCACTGTTGCCCCTCCCAAGCACCAAGAATACAGAGCATCACTGACCCGGACAGAGAGTTCCAACAATACTCTGTGTCTAATAGCCACTGATGGACCTCTGCTCCAGATGTTTATCTTATCCCCTCTTGAAGCTGGCTATGCTTGTAGCTGAATCATGAATTAATTCTTCAAAATTATTTACTACTTAGTATTGGGGAAACTGCATGTCGTACTGGTCAGAATGTTGGATTTGGATCTGGGAGATCCAGGTTCAAATCTTCATTCCACCACAGAAGCTCACTGGGCATAAATTTTGTACATAAATTGCTTTATGTGCTGGTCAGCTAACGGAGAAAATAGAGGCTACCCTTCTTAATTTAAGTCTCTTGTCCCTTCTGAGTAATCACCCTTTGCTTCCCATCAGGACTTATCATAGATTTTACTAGGGGTGGAATTCTAGCAGGAGCTCCTTTGCATATTAGGCTGCACACCCCTGATGTAGCCAATCCTCCAAAAGCTTACAAAAAAGAGCCTTGTAAGCTCTTGGAGGAATGGCTACATCAGGGGGTGTGGTCTAAGATGCAAAGGAGCTCCTGCTAGAATTCCACTTCTGGATTTTACCAGAATACCCTCAGAAGATATTGTCAATATACTCATCCCAAAGTGTCATGTGGTTATAAACTGGGCTTTCTCGCTAGTTTCTGAGCCCACAGAGTACTGTATTTGTATGTATGTCTGCTTCAAATAACACAGAGTGGTAAAGCAGCAGTACTGCAGTACTGTGGTCTGAACTCTCTGCTCACGACCTGAGTTCGATTCCGGTGGAAGATGGATTCAGGTAGCCGACCCAAGGTTGACTCAGCCTTCCATCCTTCCGAGGTCAGTAAAATGAGTCCCCAGCTTGCTGGGGGGAAAGTGTAGATGACTGGGGAAGGCAAGGGCAAATCACCCCATAAAAAGTCTGCTGTGAAAATGTTGTGAAAGCAACATCACCCCAGAGTTGGAAACGACTGGTGATTGCACAGGGGGACTTTCATTTTCCTGCTTCAAAATTCTTGTTTCTGCCTAAATGTCTTCACCCACCCCCCTTTTTTGAAGAGGAAGCCATACTATCTGACCATACATGGGCGGAGCAAGATGCTTTAGGCACCCGTCAAACGGACTCCTCTTCTGCTATTGTGTGTCTGCATCCACGGATTACTCTCTCCAGGCACGCTTGGCTATAGCACTCTGTTGCATGAGAGACGATGTGTCAGCACACACCATAGACAAAGCGAGGGACATGCACACCATCTGGGAATGGACAGGAGCTTAAGGATGTGTAGCGGTCAGCATTTGAGTGTCTGTGTTTCACTTCTGCCTCGCGAGCAATAATTCCTCAACTTCACTTTGCTCACAGAGCCATTAGTCAGTACAGGGCTAATGGAGGTTCTGTCACTTGAAATACCTGAGCATTTAAAATAGATCATGATCAAGCCCTCAGATCTCAGTGCTATTTAAACAAAAATTAACTGAGCATAATGGGTTATTGTTGTTGGTCTTTAATTAACAAGTCTATGTACTGGGTGTGTGTGTGTGTGTGTGTGTGTGTGTCAAGTTCCCTTGCCATGTTAATATTGTGTACTGTTCTTGTCTGCTTTGAAACACCTGCTATGCTGCTAGAGAAACAAAAGTAGCTGCTCCTTCTAACAGTGTCTGTCTCTCAAGGTCCTCACTTTCTGTTACGATGTTTTGCTAACAAATTTTAGAGTGTGAGAACATCGGCTTTGTAGCAATGTAGTATTTTGAACTTACAGTGTGCCAGAAAGTTAAGTGCACATTGTAATGATTAACTGCTTCTATATATAATTGCTCACCTGCAACCCGCTTCAATTTTGACACTGGCTTTGCTAGTGGTACTATCTATCTTACAATAAACTCTAATCCTGATGAAATGGAGAGTTGCTATTGCTGAAGATAAACGTAGACCTGACAGGAGGGACATAAAGAATTGTTAGGTGTTCATAAGTTATTTTATTGCGCAGTCAGGTGGGCAGTCATTTTGGTCTGAAGCAGCGGGACAAAGCTTGTGTCCAGGGGCACGTTTAAGACCAACAAAGTTTTATTCCTGGTATAAACGTGGTTCAGATATCTGAAGAAGTGTACATGCACACGAAAGCTTATATCTAAGGGTGTGCCCCCCCATTGGTATTTTTGGGGCTCAGGTGTACTGAATCTGAAAAGTATCAGTATCTCCCGATATTCCCGAATTGCAATGTTGGGATTCGGGAAATAATTGGGAATGTATTCAGCTCCATTATACCCTTTGGGGACCATCCAAATAGGGCAGAGGAAGTGAACTCATTTGTAATGAGGACTGGATCTGACATGAATAAACCTTGTAGGGCTGGGTCATGTGTGGCATAAAATGTAATGCCAGCTTGCGGAAATATAAACTTTATAAAAGACACAAACAAAATTAAAGATTTTTTTAAAAAACTTAAAATATGCTAAAAAGATTAGCACTCTTAAAATATTTTGTTTATTTAACAGTTTCTGATAACTGAAACCACTTGCTCTGAATTACTGCATTAAAACCTGGAGACAATGTCTGTTCTGTAGCAGTCTTGAGTATGCTTTTCAGGTGTTGTTCAGGTGTGTGTCTGTAAGTTGCAAACCTACTTTTGATTTATTGACATTCATTACTGAAATTTCATGGTCAATGTTTTGAGCCTAAGACCCAGGGGAAAAGATGAGGCTTTGCTCTGCAGCTCCTGTGTGATTGACCTTGCAAAGCAAGCTGTGATGCAGAAGGAAGCAGATGACAGCATCTTAAGATGCTTGTGAGCCTGATAGGAGCCCTCTGGGGACTCTATTCAGCCCTCAAGCTGCATGTGTGACACCCCTGAAATAGGGTACAATGGAGAATGGATTTAAATTTTAAATGCTTGCTCAGTTCACAAGCTGAGTTGTGCTTCTGCCATGGCACAACTCTGTGAGTGAACTGAGCAAGCATTTAAAGTTCAAATCCTTTGAGTTCACTCGGGGAGCTGTGCTGAGTGAACTGAGGAAGCATTCAAGCTTTAAATGTTTGCTGAGTTCACCTGCTGAGTTGCATCGCCACTGTGGCACAACTTGGTGAGTGAAATGAGCAAGCAGTGTGACTCCCTGAGTGAACTGAATAAGCATATCAAGTTTAAACATCTTCTTTGAAGTTCTTTAAACTATAAAGTTTAAATGCTGGCTGAGTTCACTTGCCCAGCCACTCAGCAAGTAAACGCAGAAAGCATCTAAAGAGACCACAGTCTCTTTAAATGCCTTCCAACCACACCCGAATAAAAGCCGATTAATATCAGCTTTTATTTGGGCAGGGCTATTTCAGTAGCCAAGTACATATCTCTTATCAGTATTTGGCTGAATAAATACCCGAAAAATACTGATAAGGTATTTTTCAGGTATTTATTCAGCTTGGTATATACTGAGCACACACCTCTAATTATATCAGGAATAAAACTGTTGGTGCCATTGGACTCAGACTTTATTTTATTGTGTTATCTTAAAGAGATATAAAGGCCCTGTGGCGCAGAGTGGTAAAGCAGCAGTACTGTGGTCTGAACTCTCTGCTCATGACCCGAGTTCGATTCTGGCAGAACCTGGATCCAGGCAGCTGGTCCAAGATTGACTCAGCCTTCCATCCTTCCGAGATCGGTAAAATGAGTCCCCAGCTTGCTGGGGGGTAAGTGTAAAAGACTGGGAAGGCAATGGCAAACCACCCCTTAAAAAGTCTGCCGTGAAAACATTGTGAACGATGTCACCCCAGAGTTGGCAACGACTAGTACTTGCACAGGGGACCTTTCCTTTCCTTAAAGAGATGGCACTAGAACCCTACCTACAAACAGTCTTAAAATCTGATAATGACTGCTCTGATTTGGTCTGCCCCTCACAGAGAACTACAATTTCCTTATAGTTATATAAACTTCAGAAGGAAGCATATTTGACCAAATTATCTTACTATGAACATTCTTAATGTAATAATAGTTTATACATGGACAGATCTATGGAACAAGGGATCCATGTGACCAGGAGTGGCCAAACTTGCTTCTTGTAAGAGCCACATAGAATAAGCATCAGATGTTTGAGAGTCACAAGACGTGAACATAAGAACATAAGAACATAAGAGAAGCCATGTTAGATCAGGCCAATGGCCCATCCAGTCCAACACTCTGTGTCACACAGTGGCCAAAAAAAATTATATATATACACACACACAGACACTGTGGCTAATAGCCACTGATGAACCTCTGCTCCATATTTTTATCTAAACCCCTCTTGAAGGTGGCTATACTTGTGGCCGCCACCACCTCCTGTGGCAGTGAATTCCACATGTTAATCACCCTTTGGGTGAAGAAGTACTTCCTTTTATCCGTTTTAACCTGTTGCTCAGCAATTTCATTGAATGCCCACGAGTTCTTGTATTGTGAGAAAGGGAGAAAAGTACTTCTTTCTCTACTTTCTCCATCCCATGCATTATCTTGTAAACCTCTATCATGTCACCCCGCAGTCGACGTTTCTCCAAGCTAAAGAGTCCCAAGCGTTTCAACCTTTCTTCATAGGGAAAGTGTTCCAGCCCTTTAATCATTCTAGTTGCCCTTTTCTGGACTTTCTCCAATGCTATAATATCCTTTTTGAGGTGTGGTGACCAGAACTGCACACAGTACTCCAAATGAGACCGCACCATCGATATATACAGGGGCATTATGATACTGGCTGATTTGTTTTCAATTCCCTTCCTAATAATTCCCAGCATGGCATTGGCCTTTTTTATTGCAAACACACACTGTCTTGACATTTTCAGTGAGTTATCTACCACGACCCCAAGATCTCTCTCATGGTCAGTTTCTGCCAGTTCACACCCCATCAACTTGTATTTGTAGCTGGGATTCTTGGCCTCAATGAGCATTACTTTGCACTTGGCCACATTGAACCGCATCTGCCACGTTTACGCCCACTCACCCAGCCTCAACAGATCCCTTTGCAGTTCCTCACAATCCTCTCTGGTTCTCACCACCCTGAACAATTTAGTGTCATCCGCAAACTTGGCCACTCCACTGCTCACTCCCAACTAGGGTGACCATAATGTCTGAAGGCCAGCCAGGGACACTGGGGGGGGGGGGGGGGGGGAAGTGACGTCACTTCCGGTGACGTCACTTCCGGTGATGTCATGCCACCACCGGAAACAGGAAGTGGCATCACTTCCTGTGACATCATTTCCCCCGCGTCACCTGCCGGAAACAGGAAGTGACTTCACAGCACTTCCTGTGACGTCCCCAAAAATCCCCCAAATATCACCACCGGAAACAATTTTGTTCTCAAATCCTGTATATACTTCATCAGTATATGGGATAAGGCACTTTCTCAACTGTGCTGCATAATGCAGCCTATTTATTTTGTCCTGTTGGCTCTGTTGGCTCTATCTGCGCCACCTTCATCACTTTCGGGGTGTGGATCCCCCAGTGGGGTGGTCTCCCGACTCCCTCCGCTGACTGTTTCTGATAGCCCTGCGCCCCCTCTTTCATTTGATATGTGTCCCGTGCGGGTGCCACCCTCCCGCCGGGAGATGCCGCAAAATGAGCCCCCTTGAGGCTTATGGCGGCAGGGCTCGGGGGAAGCGAGCTAGACTGCTGTTCTTTTGAGGGGTTATAGAGTGTTTCGAGCCCGTCCCTGTGGCATCGGTCCCATCGTTGTGGGACCAAGGGGGCCGGCGCAGCGGCACGCCGAAGCAGCCTGTCACTAATAACACCGGTCAAGATGCAGGACAGGAACCTGGAAGTGACCGACAGGCTGCTTCAGCGTGCCGCTGCGCCGGCCCCCTGGGCCCCACAATGATGGGACCGATGCCACAGGGACGGGCTCGAAACACTCTATAACCCCTCAAAAGAACAGCAGTCTAGCTCGCTTCCCCCGAGCCCTGCCGCCATAAGCCTCAAGGGGGCTCATTTTGCGGCATCTCCCGGCGGGAGGGTGGCACCCGCACGGGACACATATCAAATGAAAGAGGGGGCGCAGGGCTATCAGAAACAGCCGGCGGAGGGAGTCGGGAGACCACCCCACTGGGGGATCCACACCCCGAAAGTGATGAAGGTGGCGCAGATAGAGCCAACAGAGCCAACAGGACAAAATAAATAGGCTGCATTATGCAGCACAGTTGAGAAAGTGCCTTATCCCATATACTGATGAAGTAAATACAGGATCTGAGAACAAAATTGCACTAGAAGACACAAACACAAAGCTCCCTTACACTGAATCAGTGCTTGGGTCCACCAAAGTCAGTATTGTCACATAAGAGAAGCCCTGTTGGATCAGGCCAGTGGCCCCTCCAGTCCAACACTCTGCGTCACATAATAACATAAGAGAAGCCCTGTTGGATCAGGCCAGTGGCCCCTCCAGTCCAACACTCTGTGTCACATAACAACATAAGAGAAGCCCTGTTGGATCAGGCCAGTGGCCCATCCAGTCCAACACTCTGCATCACATAACAACATAAGAGAAGCCCTGTTGGATCAGGCCAGTGGCCCATCCAGTCCAACACTCTGCGTCACATAACAACATAAGAGAAGCCCTGTTGGATCAGGCCAGTGGCCCATCCAGTCCAACACTCTGCATCACATAACAACATAAGAGAAGCCCTGTTGGATCAGGCCAGTGGCCCATCCAGTCCAACACTCTGCGTCACATAAGAACATAAGAGAAGCCCTGTTGGATCAGGCCAGTGGCCCATCCAGTCCAACACTCTGCGTCACATAAGAACATAAGAGAAGCCCTGTTGGATCAGGCCAGTGGCCCATCCAGTCCAACACTCTGCATCACATAACAACATAAGAGAAGCCCTGTTGGATCAGGCCAGTGGCCCATCCAGTCCAACACTCTGCGTCACATAACAACATAAGAGAAGCCCTGTTGGATCAGGCCAGTGGCCCATCCAGTCCAACACTCTGCATCACATAACAACATAAGAGAAGCCCTGTTGGATCAGGCCAGTGGCCCATCCAGTCCAACACTCTGCGTCACATAAGAACATAAGAGAAGCCCTGTTGGATCAGGCCAGTGGCCCATCCAGTCCAACACTCTGCGTCACATAAGAACATAAGAGAAGCCCTGTTGGATCAGGCCAGTGGCCCATCCAGTCCAACACTCTGCATCACATAAGAACATAACAGAAGCCCTGTTGGATCAGGCCAGTGGCCCATCCAGTCCAACACTCTGCATCACATAAGAACATAAGAGAAGCCCTGTTGGATCAGGCCAGTGGCCCATCCAGTCCAACACTCTGCATCACATAACAACATAAGGAGGGAGGGAGGGAAGGAAGGAAGGAAGGGAGAAAGGGAGGAAGGGAAGAAGGGAAGAAAGGAAGAAGGGAGGGAGGGAAGGAAGGAAGGAAGGAAGGAAGGAAGGAAGGAAGGAAGGAAGGAAGGAAGGGGGAGGGAGGGAGGGAAGGAAGGAAGGAAGGGGGAGGGAGGGAGGGAAGGAAGGAAGGAAGGAAGGAAGGAAGGAAGGAAGGAAGGAAGGAAGGGGGGAGGGAGGGAAGGAAGGAAGAAAGGAAGGGAGGAGGGAGGGAAGGAAGGAAGGCAAGGGAGGGAGGGAAGGAAGGAAGAAAGGAAGGGAGGGAGGAGGGAGGGAAGGAAGGAAGGGAAGGGAGTGAGGGAAGGAAGGAAGAAAGGAAGAAAGGGAGGAGGGAGGGAGGGAGGGAGGGAAGGAAGGAAGGAAGGAAGGGAAGGGAGTGAGGGAAGGAAGGAAGGAAGGAAGGAAGGAAGGAAGGAAGAAAGGAAGGAAGGAAGGGAGGGAGGGAGGAGGGAGGGAAGAAAGGAAGGCCGCCCCCCGCCCCCCCCCGCTTTCGGCCCCCTTACCTTATTCCAGGGCGGCGGATCCAGCGGCGGCGGCGGGGAGTCCTCCGGCGGCGGCCTCGCGGCGAGGGAGGGAGGGAGCTGCCGGGGCTGGCCTCTGGAGGCCTCCAGGGACCAGCGCCGGGCCTCTCCGCTACCGGCGCTGGCCTCTGGAGGCCTCCAGGGACCAGCGCCGGCTGCCCCGCGGCTTCCCCGCGGCCTCCGCTGGTCCCTGGAGGCCCTCCAGAGACTCTGGAGGGCCTCCAGGGACCAGCGGAGGCCGCGGGGAAGCCTTCGCTGGCCGGCGCTGGTCCCGGAAGGCCTTCCAGAGCCTCTGGAAGGCCTTCCGGGACCAGCGCCGGGTGCCCCGCGGCTTCCCCGCGGCCTCCGCTGGTCCCTGGAGGCCCTCCAGAGACTCTGGAGGGCCTCCAGGGACCAGCGGAGGCCACGGGGAAGCCTTCGCTGGCCGGCGCTGGTCCCCGAAGGCCTTCCAGAGGCTCTGGAAGGCCTTCCGGGACCAGCGCCGGGTGCCCCGCGGCTTCCCCGCGGCCTCCGCTGGTCCCTGGAGGCCCTCCAGAGACTCTGGAGGGCCTCCAGGGACCAGCGGAGGCCGCGGGGAAGCCTTCGCTGGCCGGCGCTGGTCCCGGAAGGCCTTCCAGAGCCTCTGGAAGGCCTTCCGGGACCAGCGCCGGGTGCCCCGCGGCTTCCCCGCGGCCTCCGCTGGTCCCTGGAGGCCCTCCAGAGACTCTGGAGGGCCTCCAGGGACCAGCGGAGGCCACGGGGAAGCCTTCGCTGGCCGGCGCTGGTCCCCGAAGGCCTTCCAGAGGCTCTGGAAGGCCTTCCGGGACCAGCGCCGGGTGCCCTGCGGCTTCCCCGCGGCCTCCGCTGGTCCCTGGAGGCCCTCCAGAGACTCTGGAGGGCCTCCAGGGACCAGCGGAGGCCGCGGGGAAGCCTTCGCTGGCCGGCGCTGGTCCCCGAAGGCCTTCCAGAGGCTCTGGAAGGCCTTCCGGGACCAGCGCCGGGTGCCCCGCGGCCTCTCCGCGGCCTCCGCTGGTCGCTGGAGGCCCTCCAGAGTCTCTGGAGGGCTTCCAGCGACCAGCGGAGGCCACGGAGAGGCCTCCACCACTGCCGCCGGGCCCCGCGCGCGGGCGGGGAAGGCGGGGAGTGAGGGTGGGAGCGTCCCTGGGCAGGCGCAGGGACGCTCCCTCCCTCACTCCCCGCCTTCCCCGCCCGCGCCCGCGGCCCACCGGCTCCGGGGCTGCCTAAACCGGGACCTTTAATGGTCCCGGTATAGGCAGCCCGGGATCCGGGATTGGGTGGCCAGATCCGGGAATGTCCCGGGAGACCGGGACGGTCTGGCCACCCTACTCCCAACTCTAAATCATTTATGAACAAGTTAAAGAGCATGGGACCCAGTACTGAGCCCTGTGGCACCCCACTGCTTACCGTCCTCCACTGCGAAGACTGCCCATTTATACTCACTCTCTGCTTCCTATTAATTAGCCAGTTTTTGATCCACAAGAGGACCTGTCCTTTTACTCCATGACTCTCAAGCTTTCTAAGGAGCCTTTGATGAGGAACTTTATCAAAAGCTTTCTGGAAGTCAAGGTAAACAACATCTATTGGGTCTCCTTTGTCCACATGTTTGTTCACCCCCTCAAAGAAATGTAACAGGTTAGTGAGGCAAGATCTTCCCTTACAGAACCCATGCTGAGTCTTCTTCAATAACCCGTGTTCATCAATGTGCCTACTCATTCTGTCCTTGATAATGCTTTCTACCAACTTTCCCGGTATTGAAGTCAGACTGACTGGCCTGTAATTTCCTGGATCTCCTCTGGAACCCTTTTTAAAGATGGGGGTGACATTTGCTACCTTCCAGTCCTCAGGAACGGAGGCAGATTTCAATGAAAGGTTACAGATTTTTGTTAGAAGATCCACAAGTTCAACTTTGAGTTCTTTCAGAACTCTCGGATGTATGCCATCCTGACCCGGTGACTTATTAGTTTTTAATTTGTCTATCAGTTGTAGGACCTCCTCTTTTGTCACCTCAATCTGACTCAGGTCTTTCAACACCCCTTCCAAAATGAGTGGTTCTGGGGCGGGCAAAAAGTTCTCATCTTCCACAGTGAAGATGGAGGCAAAAAATGCATTCAGCTTCTCAGCCATTTCGCTATCCTCCTTCAGTAATCCTTTTACCCCATGGTCATCCAAAGGCCCCACTGCCTCCCTGGCTGGTTTCCTACTTCTAATATATTTGAAGAAATTTTTATTGTTGGTCTTTATGTTTTTTGCAATATGCTCCTCATAGTCCCTTTTTGCCTGCCTGATCACAGTCTTGCATTTGATTTGCCACAGCCTGTGTTCCCTTTTACTAATCTCACTTGGGCTGGTTTTCCACCGCTTAAAGGAGTCCTTCTTACCTTTTACAGCTTCCATTACTTTGTTTGTTAACCATGCAGGCCTTTTCTTATGCCTGTTTGTGCCTTTCCTAACTTGTGGTATGTATTTTATCTGAGCTTCTAGGATTATAGTTTTAAATAGTCTCCAAGCTTCCCCAAGGGTTTTGACCATATTTACCTTTCCTTTCAGTTTCCTCCTCATGTGCCTCTTCATCTCAGAGAATTTACCCCTTTTAAAGTTAAATGTGGTTGTGGCGGTCTTTTTGGGCAACTCCCTATTTATACAAACGGTGAAATCAATAACATTATGGTCACTGCTCCCAAGCGGCGCAATCACTTTTACATCTCTCACCAAGTCTTGGGCGTTACTTAGGACCAAATCCAGGATCGCCCCACCCCTGGTAGGTTCTGAGACCATCTGCTCCATAGCACAGTCATTGAGAGCATCAAGAAACTCAATATCTTTCTCTCGACCAGAACACATATTGACCCAATCAATCTGCGGATAGTTAAAATCACCTATTACGACACAGTTTTTACGTTTAGCAGCTATCTTTAAGCCTTCCATCATATTATAATCATCCTCTCTCATTTGATTTGGTGGGCGATAACAAACTCCCATAGTTAAATTTCCTTTTGGGCCCTCTATTTCAACCCAGAGCATTTCTAAAAGGGAATCTACTTCTCTGACCACAGTCTTACTGGACCGTATATCCTCTCTGACATACAGAGCCACCCCACCTCCAACCCTTCCCTCCCTATCCTTCCGCTATAACTTATATCCAGGAATCACCGTGTCCCACTGATTCTCCTCATTCCACCAAGCTTCTGAAATTCCCACAATGTTTATGTTTTCTCCCAACACTAAACATTCCAATTCACCAATTTTACTTCGAACACTTCTAGCATTTGCATATAAACATCTATAATTTCCCAGGCAAGCTAGGCCCGCCACCTTCCTCCTGCCACCTCGAGACTCTGGCAGACAGTCCATACTGTTTGTCATCAGATGTTTGAGAGCTGCAAGACAGGAAGGAAGGAAGGAAGGAAGGAAGGAAGGAAGGAAGGAAGGAAGGAAGGAAGGAAGGAAGGGAGGGAGGGAGGGAGAAAGGGAGGGAGGGAGGGAGATAGAGAGAGATGAGAGAGAGATGAGCATGAGAGAGAGAGATGAGAGAGAAACAGAGAGAGATGAGAGAGAGAGAGAGAGAGAGAGAGAGAGAGAGAGAGAGAGAAAGAGAGATGATGGGAGGGAGGTGCAAAGAAAGCAACTTTAAATGCATTCTCCAATCTGCTGGCTGGCTTGGAGAAGTGATTTAAAGTGACAAATGCCTCCCCCAAAAGAGCTGATGGGGCAGTGGAGAGGGGCTTCAAGAGCCACACAGTATGTTTGAAAGAGCCACATGTGGCTCCCGAGCCACAGTTTGGCAACCCCAGCCTGTGACACATCTCATTTTAAATACCCCTCCTATTGAAGCCATGTTAATTGCTACTGACTAGGAATATTCCTAACCTTTCAACCTCAAAAGAAGATCTTTTCATCAGTTTTTGTTAAAAAGAGCCCCAAAGAGGATCCGCACACACACACAAAGAAAGGTAACCCTAAGCCTGACATAAAAGAAGCATTTCCTTGCAAACTGGGGAAGAGGCGTCCAAGGGTCCCACCCCCCTGCTCTAGTGAACTCTGACCTCTTCTGAAAGGCCCATCCAGAGAAATCTGATCTGCTTATCACACCAATGCATTTAGATGAAAAAGCAGTCTTATCTCACACGAAGGAAATGACGGGTTCTTAACTATGGGTGGGAGAACTGAGAAGGTGCATCTAAGAAAACGTCTGACACGCACTTGTTATCTTTACAAGCAAGATTAGGAGGCCACAATTAACTCGTAATCTTTATTAAAAGGCAGCGAATTTCAGAAACAGCTTTGCTTGAACATCAAAGGTAAAAAGAACAACCTTGCACAATCAGAGCGGCTCAACAGATGAACCTGGTAGGAGCTCACAAGTGCAGGAAAACAAGCACAGTCAGGAAGGAAGCTGGAGATACAAATCGAATACTGCAGCGCCTCTCAACCTATTGACACCACTTGGCACAATTGAGTGTGATTAGCCATGCTGAACGGATGAAACTGCTTTACTGAGCCAAATGTACAGTGCATACCAATGAGCATGATCAATTCAAGCTTATTTCATAGTCTCCAAGTTTCATCTATGCAACAACCCTGTCAAGTAGGTTGAGAAAAAGACACTAGACCATGGATGGGCTGGGAGGCAAGAGACCATCATCCAGGCATGATCTTCTGCCCCTCACCAGTGACAATTAGAATCCTAGAGTTGGAAGGGACCTCCAGGGTCATCTAGTCCAACCCCCTGCACAATGCAGGAAACTCTCAAACACCTCCCCCTAAATTCACAGGATCCTCATTGCTGTCAGATGGCCATCTAGCCTCTGTTGAAAAACCTTCAAGGAAGGAGAGCCCACCAAGGAAGCTTGTTCCACTGAGGAACTGCTCTAATGGTCAGGAAGTTCTTCCTCATGTTGAGCCGGAAACTCTTTTGATTTAATTTCAACCCACTGGCTCTGGTCCTGCCTTCTGGGGTCACAGAAAACAATTCCACACCATCCTCTCTAGGACAGCCCTTCAAGTACTTGAAGATGGTGATCCTATCACCTCTCAGCTACCTCCTCTCCAGGCTAAACATGCCCAGCTCCTTCCAGACACACTCTGTCAAGAAAGGAGGGGTTTAGGCTAGGATCTTGGAGGGGGGGCACACTCAAATCCCCACTCCTTCCTGGGAGTTTACAGGGTGACTTTGGGTCTGCCATTTTCTCTGACCCCAGCCAACCTCATCAGGTGGCAGCTGTGAGGATAGAAAATGGGGAGGTGAGAAAAGGGCGACACAAGCCACGTTGGGGAAGAAAAGTGGGATATAAGACTTTAAATAAATAAAAGTCCAACCAAACATACAAGCCGTAGTTCTTAACAAGTGAAAAATGTAAAGAAAGAAAGTGCCTGGATCAATTTGGATAACTCCTGTTCTTATTAAACACCAACTACCAACTGAACTTTGGGTGGTCCCTTTTTTGCTGGAAGATACTAATCCTGAAACCAACTATTTTGTTTCAAAATTTTTAACAATAATCTTATCTGCAAAACGACAGAAATTTGGATTGATTTTATGGCAATGGAATCTGGCATATATGTGGTTAACATGACAATTTTAGGTTTACCTAGCTGTCCGATAGGTTTTATTAGAAATTCCTGTTTTAACGTTTTATTCACTTCTAGATTTGAATATTGACTGTAACATTTGAATTCTGTAAATATGGCTAGTTCTGTTGTATACCCATGCATGTTTTGACGATTGTTACATCCTAATTGAGCTTAAGACCTTTGATCATAGAAGCTAATGAATGCAATGGAATGGAAAGTGCCTTCCCTTTTGTTATATGTTAAAATTCAGCCACTGGGGGGCCACAAATGACCCATCACCCCCAGGCTGAGGGAAGACACTTCTGGGTGCAGGGGGGTGGGGTCATCACGGACTCCCAGCTGAAATGACCCCAGGATCACCTTTCTGGAAAGGAACTGGTCCTGCTGCGATAGCTGCTCATCTGGAATCCAGCTGCAGCAGAGTCTGGATGGGGGGGTGGGGTGGGAGGGATTCTATTTATACCCCAGAACGATCTGCAGGGAAAAGAGACACTCCTCCACCGCCGACAGGTTTTGCGGGTGTCTAAATTATTTATAATTGTCTAGGCAGTCAAGATGCAACATCTCTTGCTCTCGCAGCCTTCCTTTCTCTATGAAACCGAATGCTGGAACTCTGAGAGAGGAGCGTGCATTTGTCCGTAGGCCAATTTATTTAATATTGTCTCCCAATAAAGTTGATGCTTCTAAGTCAAAATTGCTGGCTGCCAAGGGGACCAGATCTAGGGCTCCAAGTCCAATTCAAGAAATATTTGGGAACATATTTGGGAATATTTGGGAATATTGGGGGTGGAGCCAGGAGACATTGGGGGTGGAGACAGGAGACAGGTTGTGACAAGCATAACTGAACTCCGAAGGGAGTTCTGGCCATCGCATTTAAAGGGACCGCACACCTTTTAAATGCCTTCTCTCCGTTGGAAATAATGCACCTTCTTTGGGGGCTCACAGAATTGAACCCCCTGGTCCAATCTTTTTGAAACTTGGGGGGTATTTTGGGGAGAGGCACTGGATGCTATGCTGATAATCTGGTGCCTCTACCTCAAAAAACAACCCCCTCCAGAGCCCCAGATACCCGCAGATCAATTGTCCATTTACCTATGGGAATTGGTCGTCATAGAGAATAATGGAGTGCCCAGCAGACATTTCCCTTTCTCCCCCCGTTTTCTGATAACCCTGAAGTATGGGAAGGGCCTCCAAACTGGGGGATCCCCTGCCCCCACCTGGGGATTGGCAACGCTAGTTGATAGGTGTCGCCTTTGCTCCAGAGAGGCAGGGAGGCAGGATGAAATCCTGACCTTCCCTAACCAATGCTCTGATCTGTACTCGCCTTTTTTCTTCAGGCGTGGAATGGCCCTTGGGAGTTATTTGCACAAACACATGTGTGAGCAGGTCATGATGTGGACATGAGTCCTCCTCATTTCCCAGTGATTTTGTGTGTTTTCAAGGGGTTCTGAGCATGACATGATGACCACAGCATTGCGAAATGCAGCTCAGGCCGGAAGGAGTTTAGTAGCCAGACTCTCCCCCACCAGATTCAAGTTGGGAAACTTCTGGAGGAGGAGGGGGAGACAGCAAGGACTGCAGATTTATACCCTGCCCTTCTCTCTGAATCAGAGACTCAGAGCGGCTTACAATCGCCTATATCTTCTCCCCCCACAACAGACCCCCTGTGAGGTGGGTGGAGCTGAGAGACTCTCACAAAAGCTGCCCTTTCAACGACAGCTCCAACCAGAGCCATGGCTGATCTAAGGCCATGCCATTAGGTTCAAGTGGAGGAGTGGGGAATCAAATCCAGTTCTCCCAGATAAGAGTCCACACACTTAACCACTACACCAAACTGGCTCTCTAAGAAGAAGAAATTGGATTTATAACCTGCCCTTCTCTCTGAATCAGAGTCCCAGAGCGGCTCACAATCTCCTTTACCTCCTCCCTGCCACAACAGACACCCTGTGAGGTGGGTGGGGCTGAGAGGGCTCTTACAGCAGCTGCCCTTTCAAGGACAACTTCTGCCAGAGCTCTGGCTGACCCAAGGCCATTCCAGCAGCTGCGAGTGGAGGAGTGGGGAATCATACCCGGTTCTCCCAGATAAGAGTCCGTGCACTTCACCACCACACCAAACTGGCTCTCAGTTTGGGGGTGGAGTCCAGAGGGGAGTACAAGGCCATAGAGTCAATGTCCCAAAAATCCATTTTCTTCAGGGATACTAGGGTTAGGGATGCGGGGGGTGGGGGAGGTTGCCTGATCCAGGGTGAGAAAGTCCTGGAGATTTGGGGATGGAGCGTGGGGAGGACAGGGACCTCAGTGGGGTGCAGTGCCCCAGAGTCCACCCTCCAAAGTTGCTATTTTCTCCAGGGGAGGTGATCTCTCTAGTCTGGAGATGAGCTGTGATTCCAGGGGGTTCCCAACTCCCACCTAGAGGCCGGCATCCCTAAAAGAGTTGCATGAATAATACATTCCTCCAATAGCTTTGGGCGTTTTTCAGAGCACGAGGGAGTGGAGCTTTCTTTACACCTCAGGCCCCCAGAGAGGAACCCATGGGTGCCAAGGTATCTGCAGGTAACTTTTCCTAGAGCCCTCCCACCAAATGTTTTCAGGAAGTGGGTGTGGCCAGGAGGCGGGGCCTTTGCCCAGCAGGGCTCCTAGTTGGCTGTACAGATTTTAAAAAAGCCATTTCAGAGGCACCGCGGCACAAGGATCTTCCCTGGGTGACTGAAGGTACATGCAGGAAAAATATTTGTTAAAGAATATCTCCAGTTCAAAAGGCATCTGCCTGAAATGCTGAAGAGTTGCTATTAAGAGTTATGCCTAACTCTCTCCCCTGCCTTTTACAGTTGGGTCCACCTCCTGTGGCAGCCATTTTGTAGCTGGCTCTGCCTTCTCCAGCAACCATTTTGTAATTGCGCCCACCACCACATGTCCGAATTCCAATGGCTCTTGCAGGCTAGAAACAGCTGAGAATCAGGGGTAACATGTCTCTGGAGAGCAGGCTGGGGGTGTCTCAAGGATTCTGGATCCCTGGGCAAAAGCCAACAACAATGGAACCCCCCCACCACCAACACACACACACACACACTTCTTCATTCCCACCCGGCCCACTCTGAACAAGAATAAAGCACCCAATTTGCACAATCCACGTCCATACAAAGAGGCCCCACAGTTTGCATTATGAAAGAACAATTACAACTGATGAACACTGCTCGTTAGATCAATCAAGCATGAGCATCATTTAAAAAAATGACGATTGGGGGTAGAATTAGCTCATGGGTGAAAGCAGATGGACATCGAGTTCCTAGGATTAAAAAAAAAAAACTATCAGAGACGTCCCGCTATCAGAGACCAGCAGGTTTTGAAATCTGGTGACGAGAACTGTACGCAGTATTCCAAATAAGGCCACACCATTCAAGGAGCAGGAACACACAGGAACGCAGCGCCGGCTGGCTTGGCATCAGAGGGTGTGGCCTAATATGCAAATGAGTTCATGCTGGGCTCTTTCGACAAAAAAGGCCCTGTGTGAAACAATGGTGATGTAAGGAGGTGTGGCTTAATATGTAAAAGAGTTCCTGCTGCGCTTTTTCTACAAAAAAGTGTGAAACAGTGGTGATGTCAGGGGATGTGGCCTAATATGCAAATGAGTCCCTGCTAGGTTTTTCCTACAAGAAAGCCTTTTGTGAAACAATGGTGGTGTATGGGGGTGTGGCCTAATATGAAAATGAGTTCCTGCTGGGCTTTTTCTACAAAAAATGTGTGAAACAGTGGTGATGTCAGGGGATGTGGCCTAATATGCAAATAAGTCCCTGCTAGGTTTTTCCTACAAGAAAGCCTTTTGTAAAACAATGGTGTAAGGGGGTGTGGCCTAATATGAAAATGAGTTCCTGCTGGGCTTCGTCTACAAAAAGCCTTGCGTGAAACAACAGTGATGTCAGGGGTGTGGCCTAATATGCAAATGAGTTCCTTCTAGGCTTTTTCTACCTGCTAGGGTTTTCTGTATAGGGGCATTACAATTTGGTTCTCAGAAGCTCACCTGTGGAAAACTCACCTCAGTGAAACTCAGCCCAGCGTTATGGCCATTAATTCGAACTCTGACCAAGATTAACAACTAGTTAACAGAGCCTTTTTAAAGGGAACATTTGGAACTGCATAGTTATAATCCGTAGATGCTCTTACAGCATTCTGAGCATGGCAGCCATGTGCACAGGCCTTGTTGCTCAGGAAACGCCATCCCTGATATTTAGATCCTCAGTACAGAACTGAGGATCTGGCAGCATGAATGCGGAAGGCTTGGCTTTCCAAACTGCACACATGTTATTTCGGGATTGCACTCCCCCCCCCCGCCGCCCCCAAGCTGTGCATTTTGTATCTGGTTGCTCATAAAAAAAGAACCTTGCAGGTTAACTAACCGTCACTTTCCCCACCCCAAAAACCCCACATTAAAAGTAGCTTTTAAAGAAGGCGTCGACTTTGGCAACAACACTGGATGGAGTCTTCCTCCTCAGGCCTGAAACTGGGGCAAAGAGTTTTGGGCAAAGTGGTGGTGAAGGGAAGCACTGTGAAGTTGCAGCCAACTACGGGCCACCTTGCTGGGCTTCTGAGGCAAGAGATATTCGGAGATGGTTGGCTGTTGTCTGCCTCTGCAGAGCCACCCTGGTGTTTCTCGGTGGCCTCCCAGCCACGCTGACCCTGCTTAGCTCTTGAGATCTAACAAGATCAAGCTAACCTGGGCCATTCAAGTCTCAGCTCAGACAAAATACAGGATGATTCTACATGTCCTCTGTCTGGTGCAGCTCCAGAGATTCTGGGGCAGGAGAACGTTTCTAGGACAGCGTCTGCCATGGGCTGCCAGAGTACCGTGCCTCACTTTGAGGCATGTAAAAGGAAGGATAAATGGTGTAAAAATAAGCCAAGGCAATCAGAACTGTCCCTAGCACTAGACAATACTGCAAATTACTGATCTCCTCTACTGCCAAAATAGTAATAATGTGACACAAATCATTCCAAAAAGGACAATGCAATGTACAAGTCCATGTAGGTGTTCTTGAAGTCCACAAGTCCACGACAAAACCCCCCGGGTTTTTTTTTTAATTCTTTCTTTTGATTAAAACTCTTCTACGAATGGTCTGCATTTATTTCAAAGGATGCCAAGAGGAACAGCAATGCAGCCAATTAGTCTGCTATTTTAATTTCTAATCCTCCTTTCACAACATCACTAGAGGAGCACTGGAGGAGATTAGTAATTTGCAATATTGTATAGCGCTAGCGATGGTTCTAATTATCTCACTTTGACGCATGACATCACTTGACCACCTGGAACCGGACGTGACATCATTAAGTCAGGAAATAGAGCAATGCTCTCGGATCCCACCAAAACCAGACAGTTTGGGGGAATCCTAGAACTTTGGCCTTCTGATTTTGCACTGGAAGTGACATCACATGTCAAAAGGACGCGTATTTCTCCCTCAATTCTGCCCCCGCCACTGATCATATCTGACATTCACTGTTCACCCTGGTTTCCTAGAACAGCAGTGCCTGGCCTGAGACCATGCCCTGTTGGAGAGACCCAAGTGACACCGTTCAAAACCCAAGAGACGTCCTTGCGAGAGAAGTCTGCAGGGGAAGAGAACTATCAGCTGCTAAATCTCCTCACTCTCCCCCCAGTCCTCCTCGCCTTCACTTACGGATCATTTTGTTTCGGTGTCGAAAGCTTCTGTTTACCCACAACAAATGAGACAGAAAAAGGGGAACGTTCGAATAGCGAGTGGGAAGATGCTTCTGTGTGAATGCGAAATTAACCTCTAATTGTGGGTGCAAAGGCTCTTCCCCAACATTTTGTGGATCCAATTTAGATGTGCACCCAGGTGTGCAAAATCCTCATTACATGCCGTCCTGGATGCTTACACAGAAAGCTTATCTGCTCAGGCAAATTATACCTTTGCTTCCCAGGGGCCTCTCGCCACTGCCAGCTCCAAAGGAAAGCTGGGCACAACGCAAGGCCTGCCAGACCCAGAGGCCTGACCCAACTTAACTTGTCTTCCAGAGCTCAGGGGTCAGCCCTCTTCATACACACACCCCTCCCCAACCAGGGGCCATCAGCCTGCTGCAACCTGTGCAGCCAGTTGGTGGAACTCTGAGAAACTGTTGTGGGCACCATGGCAAAATGGCTGCCACCAAACGGGGCAACTGCTAAGGGTCCGGAGGTCACAAGCTATGCATCCTTTTTTTTGGGGGGGGAAGGGGGGGTAACTATATCAGAATGACCTGAAGATGATGCCTCCAGTTTCTGAATCAGCATGTGGAGCAGAGGTCCATCAGGGGCTATTAGCCATGAGGTATAGATCAGCAGTGGCCAAACTTGCTTAATGTAAGAGCCACTTAAAATAAGCATCAGATGTTTGAGGGCCACAAGACATGAACATCAGATGTTTGAGAGCCCACAAGGAAGGAAGGGAGGGAGGGAGGGAGGGAGGGAGGGAGGGAGGAAGGAAGGAAGGAAGGGAGGGAGGGAGGGAGGGAGGGAGGGAGGGAGGGAGGAAGGAAGGAAGGAAGGAAGGAAGGAAGGGAGGGAGGGAGGGAGGGAGGGAGGAAGGGAGGGAGGGAGGGAGGGAGGGAGGGAGGGAGGGAGGAAGGAAGGAAGGAAGGAAGGAAGGAAGGAAGGAAGGAAGGAAGGAAGGAAGGAAGGAAGGAAGGAAGGAAGGAAGGAAGGAAGGAAGGAAGGAAGGAAGGAAGGAACATATGAAGCTGCCTTCTACTGAATCAGACTCTGGGACCATCAAAGTCAGTCTTGTCTACTCAGACTGGCAGCGGCTCTCCAGAGTCTCCAGCGGAGGTTATTCATGCCTACTTGCCTGGACCCTTTTTAGTTGGAGATACCAGGGATTGAACCTGGGACCTTCTGCTCACCAAGCAGATGCTCTACCACTGAGCCACTGTCCCTCCCCAAGGAAGGAGATAGAGAGATGATAAAGAGAGAGAAAGACAGAGAGAGAGACAGACAGAGAGACAGAGAGAGAGAAAGATAATGGGGAGGGAGGTGGAAAGAAAGCAACTTTAAATGCATTCCCCAGTCCACTGGCTGGCTTGGAGAAATGATTTAAAGTGACAATGCCTTCCTCAAAACAGCTGATGGGGCAGTAAAGAGGGGGTTCAAGAGCCACACAGTATGTTTGAAAGAGCCACATGTGGCTCCTGAGACACAGTTTGGTCACCCTTGGTATAGATGGAACCCTCTGTCTGAGGCATTGATGTTCTTTCATCGCAGTGCTTGGGAGGCAACTGTGGAGCTCTGGCTGCACTGCTGGACCTCCTGAAGGTGCCCGGATTTTGCTCACTGTGTGCCACAGAGTGTTGGACTGGATGGGCCATTGGCCTGATCCAGCATGGCTTCTCTTATGTTCTTATGTCTGGGGCAGTGATGCTCTGTATTCTTGGTGCTTGGGGGGCAAGAGTGGGAGGGCTTCTGGAGTTCTGGTCCTGCTGGTGGAACTCCTGATGGGCCCTGAGTTTTGGCCACTGTGTGACACAGAGTGTTGGTCTGGATGGGCCACTGGCCTGATCCAACATGGCTTCTCTTATGTTCTTATGCGACACAGAGTGTTGGTCTGGATGGGCCACTGGCCTGATCCAACATGGCTTCTCTTATGTTCTTATGTGACACAGAGTGTTGGACTGGATGGGCCATTGGCCTGATCCAACATGGCTTCTCTTATGTTCTTATGTGACACAGAGTGTTGGACTGGATGGGCCATTGGCCTGATCCAACAGGGCTTCTCTTATGTTCTTATGTGACACAGAGTGTTGGACTGGATGGGCCACTGGCCTGATCCAACAGGGCTTCTCTTATGTTCTTATGTGACACAGAGTGTTGGACTGGATGGGCCATTGGCCTGATCTAACATGGCTTCTCTTATGTGACACAGAGTGTTGGACTGGATGGGCCATTGGCCTGATCCAACATGGCTTCTCTTATGTTCTTATGTGACACAGAGTGTTGGACTGGATGGGCCATTGGCCTGATCCAACAGGGCTTCTCTTATGTTCTTATGTGACACAGAGTGTTGGACTGGATGGGCCACTGGCCTGATCCAACAGGGCTTCTCTTATGTTCTTATGTGACACAGAGTGTTGGACTGGATGGGCCATTGGCCTGATCTAACATGGCTTCTCTTATGTGACACAGAGTGTTGGACTGGATGGGCCATTGGCCTGATCCAACATGGCTTCTCTTATGTTCTTATGTGACACAGAGTGTTGGACTGGATGGGCCATTGGCCTGATCCAACAGGGCTTCTCTTATGTTCTTATGTGACACAGAGTGTTGGACTGGATGGGCCACTGGCCTGATCCAACAGGGCTTCTCTTATGTTCTTATGTGACACAGAGTGTTGGACTGGATGGGCCATTGGCCTGATCTAAAATGGCTTCTCTTATGTGACACAGAGTGTTGGACTGGATGGGCCATTGGCCTGATCCAACATGGCTTCTCTTATGTTCTTATGTGACACAGAGTGTTGGACTGGATGGGCCACTGGCCTGATCCAAGATGGCTTCTCTTATATCCTTATGTCTGGGCAGTGATGTTCTGTATTCTTGGTGCTTGGGGGCAAGAGTGGGAGGGCTTCTGGAGTTTTGCCCAGCTAATGACCTCTGATGGCACATAGTGCTTGGACTGCATGAGCCACTGCTCGGATTGAACATGGATAAACTTGCTAGAAGCCTGCAACAGGCTGCAGCTCCCTGTCGAAGTCACCCCCAGGTGTAACAACCATGAGCTTCCTTGAGGGTCTCCCATCCAAGTACCAGGATTGACCCTGCTTACCCTCTGAGATCTGATGAGACTGGGCTAGCCTGGAACATCCAGGTCAAGGTGGCCCCCAAGTTATGTAGGGCTTTTTAAAGAAAATAACAGGGCAACTGAGCTACTGACACTCCCTGGCAACACAAGCTCTCTATGACATCACAGGCCCTGCTGACATCACAAAGGAGATGAGGCAGGCAAGGAGGTCAGAAGGGAAAAGGACCCCCCTGCCCCCTCCCACTAGCGACAGCCAATGACACTCCCTGGCAACACAAGCTCTCTATGACATCACAGGCCCTGCTGACATCACAAAGGAGATGAGACAGGCAAGGAGGCCAGAAGGGAAAAGGACCCCCCTGCCCCCTCCCACTAGCGACAGCCAATGACACTCCCTGGCAACACAAGCTCTCTGTGACATCATAGGCCCAGTGACATCACAAGGGAGACGAGGCAGGCAAGGAGGTCAGAAGGGAAAAGGACCCCCCAGCCCCCTCCCACTAGTGACAGCCAGTGACACTCCCTGGCAACACACGCTCTCTATGACATCACAGGCCCTGCTGACATCACAAAGGAGAGGAGGCAGGCAAGGAGGTCAGAAGGGAAAAGGACCCCCCTGCCCCCTCCCACAGGCGACAGCCAATGACACTCCTGGCAACACAAGCTCTCTATGACATCACAGGCCCTGCTGACATCACAAAGGAGGGGAGGCAGGCAAGGAGGTTGGAAGGGAAAAGGACAGGCAGGCTAAGGACTGCAGGATGAAGACAAGTCCATATTCGATTTCAGCTTAGGTGACCCTGTTGAGTTTTGAAGCAAGAGACCTTCTGAGGAGCTTCACCACTGCCTGCCCCTGCAGAGCCACCCTGGACTTCTTGGTGGTCTCCTGTCCAAGTCCTGACCAGGGTTGATTCTCCTTAGCTTCTGAGAGCTGATCACACTGGGCTAGGCGGGGCCATCGGGTGTCAGGCCTTGGACAAAGGTCACCACCATAGTTTCCTCTGCCTGGACTTGCTGAGGTCAGGGTGGGGGGAATGGAAGAACAAAAAACCCCCAGAGAAAGCACACAACTCAAAACGCACAGTGGCTCTCTCCAAAGGCCAGTTTAGGGCCCTGAGCTTGCAGCACCCAGTGACGTCTGTGAAGATGGGCCTTGACAGCCAGCAATTTGTCCTAGAGGACCCCTGCTGCTTTCAGGGGACGGGGAATTGAAGATGAATCACTGGTGCTCCAGCTGCTGAGGGCAAGTCTTCTGCAGCCGATTCCCTTTCACCTCTCCCGGGCTGGCAGGGCCCCAAGCACAATGGGTGTTTTTATCTCCAACAATTTTCTCCACTCAATGAGCCGATTGGTGCTGGTATTTTAGCTCCTGGGTGAAAGGGCCGTTTTTTAAATTTGCCCCTTGTGAGCGGAGATGCGAGAAGTCCACCAGCATGGAAAATGTTGCCTGCCACAACTTAAGGCTTTGCCACACACCTCTGGTGTTCCTCTGTGTGTGTGTGTGTGCGCAATTTGCTTCAAAAGCTCAGCTTTACAATGCACAGAGGTGCAGTGTTTGGTTCTCAATTAGGACATTCAAACCCACATGGAAGACACCTCATTTTTGCCCAGACCAATGTTGGATGTCCCTGTTTGTCTGCACCAATCACAACCCCAGAAGGGCTCCTGTGTTTGCCAAAAAACTAAACAGGTGCATTCTGTTGGTGCCGAGGCTCTTCTTGGCCACTGAGGGAGACCAGAAAAGGTGCTGCATTTTTCTGTGCTTCAAGAAGCAGGAAAGGCCCAGTCTGGTTTAAACTTTTAAAAAAAGCAACATCACTGGCGGCAGGGGATGGGGGGGGGGGGGTTGTGGAAAGGAGAAGGGGAAAGGGAGGGGAGAGAGATCCATTCTAGTCAGCCTGGTAGCTTCTCTTCGTCAAAGTCCAAGAACATTAATTGCCGAGTTAAATACATAGATGGCAATGATGTGTTGACCCATCATGCAGCATAAAAGGATTCAAGATTTTTGTGCAGCATTGACTACGCTCGGGGGGGGGGGCAGCGGGGGGGGGGAGAGGTTGTCCTTAACACTCCAATGGACAGTGCAGTCCTAAAAGCAGAATTAAATCTTTCTAAGTCCACTGAAAACGCATGAGTAACTCTACTCAGGATTGCACTGTTGTAGCCAGTGTTCCCTCTCAGCTGAGTGAGTGTGAGCTAGCTCACAGATTTTTTTAGCCTCCAGCTCACACATTTTTGTCTCAGCTCAGGAAAAATGGCCCCAGAGCATACGAATTTATGCTCTAGCTCACAGCTTTAATGGCAGTCGCTCATAAAGTACGATTTTTGCTCACAAGACTCCACACCTTAGAAGAAGATGATTTTGGATTTATATCCTGCCCTATACTCTGAATCTCAGAGTGGTCACAATCTTCTCTACCTCCCCACCCCTCCACAACAAACACCCTGTGAGGTGGGTGGGGCTGAGAGAGCTCTGATAGAAGCTGCCCTTTCAAGGACAACTCCTGCCAGAGCTCTGGCTGACCCAAGACCGTTCCAGCAGCTGCAAGTGGAGGAGTGGGGAATCAAACCTGGTTCTCCCAGATAAGAGAGCTCTGGCTGACCCAAGGCCATTCCAGCAGCTGCAAGTGGAGGAGTGGGGAATCAAACCTGGTACTCCCAGATAAGAGAGCTATGGCTGATCCAAGGCCATTCCAGCAGGTGCAAGTGGAGGAGTGAGGAATCAAACCTGGTTCTCCCAGATAAGAGAGCTCTGGCTGACCCAAGGCCATTCCAGCAGCTGCAAGTGGAGGAGTGAGGAATCAAACCTGGTTCTCCCAGATAAGAGAGCTATGGCTGACCCAAGGCCATTCCAGCAGCTGCAAGTGGAGGAGTGGGGAATCAAACCTGGTTCTCCCAGATAAGAGAGCTATGGCTGACCCAAGGCCATTCCAGCAGCTGCAAGTGGAGGAATGGGGAATCAAACCTGGTACTCCCAGATAAGAGTCCACACACTTAACCACTATACCAAACTGGCTCTCTAAGAAAAAGATACTGGATTTATACCCTGCCCTTCATTCTGAATCTGAGAGCAGCTCACAATCTCCTATATCTTCTCCTCCCACAACAGACACCCTGTGAGGTGGGTGGGGCTGAGAGAGCTCTCCCAGAGCTGCCCTTTCAAGGACAACTCCTACGAGAACTATGGCTGACCCAAGGCCATTCCAGCAGCTGCAAGTGGAGGAGTGGGGAATCAAACCCAGTTCTCCCAGAGAAGAGTCCGCGCACTTAACCACTGCGCCAAACTGGCTCTCTAGAGGGAACACTGGTGTCACGTGGCATCTTCTCCAGATTTTGATTCTAGCACATCCTTTTGTGGACATGGGGGCTGCGGTAAGGAGGTGAATGGAGATGGAGTGAAAAAGCTGACTGCATCCTGCCCAGCCCCCCCCCCCCCACAACAGTCCTGAGTGAGTCTTGCTGGGCGCCCCCCCCCCCCATTTTAGCTGTTTCAGGCCTGCAGCAGAAGGCTCATGAAGCTGGGAGTTGGCCCCCATTTGCGGCTGCCGGAGGGGGTGTGTGTCCCATTTGGTGGAACAGATGTCCCACCACCCTGATAGGGACCCCCGTGGCCATTCCCTTTCTTCCCAGCTGCTGGCCAGTCGACACTTAAAGTCACCTTCAGCATTCAGACCACAACGCTGGTGGAATCGCAAAGTGGCCAGAGCAGATAAGAGCCAAGCAGCAGGAAAACGGAATGCCAAAGTGAAGAGGCAGAACGCGGGAGGGGAAGGACGGAGCGGAGGGCGAGAGGTTGAGGCTGGGAGCTGCGGCCTGGGAAAGCCGGCCAAGTTATATATAAACGCTCATGCCCCTTCAGCACTTGACAGATAAAAACGGGCCCCGTGGTCTGCATCAGCAAAGGACAAACCCTTGAAATGCTCCCCTCCATTTAGGCAGCCTCCGTTCAGAAGTCTGGTTGCTTTGCCTTTATTAGCACAGCACTCAGTCTCTGCAGGCAAGAACCGTCCACTGATTCTCTCTCTTTCCTTCCTGCCATTTAATCAATTTTTAATCCATCAGAGCCCCATCTTCTCCCACAACTGCTACGTCTACCAAGGAGGCGTTGGTGAGGTGCCTGCTCGAAAGCCGCCTGAAAGTCCAAGTATATGAAATCTACCGGGTCGCTTTTATCTATGAGAGCACGGAGCCTGAACCAACGCTCCCTCTAAGTTGTGGAGCAAAAATTCTACGTTGGGAGCTCCTGCATAAATTAGTTTTGCTCTGGGGCCGTTTTTCCTGTGCTAAGACAAAAATGTGTGAGCCAAAGACTAAAAAACTAGCTTACATTAACTCAGCTTAGAGGGAACTCCGGTCAGAACTGGACATAAGACTGCAAACTAACCAGGGGTCGTTTTGCGGAAAAATAGGTGGCTGAGCTCATTAGCATAACCAGGGCTTTTTAAAAAGCAGGAATGCGCAGGAACGCACTTCCGCTGGCTTGGTACCAGGGTGTGTGGCCTAACATGCAGATGAGTTCCTGCTGAGATTTTTCTACAAAAAAGCCCTTTGTGAAACAATAGTGGCATTAGGGGGTGTGGCCTAATATACAAATGAGTTCCTGCTGGTCATTTTCTACAACAAACGCCCTGAGCATAACTCATTAGCATATGCCCCCTCAGGCAAAAGCAACGTGACACAAGAAAGGAGAGCCCCAGGTGAGCGAGGCCTGCTTGGGCTGGCTAGAGATCCAGCCAGCCCAAGCAGGCCTTGCTCACCTGGGGCTCTCCTTGGCCACCCCCCCAGTCAAAAGGCCAGCAAGTCACCTACCACCCAAAATCACATAAAAAGTGAAGAAAGGGTGGGGCATGGGCTTCTCCAGGGGTTAACGAGGGCTGCTGGGAGCGTGGCAAAGCCCCTGGTGGCTGGCTGGCTGCCCGCTCTCCTCATCCAGGGATTGTTATGCAGCTGCACCTCCTATTCAATGGACACAGTAGGAGGGGAGGAAGAGGGGGAACCCTCAGAAAGGTTCAAGGAGCTGTGCTCCTGGTGGCTCCTGCTGAATCTGAGGCCTGAAAACAACGAAGGATGGGGAGAAACCTCTTTGTGTGTGTGTGAGAAAGAAAGAAAGAAAGAAAGAGAGAAAGAAAGAGAGAAAGAAAGAAAGAAAGAAAGAAAGAAAGAAAGAAAGAAAGAAAGAAAGAAAGAAAGAAAGAAAGAAAGAAAGAAAGAAGAGCAGGAAAGAGAGAGAAAATACGTGTGTGGAAGAATAGATTCAGGTGGGTTTGATCTGAAGCGATAGAACCAAATTTGAGTCCGGTGGCACCTTTAAGACCATCACAGTTTAATTCTGGGTAGAAGCTTTCATGGACATGCCCACTTCTTTATCTCTCTTCAGGTATCTGAAGAAGCCTGCCTGCACACCACAGCTTATGCCTAGAATTAAACTTTGTTGGTCGCAAGGATGCACTGGACTCAGACTTTGTTCTGTGTGAAAGAATGAGTGTGCGAGAGCCCATGAGAGCAAAAACGCATGAGTGTGTGTAAGAGAGGAGGTACATGTGAGTTCCAGTGTGTGCGCTAGAGAAGGGAGTGTATATGTGTGAGTGTTTGCGTGTGCGAGGGAGAGAATGTGACTATTTATGTGAGTGAGTGTGCTGTGCGTCAGGATGAGAGCAGGAAAGTGTGTCTGAGAGAAAAAGAATCATCCTAGAATCACGGTCTGTGCATGAAAGGATGGAGGGAATTTAAAATATATAATTTCTATGTCACCCCTGTCAGGGAGCAGATGGCCACAGGAACTCCATTCTAGGTTGCCACGGAGGCAGGGCTGGAATTCTAGCAGGAGCTCCTTTGCATATTAGGCCACACCCCCATGACGTAGCCAATCCTCCATGAGTTTCCAGGGCTCTTTTCTGCAAGCTCTTGGAGGATTGGCTGCATCAGGGGTGCTTGGCCTAATATGCAAAGGAGCTCCTGCTAGAATTCCACCCCCTGCCACGGAGTAGCATGTGAGCTGTGGGGAGCAGAGGAAAGTCCCCTTCTCTGACTTTCAATGATTTCTGCCAGGGAACAAAACCTTCCTTGGCTTTCAGCTATGGAGTAACTCCGACAGGATGGCAAAGCAAACAGGCTTCCCACACCAAAGACTCTGTGTTCCTGCAACAAGTGACAGGCCACACATGCTCAACTCCTGTTTCTCGCAAACACCCAAGCCCAGCTCCAACGTAATTCTGAGGCCAATTGTTAACCATCAGTTGTGAGAAATCTACTACAATACAAGGCAGGCATTCGAGGAGGGAAGCACCAGAAACGGTCTCTCTGCTGCCTTCCCCACCAGGTCACTTCCAAGTCCCTCGAGCCAACCAAAAGCCCTCTCTCTGGACAGTTCCCGCCAGCCTCACCTCAGCACGTCTCAGAAGTTCAGCCGGGTCAGCTTTGCTTCATCCTTGGTTGGGACTTGCAGGGTCATAGAGTCATAGAATCCTAGAGTTGGGTTCTGGTGCTCCAGGGTCATCTAGTCCAACCCCTTGCACAAAGCAGGAAACTCACAAACACCTCCCCTTAAATTCACAGGATCCTCATTGCTGTCAGAGGGCCATCCAGCCTCTGTTGAAAAACCTCCAAGGAAGGAGAGCCCACCACCTCCAAGGAGGAAGCCTGTTCCACTGAGGATCCGCTCTAACGGTCAGGAAGTTCTTCCTAATAGAATCCTGGAGTTGGAAGGGACCTCTAGGGTCATCTAGTCCAACCCCCTGCACAATGCAGGAAACTCACAAACGCCTCCTTCTAAATTCACAGGATCTTCACTGCTGTCAGATAGCCATCCAGCCTCTGTTTAAAAACCTCCAAGGATGGAGAGCCCACAATTTCCTGAGTTGGCAGGGACCTCCAGGGTCATCTAGTCCAACCCCCTGCACAAAGCAGGAAACTCACAAACACCTCCCCTTAAATTCACAGGATCTTCATTGCTGTCAGATGGCCATCTAGCCTCTGTTTAAAAACCTCCAAGGCAGGGACCTCCAGGGTCATCTAGTCCAACCCCCTGCACAATGCAGGAAACTCACAAACACCTCCCCCTAAATTCACAGGATCTTCATTGCTGTCAGATGGCCATTTAGCCTCTGTTTAGAAACCTCCAAGGAAGGAGAGCCCACCACCTCCTGAAGAATCCTAGAATCCTAGAGTTGGAAGGGACCTCCAGGGTCATTTAGTCCAACCCCCTGCACAATGCAGGAAACTCACAAACACCTCCCCCTAAATTCACAGGATCTTCATTGCTGTCAGATGGCCATCTAGCCTCTGTTTAGAAACCTCCAAGGAAGGAGAGCCCACCACCTCCTGAAGAATCCGAGAATCCTAGAGTTGGAAGGGACCTCCAGGGTCATCTAGTCCAACCCCCTGCACAATGCAGGAAACTCACAAACACCTCCCCTTAAATTCACAGAATCCTCATTGCTGTCAGAATGACATGGGTCATGTCATAGAAAAAAAGGCAAAAATTATCCGCGTTAAAACACAATTCTGTTTATGTAATGAATACATAGTATCAAAATACAAAAAGAGCATCAACAATACACAACATATCAGTCATGGAACAAGTTAAAACCTCGTAAGTTCCACAATGCTCCGACTGGCCTTATGTGGCACGTAGCTACTATATCATCTTCCAGTACAATATTTGAGAAAAAGGTCCCGTGGAGAACCGGTCTGCTTAGCAAGCCATTTCAGATCGCTAATTCTTCTTCTAGGGACCAATCTTGTATTTTATTTGAAATTTTCTAGGCCCAGTAATGCCAAAAATTATTCAATCATCAACCGTGTCAGTCCAGCCTGTTTTTCTGACAAGGGATTTATTATCTATGGTGTCCCCACTATTAAATTGCTCCGTGGCGCAGAGTGTTAAAGCTGCAGTACTGCAGTCCTAAGCTCTGCTCACGACCTGAGTTCGATCCCTGGTGGAAGCTGGGTTTTCAGGTAGCCGGCTCGAGGTCGACTCAACCTTCCATCCTTCCGAGGTTGGTCAAATGAGTCCCCAGTTTGCTGGGGGGAAAACGTAGAGGACTGGGGAAAGCAAGGGCAAACCACCCTGTAAAAAGTCTGCCGTGAAAACGTCGTGAAAGCAACATCACCCCAGAGTCGGAAACGACTGGTGCTTGCACAGGGGACCTTCCCTTTCCTTTTCCCCGCTATTATGCGTGAAAATTAGAGAAGCTAGGAATTCTGCACTGACACGATTGATGATTGAATAATTTTTGGCACTACTGGACCTAGAAAACTGCACTCCTGTGAGCTCCTGCCCAAAATGAGGTCTTCTTGGGAAACCTCGGAAGTTCAGGGTCGCTGCGCAGAGGCAGAGGAGGGCCAAACCACCTCCGAACATCTCTTGCCTCAAAGCCACTAGAAGTTGACTGTGAGTGGACAGTCCTTTTCACCCCCTCCCACTTCTGCCCAAACTTTGTTCAAACCCCCTGGAATTCTTTGCAGTCCGTCTTGGTTTTCACCATGCTGAATAATTTTGTAACCTCTGCAAACCTGGTCAACACACAACCCTTCCCTTGATCAACCAGATCGTTTAAGAACGATTGAAACAACACTGACCCCAAGACCCATCCCTGTGGGATCCCACTGTTGACTTCCCTCCATCACAAGAATGGTCCTTTTATTCCTACCCTTTGCTTTCTGTCATTTAACCAATGACCCATCTTTTGCCAGACCTTGGAGTCGCTTCTGTTTACTTTGCTTGGACGGACCTCCCATTTTTCTCAAAGAAGAAGAGAAGAGATTGGATTTCTACCCCACCCTTCACTACCCAAAGGAGTCTCAGAGCAGCTTCCAATCTCCTTTCCCTTCCCCTCCCCACAACAGACACCCTGAGAGGGAGGTGGGGCTGAGAGAGTTCTGAGAGAATTGCTCTTGAACATAACAGCTCTGTGAGAGCTGTGACCAACTCAAGATCCCACCAGCAGGTGGAGGGGTGGGGAATCAAACCCAGTTCTTCCAGATAAGAGTCCATGCACTTAAGCACTATGCCAAAGAACATGCCAACAACTTTATATACCCTACACAAAACCCTGTCATTTTGGGTTTCCAGTTCACATGTACTGGAGCTAAAAATCCATGCAACGGTCCTTTTCAGAGGTGACAGTGACCATCAGGGGTTGTTTTGTAGAAAAACAGGTGGTGGAGCTCATTAGCATAACTTATTAGCATATGCCCGCCCCAGCCAAAAACGACCCAACGCAAGAAAGGAGAGCCCTGGGCAAGTAAGGCCTGCTTGGGCTGGCTAGAGATCCAGCCAGCCCAAGCAGGCCTCACTCGCCTGGGGCTCTCCTTGGCCACCCCCCTCCACAGTCAAAAGGCCAGCAAGCCACCCGCCACCCAAATCACCTAAGAAGTGGAGAAAGTGTGGCGTGGGCTTCTTCAGGGATTAATGAGGGCTGCTGGGGGTATGGCAAAGCCCCTGGTGGCTGGCTGGTTGTCTGCTCTCCTAATCCAGAAATTGTTATGCAGCTGCACCTACTACTCAATGGACAAGGTAGGTAGGTGGGGAGGAGGAGGGGGAACCCTCAGAAAGGTTCAGGAGCTGTGCTCCTGTGAGCTCCAGCTGAATCTGAGGCCTGGTGACCGTCATATCTGAAGGATCTATGCACACTTGCTGGTCTCTCCATACACGTGGACTACAGAATCTAAAAGGGGTTTCAGTCTGGGACTTTTCTGAACCCTGGCAGGCCTAGAGGGAAAGGAGATGCCCTGCTGGGAAGCCCTCTAGACAGCAGTCAGAACCCTCCCATAGCCATTCTTGGATTTAGGATAGGCTACATCAAAGTAGGAAGTCAAAAGGTGACCGGAACAACTGACAAGCTTGGCCTTGGAGAACAGAATGAAGCCGGGCAAAGGCTAATAGAGTTTTGCCAAGAGAACAAGCTGCTCATAGTGAACGCCCTCTTCCAACAACCTAAAAGGCGACTCTACACCTGATGGACATCACCTGATGGGCAGCACAGAAATCAGATTGGTTATATACTCTGCAGTCAAAGATGGAGAAGCTCCTTACAGACAGCAAAAACAGGACCTGGAGCTGACTGCAGCTCAGATCATGAGCTACTCATCACAACATTCAGGCTTAAACTGAAGAAAACTGGGGAAGCCATTAGGCCATTCAGGTTTGACCTTGATCACATCCCTTATGAATATACAGTGGAGGGGAAGAATAGGTTTAAGGAACTAGAGTTGATAGAATGCCTGAAGAACTATGGATGGACGTTCGTGACACTGTACAGAAGGCAACAATCAGCACCATCGCAAAGAAAAAGAAATGCAAGAAAGCAAAGTGGCTGTCTGATGAGGTTTACAAATAGCTGAGGAAAGAAGGAAAGTGAAAGGCAAAGGTGAAAAGGAAAGATTCACCCAACTGAATGCAGATTTCCAGAGAACAGCAAGGAGAGATAAGGAGGCCTTCCTGAAGGAACAATGCAAAGCAACAGAGGAAAATAATGAGAAGAACAAGAGATCTCTTCAAGAAAATTGAAGAAATCAAGGGAACATTTCATGCAAAGATGGCCATGATAAAGGGAAAAAAATGGTAGGGACCTAACAGAAGCAGAAGTGATCAGGAAGAGGTGGCAAGAATAAACAGAAGAATTATACAAGAAGGATCTCAGTGTCCCGGGCAACCATGACAGTGAAATCGATGACCTTGAGCCAGACATCCTGGAGTGTGAAGTCAAATGAGCTTTAGAAAGCGTTACTAACAACAAAGCGAGTGGAGATGATGGTATCCCAGTTGAGCTATTCAAAGTCCTAAAAGACGATGCTGTTAAAGTGATGCACACATTAGGTCAACAAATCTGGAAAACACAACAGTGGCCACAGGATTGGAATAGATCGGTTTATATTCCAGTCCCAAAGAAGGGTAATGCCAAGGAATGTTCAAACTATCGCACCATTGCACTCATTTCACAAGCCAGCAAGGTCATGTTAAAGATCCTACAAGCTAGGCTTCAGCAGTATGTCGATCGGAAACTACCAGAAGTTCAAGCTGGGTTTCGGAGAGGTAGAGGAACTAGAGATCAAATTGCCAACATTCGATGGATTATGGAGAAAGCACGGGAGTACCAGAAAAACGTCTATTTCTGCTTCATTAACTATGCAAAAGCCTTTGATTGTGTGGATCACAACAAACTGTGGCAAGTCCTTAAAGAGATGGGAGTACCAGACCACCTCACATGTCTCCTGAGAAATCTATATAAGGGTCAAGAAGCAACTGTCAGAACGGGATATGGAACAACTGATTGGTGTAGAATAGGAAAAGATGTATATTGTCACCCTGCTTATTTAATTTATATGCAGAGTACATCATGCGGAATGCTGGCCCGTATGAAGCAGAAGCTGGAATTAAGATTGGCGGGAAAAACATCAACAACCTCAGATACTCAGATGACACCACTCTAATGGCAGAAAGTGAGGAGGACCTAAAGAACCTTGTTGAGGGTGAAAGAGGAGAGCACAAAAGTAGGCTTGAAACTCAACATCAAAAAAACGAAGATCATGGCATCTGGCCCCATCACACCTTGGCAAATAGAAGGGGAAGACATGGAAGTCGTGACAGACTTCACATTTCTGGGGTCCAAGATCACTGCAGATGGTGACTGTAGCCGTGAAATTAAAAGATGCTTGCTCCTTGGAAGGACAGCTATGGCGAACCTGGGCCTGGGCAGTATAAAAAAAAGTAGAGACATCACCCTGCCAACAAAAGTCTGAATAGTCAAAGCAATGGTATTCCCAGTAGTAATGTATGGCTGTGAGAGCTGGACCATAAGGAAGGCCGAGCGCAGAAGAATAGATGCTTTTGAACAGAACAGATGTTCGATGGGGTGCTGGAGAAGACTCTTGAGAGTCCCTTGGACTGCAAGAAGATCCAATCAGTCAGTCCTAAGGGAAATCAACCCAGACTGTTCCCTGGAAGGTCAGAGGCTGAAGCTGAAGCTCCAATCCTTTGGCCACCCAATGAGAAGGGAGCACTCACTGGAGAAGACCCTAATGCTGGGAAAGACAGAAGAAGGGGATGGCAAAAGATGAGATAGCAAAAGAAGAAGGGGACGGCAAAAGATGAGATGGCTGGACAGTGTTACTGATGTAACAAACACAAATTTGAGCAGACTTTGATGGTGGAAGACAAGAGGGCCTGGTGTGACTTGGTCCAAGGGGTTGCAAAAAGTCAGACTCGGCTTGCGACTGAACAACAACAACATCAATTCTAGTGACCCCTGCAGCAGCCTTTGTGATCACAGCTGCCTCCTTCCTCTACTCACAAGTAGAGGGAGACCAACAGAGCCAATGGTATCAGAAGACCCTGTGGAAAGCTCAGCTTTTAGTATGGGGAAAAGATTGATTTTCCTGGCCTACAGAACAGCAAAAGAGGGCTCTGTCCTGAATGCAAGTGAGAAATAAACACCCCACCATCGACAACCAACTTAGAACCCTGAGCCAATCCCACAGCGCTAATTTTGAGGATATGACACTGGCCCTCACACTGGTTGGAGTGCTGGATTCAAGTCCAGCTGCACCTTAGAAACCAAGAAGATTTTTTGAGGTGGGGGGCACAGGATTGCTGACCTACTTTTCACCAACTTTTGTGTTACCTAGACTTGCAGCAACAGCAATTAACCGGCAATTTTTATTGCCTTTTATTGCTATCCAGACCAGTGGTCTTCCGCTTTATTACACTATTTCGCCACTTGATCCCAGCTTTGTATGAGTTTACACTCTTAATGCACCAACTACATGTATTTCAGCCCCGCCTGAAGAAGTGTGCATGCATACGAAAGCTAACATTCTGGATAAAACTTTGTTGATCTCAAAGGTGCAACTTGATTCCCACTTTGTTCTACTGCTTCAACACGGCTGCCCACTTTTCACTAAGGTCATTACTTTGGGCCTGACTCTCTCGGACCATAAGTGTGGCTCACATAATTTAATTCTCCTCTATTTTTTTTTAAGTGCAGAGAAAACTAAATAGTGAAAAGGAACATTCCAAGATAGCCTTACCCCTTACTCCTGACATGCTAGCTTTCTGTGTCTGGGGAATACAAATCCTGTGTATGGGAAAGAATTCGTGATTTTGTGAGCCAAAACCTGTAACAGGCAACCCAGTCAGGTATCAGTTATTTCACTGATGACTAGACTTCTCTCGCACTGCATTCAGCAATGTCCTTTCTCTCCTTCTTTCTGCATAAACTGATTCCGGCTACCTTTTACGCAGATCCTCTATTGAATTACTGTAGAGTGTGGAATAAAGAAGCCACCGAGGTAAAGCAGTTACGGGTGTCACATTGGAATCTGGCGAGATCCAGGTTCCAACACCAAGACAGCCTACCCAGGGGCTTTTTTGTAGCAGGAGCTCCTTTGCATATTAGGCCACACACCCCTGATGTAGCCAATCCTCCAAGAGCTTAGAGGGCTCATCTTATAGGACCAACTGTAAGCTCCAGAGGATTGGCTACATCAGGGGTGTGTGGCCTAATATGCCAAGGAGCTCCTGCTAAAATTCCACCCCTGTAGCCAATCCTCCAGGAGCTTACAGGGCTCTTCGTACAGGGCCTACTGGAAGCTCCAGGAGGATTGGCTACATCAGGGGTGTGTGGCCTAATATGCCAAGGAGCTCCTGCTAAAATTCCACCCCTGTAGCCAATCCTCCAAGAGCTTACAGGGCTCTTCATACAGGGCCTACTGGAAGCTCCAGGAGGATTGGCTACATCAGGGGTGTGTGGCCTAATATGCAAAGGAACTCCTGCTAAAATTCCACCCCTGTAGCCAATCCTCCAAGAGCTTAGAGGGCTCTTCTTACAGGGCCTACTGGATTGGCTACATCAGGGGTGTCTGGCCTCGTATGCAAAGGAGTTCCTGCTACAAAAAAAGCCCTGACCCTACCTTACAGGGCTGTCGTTCTGCTAATTAAAACTTGAAGAAAGGTGGAATCTCCAGACTGCCTTTCATCAAGGCTTCCTCCAACAAAGAAAGACTTCCTTTCCATTTTCTATGTAACGCTGCCTGTCTTCAACACAGAAATGTGATTCAGGTGGGGTGTCAGTTGGAAGCAGCAGAATAAAACCAGAGTCCAGCCGGACACCTTGAAGACCAACCAAAGTTTTATTCTGGGAGGAAGTTTTCCTATACAGGCGCCCTTCTTCAGGCACATACAGGCTCCTACCCAGAATTCAAGCACTTTGGTCCTAGAGGTACCACTGTCGTCCCCAACCTTTTTGGCACCAGGGACCGTTTTGTGGAAGACAATTTTTCCATGGACTGAGATGGGGGTGGGGGGTGGGGCAATGATTTTGGGATGATACAATTGTGCACTTTATTTCTATTAGTTTGGCATGGTGGTTAAGTCTGCAGATTCTTCTCTGGGAGAACCAGGTTTGACTCCCCACTCCTCCACTTGCAGCTGCTGGAATGGCCTTGGGCCAGCCATAGCTCCGGCAGAGGTTGTCCTTGAAAGGGCAGCTTCTGGGAGAGCTCTCTCAGCCCCCCCCACCTCCCAGGGTGTCTGTTGTGGGGGAGGGAGGGAAAGGAGATTGTGAGCTGCTCTGAGACTCTGTCCTTGAAAGTGCAGCTGCTGTGAGAGCTCTCTCAGCCCCACCCACCTCACAGGGTGTCTGCTGTGGGGGAGGGAGGGAAAGGAGATGGTAGGCCACTCTGAGACTCTGTCCTTGAAAGTGCAGCTTCCGGGAGAGCTCTCTCAGCCCCATCCACCTCACAGGGTGTCTGCTGTGGGGGAGGAAGGGAAAGGAGATTGTAGGCCACTCTGAGACTCTGTCCTTGAAAGTGCAGCTTCCGGGAGAGCTCTCTCAGCCCCATCCACCTCACAGGGTGTCTGCTGTGGGGGAGGAAGGGAAAGGAGATTGTAGGCCACTCTGAGACTCTGTCCTTGAAAGTGCAGCTTCTGAGAGAGCTCTCTCAGCCCCACCCACCTCACAGGGTGTCTGTTGTGGGGGAGGGAGGGAAAGGAGATGGTAGACCACTCTGATACTCTGTACTTGAAAGTGCAGCTGCTGTGAGAGCTCTCTCAGCCCCCCCCCACCTCCCAGGGTGTCTGTTGTGGGGGAGGGAGGGAAAGGAGATTGTGAGCTGCTCTGAGACTCTGTCCTTGAAAGTGCAGCTGCTGTGAGAGCTCTCTCAGCCCCACCCACCTCACAGGGTGTCTGCTGTGGGGGAGGGAGGGAAAGGAGATGGTAGGCCACTCTGATACTCTGTACTTGAAAGTGCAGCTTCTGGGAGAGCTCTCTCAGCCCCACCCACCTCACAGGGTGTCTGCTGTGGGGGAGGAAGGGAAAGGAGATTGTGAGCTGCTCTGAGACTCTGTCCTTGAAAGTGCAGCTGCTGTGAGAGCTCTCTCAGCCCCACCCACCTCACAGGGTGTCGGCTGTGGGGGAGGAAGGGAAAGGAGATTATGAGTCACCCTGAGATTTGGAGTGGAGGGCAGGTTATAAATCCAATGTCTTCTTCTTGTTATTATTATTGCATTGTAATATATAATGAAGTAATTCTACAACTCAGGGCCTGGTCGCTGAGAGGCCAGGGATCAACACTGCTCCACAGCCCGGGGTTGGGGGCTCCTGCAGGAGACTTCAACTTGGTTTCTTCCCAAGGGAAAGACTTTCCCTCCGCAGAGCAAAGCCCTTCCCCGAGCGAGGAAACCTTTCTCCTTTGAGGGGGAGGCAGGATCCAGCCAACCTCGTCTCTGCTGCTCGGGGCTGCACCGGCAGCCGCCTCAGCCCTGCTTCGTCTCCTCGGTGCTTGCTGGACTCTCGCCCTTTCCGAATCTAATGCAGCAGAGCGCAAGAGGAGGGAAGCGGCCGGGCTGCTTCGGAAGGGATCCCGCCCCCTTCGTCGCCAAAAGCGCTGTCCAAGGCAAGGGGCTGAAGAGAGAAGGGGGGCTTCTTTTCCTGCCTGCCCCATGGGCAGGGGAGTCGAGGAGCGGCTGGGGGGGGCGGGGCGGGGAGTTCTAGTCTCCCTGGATCTGCTGGGCAATGTTCCCTCTAAGCTGCAGAGTCTTGTGAACGTGATGAGCAAAAATTCTACTTTGTGAGCTCCTGGCATTAAAGCCAGGCCTCGGATTCAGCGGGAGCTCACCGGAGCGCAGCTCCTGAACCTTTCAGAGAGTTCCACCTCCTTGTCCATGGAATAGCAGGTGCAGCTGCGGAGCGATCCCTGCAGGAGCTCCACCACCTCTTTTTCTACAAAACGACCCCCGATTAAAGCCGCGAGCTCCTGCGTACACGAGTGCGCTCTGGGGCCAGCCTTCCGGAGCGAAGACAAAAAGGTGTGATCTAGAGGCTGGAAATCTGTGAGCCGGCTCACCCAAACGCAACCTAGAGGGAACCCTGGTCCCAGGCCAGACGCCTCTGCCCACCTGCTCTTCTTAGCCGAACCAAGCTGGTCTCCCCGCCCCCCCCCCCCCCCAAAGCGCCCTTGGATGGAGGCAAAGTTTTCTTGGCAGGAGGAAGGCGGCTCTGGCCATGCTACAGACTGACTAAGCGGGAGAACAGAAAGGCGGCAGGTGGAGGCGCAACCCTGCTCTTCTCTTCTCCTCTGCCCACCCCCCCCCCCGGCCTCTGGGAGCATCTCGGCTTCTCTGGAGCGGCGGAGCCGGCCGCGCCCCTCCTTTCTGGTGCCTCCAAGCCCAGCGCTCCCGACCTCCTCCTGCTGCTGCCGCCGCCCGCGGCCTCGGCCGTCCCCCGCCGCCGGTCCCGGGGCTCAGGCGCGCCTGGCGCAGCGGGGCCTCCATCCGCCGCCGCTCCCGCCTCGCCCCGGTCGAGCTCCCAGCCTGGCCAAGCCCACCTCCCCCCCCCCCCCCGCCAGCCGCGCGCCCTGGGAGCGCAAGAGCATCTCCCGGACCCGCCGCGTCCCCATCCCCATCGCCATCGCCATCCCCGGGCAGCCACGCAGGCCGCTCCCCCCAGCCCCTTCTCTGGCCGCCGGGAGAGGAGAGGAGAGGAAGGGCCGCGCGCCCCAGCCGCCCCTGCCCTGCCCTGCCCTGCCCTTCCCTGGCGCTGCGGCCGCCCCTCTCCCCGGGCAGGGATGCTGCTGCTCCGGCTACCGCCTTACCTCGCCCGCCGCCGCTCTCGACATCCGGGCTGCCTCCGCCGCGCCTCCGCCTCCACCGCCTCCTCCTCCTCGCCGCCGCCGCCGCCTGGCCACGCAGCGCAGCGCACAGACGCGCGCCCTCCCCTCCCCTCCCCTCCTCCCTCTGGAGCCCCCCGCCCCCCACCAGTTGCCACCTCTGAGCGGGAGACCGGGGAGGGGCCGCGCGCAGAAGGCCAGCCAGCAAGGGAGGGGTGTGTGTGTGTTGTGGGACGGGGAGAGCCCGGCGCCTCCTGCCCTGGTAGGGCGGCTGCAGCCAGGTGCCTGTGACGACCCCCTCCCGCCCCTCCGGAGGAGACGCGGCCACCTCCCTTCCTGGGGACCTGCCCTGAGCTTCTCCCCGGGAGCTGAGCTCTGAAGGCTGGGGGATCCCCGCCGGGAGGTTGGCAAGCCCGCAGGCACCTCCGCGGCGTTCGGGCACCAGCAGCTCTCAGGCACCCGAGCCCGCCCCACCTGCTGCGCGAGGAGTTGCCCCCTCAGCCGGACGCAGCACAAGCATGGGGGATCCCGTCTTCCTCCCTGCCCCGGGAGGGACCCCAAGCAGCTGCTCACATTGGCCTCTGCTCCCTTTCATCGTCTCCCCCCTCTCCCCGCAGACACAGGAGGCTCAGAGCGAGTGACAGACCCAGGGTCGCCTAGCAGGTTTCTGTGGCATGAACGGGGATTCGACCCTGAGTCTCCAAGAACCGCGATGTATCGATGTATCCACAACAGTGGTGATTGGTGATACAAGCCACATCATAGGTTTCCTTAGGGCCCTCTCCCAGCGGTGATGATTAGGGTTCTTTCCCCGCAAAAACAATGCAGACATTTTTATTTATTTATTTTTATTTATTTATTCCTTGTATTTATACCCGGCCCTCCCTGCCGAAGCAGCCTCAGGAGGGCTCACAACAATCAAACGCCAAACAATAGAACAGTGAGCAAACAATTAAAATTAACAATCATTGCAATAAACAATTCAAACCAGTTTAAAATAATTTAAAACAATTTTGGGTGCTAAGGTTCTGCAGAGCACCTCTTCTGGGAGAGATTTGGGGCCATGAGCTGCCCCTTCGTTTTGGAAAGCTGAGCAGGTGGGCTGAGTTCAAATGGTGCTGCTGTCAGGGTGAGCCCTTGGCCTTGAGAAAAGACCATCACTCAAGAGCCAGTCTGGTGTAGTCGTTAAGTGTGTGGACTCTTATCTGGGAGAACCGGGTTTGATTCCCCACTCCTCCACTTGCACCTGCCGGAATGGCCTTGGGTCAGCCATAGTGCTTAAGTGTGCAGACTCTTATCTGGGAGAACTGGGTTTGATTCCCCACTCCTCCACTTGCAGCTGCTGGAATGGCCTTGGGTCAGCCAGAGCTCTCTTATCTGGGAGAACCGGGTTTGATTCCCCACTCCTCCACTTGCACCTGCTGGAATGACCTTGGGTTAGCCATAACTCTGGCAGAGTTGTCCTTGAAAGGGCAGCTGCTGTGAGAGCTCTCTCAGCCCCACCCACCTCACAGGGGGGGTCTGTTGTGGGGGGAGAAGATATAAGAGATTGTGAGCTGCTCTGAGTCTCTGATTCAGAGAGAAGGGCGGGGTATAAATCCTATTTCTTCTTCTTCATTTGGCTGAGCTTGTAGTTGCTGAGAAATATTTGGGCTTGCATTCCATCAGAAAATGTGCATGGATGGAAACGGGAGTTGATTTTTGCCACTTTCCCCCTTCCACTGCTGGGACTCTTCTTGTAGCCGCCAGAACATCAACTGCCACCAAATGGAAAAGCCGAGCAGCACCTAGCCAATCTCTATGGTATTGCAAACTGTGGGATCCATATATAATTAGAGCTGCCAAGTCCCCCGTAGTCTTGGAAGTGATGTTATCATGCTGGCAATGTTGCACATCGGCTGCTCTAAAAGCGTCCAGGAAAACTCTATGGTTTTCCTGGACACTTTAGCAATTTGGGAGGGAAGACTCTATGGTATGGTACCATAGAGTTTTCCTCCCAAATTGGTAGAGTGTCCGGAAAAACCAGAGAGTTTGTCCGGCGCATGACTTCACCGGCACAATGACGTCACCTCTGAGTGACATCATCACGCCAGCGACGTTGGAGAAGGATCCCCCTGCTGGAAGGATCTCTCCTGTCTCCAGGGCGGGAGAATCCTTGCCTGGCCCAGGAACTTGGCAGTCCTAGATATAATGGAGAATATTTCAGATGAAATCCGCAGAGCAGTGCAATTTCCTAAACAAACTAACTTTACCAAAAAATGGCACCTCTTACTGGACTATACTTGGTAAACAGAAACGTGACACCACTTGGTTGGGCACAACTACAGAGATGGCTATGAAAATTGCTTTTCTCGGACATGAAATGTTATCGCTCTTCGTTACAAATACATTTGGTTGGTGCAAGACTTTATACCTCTGTAACTCTACATGAGCTAATTTAACTAATGTATTGACTGTTGTCTGTGTAATTCTAATCTCAACTTTAATAAATAAAAAAATAATTATTATCCTTCTCTTTCACAGGATGGGGAGCCGCGTGAGTCCGTCTGTAGCTTACTCCAGTGACTTACGAAACCCAGTTTGGTGTAGTGGTTAAGTGTGTGGACTCTTATCTGGGAGAATCGGGTTTGATCCCCCACTTTTCCACTTGCACCTGCTGGAATGGCCTTGGGTCAGCCATAGCTCTTGCAGAGTTGTCCTTGAAAAGGGCAGCTTCTGTGAGAGTCCTCTCAGCCCCACCCACCTCACAGGTTGTCTGTTGTGGGGGAAGGAAATAAAGGAGATTGTGACCACTCTGAGATTCAGAGTATAGGGTAGGATATAAATCCAATTTCTTCTTCTTCTTCTTCTTCTTCTTCTTCTTCTTCTTCTTCTTCTTCTTCTTCTTCTTCTTCTTCTTCTTCTTCTTCTTCTTCTTCTTCTTCTTCTTCATTTTGCTGAGCTTGTAGTTGCTGAGAAATACCTGGGCTTGCATTTCACCAGAAAATGTCCACGGATGGAAATGGGAGTTGATTTTTGCCACTTTCCCCCTTCCACTGCTGACCGCTCATCCCCCCCCCCCCCCGTGCTATTCCTGGGAGGGGGGTGTCCTCTGCCACCCAAGAGCAGAACTGGGAGGGGGGTGGCATTTCGGGTCTTGGTGGGTAGCAAGGAAATCATGTTCTGCTGGTGGAAGCTCCATCCAGCCCCTGGTCTGTGTTTGAGCCTTCCTTGGGAATCACAGTCAGCCATTTTAATGAGCCTCGTGGACTCTGTTGTTTCCCACCAGGTTCTCCCTGCAAAGTTCCTTTTGCTGCAGGGTTGTTTTCTCCTCCCAAGAGCCCTGTGAGGCTGGCAAGGCTGAGAGATAAACCATGGGCCCAGGCCAGCTAGTTAGCTTCACAGATGAGTGTGAATTCGAACCCAGGCCTTCCAGAGTCTAGTCTGAAAGCTACACCACAGCTGTGCTGTTCTCTGTGTACAATAGGTGAGGGATGCAGGATGTTCTAGAATGATGTGGAAGCCAGGAAACGAGTTATTACTGCTAGTGTATATTATTATTTTACTATTATTATTCATTTGATTATTAAAGCACCCTTCCCTGTACAAGGCCCAGAGGAGGGAACAACATTATCAACATAAGAAGAAGATATTGGATTTATATCCTGCCCTCCACTCCGAATCTCAGAGTGTCTCACATTCTGCTTTACCTTCCTCCCCCATGACAGACACCCTGTGAGGCAGGTGGGGCTGAGAGAGCTCTGACAGCAGCTGCCCTTTCAAGGACAACCTCTGCCAGAGCTCTGGCTGACCCAAGGCCATTCCAGCAGCTGCAAGTGGAGGAGTGGGGAATCAAACCCGGTTCTCCCAGATAAGAGAGCTCTGGCTGACCCAAGGCCATTCCAGCAGCTGCAAGTGGAGGAGTGGGGAATCAAACCCGGTTCTCCCAGATAAGAGAGCTATGGCTGACCCAAGGCCATTCCAGCAGGTACAAGTGGAGGAGTGGGGAATCAAACCCGGTTCTCCCAGATAAGGGAGCTATGGCTGACCCAAGGCCATGCTAGCAGGTGGAAGTGGAGGAGTGGGGAATCAAACCCGGTTCTCCCAGATAAGAGAGCTCTGGCTGACCCAAGGCCATTCCAGCAGCTGCAAGTGAAGGAGTGGGGGATCAAACCCGGTTCTCCCAGATAAGAGAGCCATGGCTGACCCAAGGCCATTCCAGCAGCTGCAGGTGGAGGAGTGGGGAATCAAACCTGGTTCTCCCAGATAAGAGAGCTATGGCTGACCCAAGGCCATTCCAGCAGCTGCAAGTGAAGGAGTGGGGGATCAAACCCGGTTCTCCCAGATAAGAGAGCTCTGGCTGACCCAAGGCCATTCCAGCAGCTGCAAGTGGAGGAGTGGGGAATCAAACCCGGTTCTCCCAGATAAGAGAGCTCTGGCTGACCCAAGGCCATTCCAGCAGGTGCAAGTGGAGGAAGAAGAAGAAGAAGAAGAAGATATTGGATTTATATCCCGCCCTCCACTCCGAAGAGTCTCAGAGCGGCTCACAATCTCCTTTACCTTCCTCCCCCACAACAGACACCCTGTGAGGTGGGTGGGGCTGGAGAGGGCTCTTCCAGCAGCTGCCCTTTCAAGGACAACCTCTGCCAGAGCTATGGCTGACCCAAGGCCATTCCAGCAGGTGCAAGTGGAGGAGTGGGGAATCAAACCCGGATCTCCCAGATAAGAGTCCGCACACTTAACCACTACACAAAACTGGCTCTCCATTAAATACACATTTAAATATCAAATCCAGCAGGTGCAAGTGGAGGAGTGGGGAATCAAACCCAGTTCCCCCAGATAAGAGAGCTCTGGCTGACCCAAGGCCATTCCAGCAGGTGCAAGTGGAGGAGTGGGGAATCAAACCCAGTTCTCCCAGATAAGAGAGCTCTGGCTGACCCAAGGCCATTCCAGCAGCTGCAAGTGGAGGAGAGGGGAATCAAACGCAGTTCTCCCAGATAAGAGAGCTCTGGCTGACCCAAGGCCATTCCAGCAGCTGCAAGTGGAGGAGTGGGGAATCAAACCTGGTTCTCCCAGACAAGAATCCTCACACTTAACCACTACACAAAACTGGCTCTCCATTAAATACACATTTAAATATCAAATCTAGTTAAAATAATTTAAATGCCTCAACAATTCAGCAAAAATATAAAGAAGTCTGCACCTTAGTGCCTGTTCCTGGGGCTGGGGGAGGAGGAAGGAGGAGCCAGGCTGGATAGAACTCGTTGCCATCTGCAGCCACACACTTGGCAAAATGTCTTTGTCTTGCAGGCCCTGCGGAATTGCATGCCGGGGATTGAACCTGAGGAGCTCTGCAGGCCAGGCAGAAGCTCTGCCACTCACCTTCCTTCCTCCACGACTGAGGCACCATCTCTGCTGACTAGACGGTGCTGCCCTCAGTGTGCCGCAGAGGTGGCATCAGAAGCCAGCGGGCCAAGGAAACTAAGGCTGCCTTGCTCAGTTTTGTGGAGCCCCTGGCAGGTGGCTGGGTCCTCTGTTTAGCCACTTCAGGCGAGAAGATGCAGCACCTCTCTGCCTTTTCCACATTGTCGATGGAGACCCAGGTTGCTAGACTGATGTTTTCTGCAGCTATGCCAGATTAGATTAACAGATAAAAGGAAGTCCTTCTTCACTCAAAGGGGGATTAACACGTGGAATTCACTGCCACAGGAGGTGGCAGCGGCTATAAGCATAGCCAGCTTCAAGAGGGGATTGGATAAGCATCTGGAGCAGAGGTCCATCAGTGGCTATTAGCTACAGCATATTGTTGGAATTCTCTGTCTGGGTCAAGTGATGCTCTGTATTCTTGGTGCTTGTGGGGGCACAGTGGGAGGGCTTCTAGTGTCCTGGCCCCACTGCTGGACCTCCTAATGGCACCTGGGTTTTTTGGCCACTGTGTGACACAGAGTGTTGGACTGGATGGACCATTGGCCTGATCCAACATGGCTTCTCTTATGTTCTTACGTGACACAGAGTGTTGGACTGGATGGGCCATTGGCCTGATCCAACATGGCTTCTCTTGTGTTCTTATGTGACATAGAGTGTTGGACTGGGTGGACTATTGGCCTGATCCAACAGGGCTTCTCTTATGTTCTTATGTGACACAGAGTGTTGGACTGGAGGGGCCACTGGCCTGATCCAACAGGGCTTCTCTTATGTTCTTATGTGACACAGAGTGTTGGACTGGAGGGGCCACTGGCCTGATCCAACATGGCTTCTCTTATGTTCTTATGTGACACAGAGTGTTGGACTGGATGGGCCATTGGCCTGATCCAACATGGCTTCTCTTATGTTCTTATGTGACACAGAGTGTTGGACTGGATGGGCCACTGGCCTGATCCAACATGGCTTCTCTTATGTTCTTATGTGACACAGAGTGTTGGACTGGATGGGCCATTGGCCTGATCCAACAGGGCTTCTCTTATGTTCTTATGTGACACAGAGTGTTGGACTGGATGGGCCATTGGCCTGATCCAACAGGGCTTCTCTTATGTTCTTATGTGACACAGAGTGTTGTACTGGATGGACCATTGGCCTGATCCAACAGGGCTTCTCTTATGTGACGCAGAGTGTTGGACTGGATGGACCACTGGCCTGATCCAACAAGGCTTCTCTTACATTATGTTCTTGTCTGGCTTGAGTTTTGGACTGCCTTTCACGCTGCAACTTGTCCCATCTGGAACTTGACCCTTATCCCTTTGAGACCACTTCTCTGGCCTCCGCTTTGCCAGTGGCTTTTCTAGGGGAGAGGCTGTGGCTCAGTGGCAGAGCATCTGCTTGGCATGCAGCGGTTCCAGGTTCAATCCCTGGCATCTCCAGTTCAAAGGACCAGGCAGGAGGGGATGGGAAAGAACTTGACCTGAGACCCTGGCTCAGTGGCAAAGCGTCTGCTTGGCATGCAGAGGTTCCAGGTTCAATCCCCGGCATCTCCAGTTAAAAGGACCAGGCAGGAAGGGTTGGGAAAGACCTTTTTCTGCCTGAGACCCTGGAGAGCTGCTGCCAGTCTGAGTAGACAAGACTGACCTCGATAGACCAAAGCTCTGATTCAGTGGAAGGCAGCCCGGCCCAATCTCACTGGATCTCAGAAGCTAAACATCGTTGGCCGTGGCTAGTTTTTGGATGGGTGACCTCCAAGGAATATCAGGGGTGTGATACGGAGGCAAGCAATGGCAAACCAGCTCTGAAGCATCTCTTGCCTTAAAAAAAATTCTGATGCGCCACCTAGTGGTGCATAAAGTTCAAAGAGCTACAACGTCTGGCTGCCAGACAACCTCAGGATCTCCTAGCTCTACTACCCACAATGCCATTCAGATAATTATTAATTATTAGTATCAGGCAGCTTCCCGTGTGTTCATGTGTGTGTTGTGCTTGTTGTCACTTGGGGTGCTGATTGCCCCATAATGATCGCTCCTCCCCCGATATTTTGTGGGATATTGGCACATGAATGATTCTTGCAAAGGCAAGATATCTCTCTGATGCTCGTGAATTAATATGCGGCATGTGCCACTTATCTGTCAGGAATCTGCATTACTCGGCTACGCTAGAAGAATACAAATTAGCCAGCTTGGGAGGGTAGCAAAAATTGCAGTCTTACCAAACAGCCTTCCCAATGTTGCGTTTCAGAGGTTCTCTTTGAAGCAGCCTTTTTGAGCGGGTGCAGAATTTTCCTCACTATGTAGAGGTGATGCCGGTTTAGTGGCCTCAATCCCGCAGCCTCCAAGTGCTGGATTCGCACCTGGTTCATGAGACTTTGAGCTGCTGGTACACAGTCCTGGAGCCCGATGGTGCAGGAGGCTGTAGATTTCTGTGCAACGCAGTGTTGGGTGGCGCTTCTGGCGGCTTTCCCAGTCAATCAGCAGAATTCCAAGGACTCCAGCCAAAAACGGGGAGAACTCGCGTGCTGCAGCCAACCTCTAGGTCTCGGTATCGTACAAATGTCACCCTGGGAAGAACTGAAATGTGTATTTGTGGCATTGAGCCCCGCAACTTATTTATCTCTTTGGCCACGCTCCTACAAAGTCTTTGATCCCTGGGCAAAAATGCACCAGCAAGCACTCTGTCTTGCTGGTGTCCGTGGGCTCCCTTACCAGAAGTGAAAGCACATCACTAACCTGGGGACTGCCTTATGCAACAGAAGCAGAACAAACAATGGGGAGCAGGGAGGGGATGGAATGGGAAACAGCCAGCCCTTCCCTCAGCCAGCACTCAGAGCAGAGGTGTCGAACTCATTCGTCATGAGGGCCGGATCTGACATTTGCGTTGTTACCTGCCTTGAGCCTGCGTAGAATGGGCGGGATATAAATATAACGTGAATAAATATATAAATCAGACCTTGTTGTGTACCTATTTAAGATTAGATAGCAAAGGTACAAACTTTATAAAGAACGCACAGACAAACACAATTAAATATTTTTTAAAATAAATAAATAAATAAATACATAAATAAAACATGCTCAAAGACTTCAGCATTCGCTGGTCTTAAAGGAGCTTTCTTTGTTTCTCTCCCATGGGATCCAGGGAACTGGGCAAAGGAAGCGCTGGCTCCTTCCTTCTTTCCCCAGGGGACCAGGAAAGGAGGAGCCTCAGCCAATAGAAGGAAGAGAGGCTTGGCTCAGTTGCTCTGCTGTGTGATTGAGAGAGCCTGGCAAAGCAAGATTTTCCTCCCCGCCTCCCTCCCTAAGGGAAGAGCCTCAGCCAATGGAGAAAACAGAGGTTTTGCTCTGTAGCTCCTGTGCTATCAAGCAAGCCTTGCAAAGCAAGCTGTGATGCAGAAGGAAGTGAGAGAGAGGGAGAAGGAAGCAGATGACAGCCAGTTGCTCAGGGGGCTGATAGGAGCCATCCAGAGGCCTGATCAAAAGAGTTTCTGTCTCAACATTAGGAAGAACTTCCTGACCGTTAGAGCGATTCCTCAGTGGAACAGGCTTCCTCCTTGGGAGGAGGTGGGCTCTGCTTCCTTGGAGGTTTTTCAACAGAGGCTAGATGGCCATCTGGTAGCAATGAAGATCCTGTGAATTTAGGGGGAGGTGTTTGTGAGTTTCTTGTATTGTGCAGGGGGCTGGACTAGATGACCCTGGAGGTCCCTTCCGACTCTATGATTCTACGATATGCGCCCTGGGCTGCATGCCTGACACACCTGTCTCAAAGAGTTCTTTCCAGATAGCATGTCAAAACGTTTGAAGTATCCCCTGTTCTGAGATTCATCCTTTACTTGGTCTCTTCTTCTTCTTCTTCTTGTTCTTGTAAATTAACAGTGTATTGGTTTTCAAAACAGCATAATAAAGTAATGAACATTGAAAACTGATACAACTACGTAAGTGCCAATGCTGTACAAACAGCTAGCAAGATATGATTTACATGTACTTAACTTATCAAAATATACCCTCTACCGTAGTCATTACTGCCTATAAAATCACTTATGAGCTTTTAACAGTTTACCATAAGCTTAAATCATTTATTTGGTTACGGATTTCCTGTTGGGCATTTAAATATCCTGAGATGGGAAACCGTATGGAAATAAAATTAGAAGGCATATTACAATCATCTAAGTGCTTGGGGTTATCTGTCAGTTCTGCCATCATATAAGACTCCCAGACCTTTTTGTGCCACTGTGGAGTGGAGCGCATGGAGACCAAGTCTTATGAGGAAAGGTTGAGGAGTTTGGAGACCAAGTCCTATGAGGAAAGATTGAAGGAGCTGGGCATGTTTAGCGTGGAGAGGAGGTGGCTGAGAGGTGATAGGATCACCATCTTCAACTCCTTGAAGGGCTGTCATCTAGAGGATGGTGTGGAATTGTTTTCCGTGGCCCCAGAAGGTCGGACCAGAACCGATAGGTTGGAATTAAATCAAAAGAGTTTCCGGCTCAACATTAGGAAGAACTTCCTGACCATTAGAGCAATTCCTCAGTGGGACAGGCTTCCTCGGGAGGTGGTGGGCTCTCCTTCCTTGGAGGTTTTTAAACAGAGGCTAGATGGCCTTCTCACAGCAATGAAGATTCTGTGAATTTAGGGGGAGGTGTTTGTGAGTTTCCTGCATTATGCAGGGGGTTGGACTAGATGACCCTGGAGGTCCCTTCCAACTCTATGATTCTATGATTCAAATTTGAGTAAGGGCTGCAAGTCTTCATTTTTTAAGCTATCCTGGTTCCACCCAACATGGCATTGAGAAGCCTCTTCCTCTTAGAGACACATGAAGCCTTTAGGCTAGAAGCTGTTGAAAAGTCCAGAAGAAACCGGCAGTTCAGAGGGCCACTGCCCACATGGCTGTGTATTAAAGGGGTGGGTGAGAGGAACACAATAGAGCAGGGGTGTCAAACATGTGGCCCAGGGGGGCTGAATTATGTCCTCAGAGGTCTCCTGTCAGGCCCCTGTCAGACCCCCAAGCAATGACAATCTGTTTCCTTCTCCCCCTCTCTCGCTTCCTTCTGCATCAGAGCTTGCTTTGCAAGGCTTGCTCAATCGCACAGGCCTCTGTTTTCTCCATTGGCTGAGGCTCCTTCCCCAGGAAAGGAAAGAGCCAGAACTTCACATGAAGTTCCACGCAGCTGCCTCCCAGTAAATTGACCATCATGCAAAGCTGGGTGGTTCCCTCCTGTCGGGTTCCCCACCACACACCAGCAATCTAATCAAGGTTAGAAACAGTATTTGAATGAGTGCGTTTCAATGGACTGTGAATTGAATTTAAATCGTTATTCTTCTTCACTTCCATCGAAGTGGGCCTCGTTGCTTTGAAATTAAGTTGTGGATTATTTGGAACTTTATTTTTTCAGCTTGTTGCTCGATGTCCAGCCATCATATCAGAGGAACGGAGAATTTAGACATCAAAGCCAAAAAAACGCCAGCGAAGAACTAAGAGGATTAAAGTAACAAGGTGAGACTTTTCATCATGTTCTCAAAGGATGGGTGTTAAAAGACTTGTCAAACCTAATGAATATTCATGTTTGATGGGCTTATGAAAAAAGCATCACACATGGAGTGTTTGTCCTCCTCTTCAAGCCCTATCCGTCTTTGTCCCAAACACTTATCCAAATTGATGACTTCCTTTTTCGACTGCCATTTTGGATTTAGCCAGAATATTATTGCATAGGCCTTATTTCATTAAACCCCTTTTTTGTGCTACAGCACTTGGAATTATGCTTATATTGTACTTAATTTGCTTTGGCTCACTTGTCTCTATTTTGGCAGTAAAGCATCAGAGCCCTGCTGGATCAGACCAGTGAGGGTCCATCTAGTCCAGCCTCCTGTCTCACACAGGGGCCAACCAGTTCCTCTGATGTTGCCTCCTTGATCTGGGATTCAGAGGATGTGCCTTTTCTTTCCCCTGGAGAACATGAATGTTTTGGAGGGTGGACTCTATGGAACTGTACCCTACTGAAGTCTTCGTCTTCCCCAGGCTCCATCTCCAAATCTCCAGGAGTTTCCCAACCTGCATCTGGCAACCCTAGCCCCCACCCCATCTCTCACCAGTAGCCAGGAGGGATCCGGCAACCTTAAGATACCAGTATTGTAGTACAGACCAGCAGCCAAGGCTGAGAAAAAGGTACTTTGCTGAACCTTCAGAGGCAGAATGCAGTGTTGATTCCACCATTTGCAACCTCTCTCATTCAACCTGCAATGGAATTAAACCAGCAAGCTCTTCAACATTCCAAGTTGTCTTCCTGTCAATTCACACTGAATAATGCTTCTCATTCCAATTTACAAATACTGGGCACTATCCCAATACCATCCCCACATTTCTCTCTCCCTTTGCAGCCCCTCCGACTCCAGGAAAGGTCATCCAGGACTGTGGGTTCTTCCCAGAGAAATAGCTGTCCAGGTTGGGGAGTGGGTGGCGTGAGGAAGGGCAAGGGGCTTGTGTGTGTGAAAATGTGGTGTAGTGGTTAAGTGTGAAGAGAAGGACTCTTATCTGGGAGAACCTGTTCGATTCCCCGCTTGCAGCTGCTGGAATGGCCGTGCGTCAGCCAGAGCTCTGGCAGAGTTGTCCTTGAAAAAGCAGCTTCTGGGAGAACTCTCTCAGTCCCATGTACTTCACAGGGTGTTTGTTGTGGGGGGAAGGTAAAGGAGTATATGGCAACGTATAAATCCAATATCATCATCTTCTTCTTCATCTTCTTCTTCTTCTTCTTCTTCTTCTTCTTCTTCTTCTTCTTCTTCTTCTTCTTCTTCTTCTTCTTCTTCTTCTTCTTCTTCTTCTTCTTCTTCCTTTGGCAGCACAGTCAGTTGCATCCAGGGCTTTTTTGGTAGGAAAAGTCCAGCAGGAACTCATTTGCCTATTTGGCCACACCCCCTGATGTCACCATTGTTTCCCACAAGATTTTTTTGGGAGCAAGTCCAGCGGGAACTCATTTGCCTATTAGGCCACACCCCCTGATGTCACCATTGTTTCCCACAAGGCTTTTTAAGAGCAAGCCCAGCGGGAACTCATTTGCATATTAGGCCACGCCCCCTGATTGCCAGGCAGGATTGCTTTCCTGTGTGTTCCTCTCAAAAAAAGCCTCCTCACTCCAGTCCGCACACCCCACACCATTCACAGCTCCCCCTTTGCAGAGATCCTGAAATCCCAGGAATGACTGGGTGGGTGGGGGGAGTTAGAAAGCCCTGCAGAGAAGGGGAAGGATGTGGGGAAGCTCTGCCTGCTTTTTGTCCCGACCAGCACGGCCGGCCACAAGCACAAAGCAAGAACTAGCAATATGTGCAGGGCCAGTCCCTTGGGAAATCTCTCTCATGCTGGGTGTGCAGAATCTTTTGATTAAAATAAAACAAGCAAAGAAAGAAATGCACAGTGCAGTCCAAGCTGAGTTATGCTCACTCAAGTCAACGGGGGTAATTCTGTCAAGAAGTTTCAATCCAATGGCACCTTTTAGAAGTTTAATTCCCAGGGCTTTTTGGGTAGCAGGAACTCCTTTGCATATTAGGCCACGTCCTCCTGATGCAGCCAATCCTCCGAGAGCTTACAGGGCTCTTCTTACGGGGCCTACTGCAAGCTCCAAGAGGATTGGCTTCATCAGGGAGGTGTGGCCTAATACGCAAAGGAGTTCCTGCTACAAAAAAAGCCCTGTTAATTCTTAATTAAGCTTTTGTGCACACACACACAGCTACGTTGAAACACTTCCTCACGCCTTACACATAGTCAGGGCTTTTATATATATATAGAAGGAGCTCCTTTGGATGTGGATATTAGGCCCACCCCCTGATGTAGCCAATCCTCCAAGAGCTTGCAGGGCTCTTCTTACAGGGCCTATGGGAAGCTCCAGGAGGACTGGCTTCATCAGGGGAATGTGGCCTAATAGCCACCTCTTTTTTGAAGTGAGGCCTCCAGAACTGTACACAGGATTCCAGGTGTGGCCTGACCAAGGCAGTAGACAGCGGAGCTAGGACCTCTTGTGATTTTGATGCTATAGCCCTTTTGATACCGCCCAGGATTGAATTTGCCCTTTTTGCCACAGCATCACACTGATGGCTCATATTTTGTTTACAGTCCACTAGTACCCCAAGATCTCTTTCGCACACACTACTTCCCTAAAGTGCATCCCCCACCCGGTATTTGCGCATCACATTTTTGTGGCCCTTATGTAAAACTTTACACTTATCTTTGTTGAATTGCATTCTGTTCACAACTGCCCACTTCTCCAGATTATTCAGAGTTTGTTGAATTTTAACTCTATCCTCCTGGGTGTTTGCTACTCCTCCCAATTTGGTAGGAGACTCAACCGCATCATGGAAGTTTCCCCATGACACAAAGACCTTTGTCTCACAATATCTATCCACCCCAGCCTTGATTTGATCTTACCCCAGTTTCACCATCAAGGATGTGATTTTTTTTACCACATTTATAATCTTGAGGACGTATTTTATGTAATAGTTTCTATTAGAAACTGATGTATAGCTTCTTTGCAAATCTGATTCGGTTACGCAAGATGCAATTGGGGCTACCTGCAACCATGCATTGTGGGCGCTTTAATCTAATTGGCTGACTAAAGGCTTAAAAACCTGGCAGCTAATCTGATTTTTTCTTGGGGGGGGGAATTAACTGATTGTCCCTTCAAAGCACCCCAAGGCGTGACTGAACACAAATGCAAACGCTACCCTGGTTTAATTTGGCAATGAATTATTTCCAGTTATTTTGGTATCTTCACAGACACAGGAAATGTTTGTCCCATTTCCATGCAGAGAATAATATTTTGGAAGGTTTGTGAACTCTGGAGGGCCACTGGGTGTATCAAAGCCATCTTGACATCTTTCCGGTTACGTTTCCAAAGCAAAATGAATAAATGAAAGCAAGGCTACCACAAACTCCCTAACCCACAATATTCACCACCAATTCCTCCTTGCCTCTCTGTTCTGTTCCATTTGATCAGCACGCTGGGAAAACGTTAAATGAGACAGCTGCAAAAAGCAAAATGCCTGCAACAAACACACCACAAGATTTTAATTCTGCGTTTTGTTTAGATGTTTATACCCTGCTTTTCTGCCCAGTAGGAACCCAAAGAAGAAGCGTGGTATAACAGCTAGGGCAAGGGTGGCCAACGGTAGCTCTCCAGATGTTTTTTGCCTACAACTCCCATCAACCCCAGCCAGCATGGCCAATGGCTGGGGCTGATGGGAGTTGTAGGCAAAAAACATCTGGAGAGCTACCATTGGCCACCCCTGAGCTAGAGTGTGGGCTACAAGCTGAGAGATCCTGCGCCAGTCCCACACGCTCTCTCAGTCTAACCCACCTTCCAGGGCTGTTGTGATCATAAAACAATGGAGTGGAAAAGGGCGTTCTAAGCAACTTCAGATCCTCATTTGGGAGAAAAGCAGACTATATAGATACCTTAATAAATAAGATTGTTATTAAATCATGGACTCAAACACAATATCGGGTTCAAACACAGCTTTCTATGGTGGCAAAAATGAAGTGAAGTTTAGCAAAACCTTGAAGATCAACAACATTTTATTATGGGTGTTACCTTTTGTGGACTGGAGCCCACGTCTTCAGAAGTAAGAAGTGCCTCTCTAGGAAGACCTTTTCTAAAGGAGATAAGAGAAATGAATCAATGAACAGGAGTCTCAAAAGGCTGTGAAAGACAGAAATTAAGGTGAAATGGAATTATGGAAAGTGCAGATCTAATCAAGACAGTGGAATACCTTAAACTGCACTTAACGCACCTTATCCGGTCTCCCTCTCTTAAAAGGGAAAAAAAACCCCCACACAAGTTCTTCTACACTGGATCATTGGATGCTTTTCAAAAAAGCTATTGCCTACAGAGTGGAAAACCGTGAACAATTATTTGCTATGATTAATGACTGTGGTCTCATTCATTATTGATTTCATTGGTGAATCGCAGATCAGAGGGCCTCTATATGAAAAGCCTTACCTCTGACAAAATGTAAGGATGATCGATGCACGTTTACTCCGGGCAACGGAATTCTCCGTGTCTTGTGAGTTAATGAATCATCTGTAGTGTTTATTCAAGCAAAAACACATACATATTCAATTAATATCTACGCAGTAGTGAGTTACTGTCATTTTTATGTCCGCTGATAAACCATTAGCTGACAAAACAAAAGCTTTTAATAAAATAATGCCCGTTAGATCATGTTTACCAATGCAAGCCAGGTAGGGGGGGCATGTTTTCTTAAGGATGGGAAACAAATCCATTAAAATCTTGTCTCCAAGAATGACTCTTGTCTACGAGATTGTCTACAGACTAGAACAGATTCTATCTAAGTTTTCTTCTTGATTTCTTCTGTAATTTGTATTGTGCTTACAAGACCGTTTATTGTGCACACAGAATGTATGAATTAATGCAAGTAGTGGTGAGAAATTAGTAAAAGGCACGGCTTCTTTTGTAACAGGAACTCCTTTGCATATTTGGCCACACACCCCTGATGTAGCCAATCCTCTTGTAATAAGACCCCTGTGAGCTCTTGGAGGATCAGCTACATCAGGGGTGTGTGGCCTAATAGGCAAAGGGAAATCCTGCTACATTTAAAGGGACTGCATACCTTTTAAATGCCTTCCCTCCACTGGAAATAATGATGGATAGGGGCACCTTATTTAGGGGCCCATAGAACTGGGCCCCTTGGTTCAATCCTTTTGAAACTTGGAGAGTGTTTTGAGGAGAGGCACTGGATGCTATGCTAAAAATTTGGTGCCTCTACCTCAAAAAAACCCCACCCCCCAGAACCCCAAATACCTGCAGATCAAGTCTCCATTTTACTCTATGGGAATCAGCCTCCATTAGGGAATAATGGAGTGCCCAGCAGACATTTCCCTCCCTCCCCCCACTATCTGATGACCCTGAAGAGGGGGGAGAGCCTCCAAACCGGGGAATCCCCTGCCCTCACCTGGGGATTGAGCAACCAACAAATTGCTATGTGGATAACGGAGCAGGGAAACAAGGTTAAGGAACCTCCGCGAAAACAAGCCTCCAAAGTTATACGCAAATAATATACTTCATTGATAATTCAAAAAAAAATATTGCACATCATTACAAATCATCTGCATAGCGATACATAAGGAACATACACCCTCACCCAAAGTCACTCTGAAACAAATAAATGTCCAATATCTCTCAACAGTTGGGTGCAGGCAGAAATTCCAGTGATGAAGTCTTGCAAGCTCCTAAGAGTTTATATTTCGATAGAAAAGTAAGATGTGCAATATTTCTTGAATTATCAATGAAGTATATTATTTGTGTATAACTCTGGAGGCTGGTTTTCACGGAGGTTCCTCGACCTTGTTTGCCTGCCCCACCTGGGGATTGGGACCTCCAGCTCCGCCTTCTGCAGCACCCATTCCAAAGGGGCCCCCAGGCTCAGAAAGTTTGAAGAACCCCCCTGATCCGCACTGTCCTCCAATCTGGAGCTTTGCGGTTGGGTGCCATCAATACACCAACGAGACTTCTTGCGTAGAAGAGTGACAACAAACACCCAGGTTCTATTGAAACGGAAACTTCAGGGCAGATAGCTTGGCTTGAAAAAGAAAGAGATATAAGAATTCTTAATGCTGTTTCTTGCCCATTAGGCCTGATTCTGAGGGGATGTTTGGCTCAACCAAGACCTTTGCAGGTTACTAGCCGGGATGTGAAACTCTGTCCCTCCCACAGTCGCCCCCCCAGCACCAGAGCATCACTGCCCCAGACAGAGAGGTCCCTCTACCCCTTATAGCTAATAGTCACTGATGGACCACTGCTCCATACATTTATCCAACCCCCTCTTAAAGCTGCCTTAGCTTGTAGTCACCCTCACTTCCTGCAGCAGTGAATTCCACATGTGAATGAGTCTTTGGGTGAAGAAAGACTTCCTTTGGTCTGTTCTAAGCCTCCTGCACATTCTTTTCACGGAGTGCCCACGAGGGCTTGCATCGTGAGAAAGGGAGAAAAGTTCTTAAGAGAACATAAGAACATAAGAGAAGCCCTGTTGGATCAGGCCAATGGCCCATCCAGTCCAACACTCTGTGTCACACAGTGGCCAAAAAACCCCAGGTGCCATCAGGAGGTCCACCAGTGGGGCCAGGACACTAGAAGCCCTCCTACTGTTGCTCCCCAAGCATCAAGAATTCAGAGCATCACTGCCCCAGACATAAAAACATAAGAGAAGCCATGTTAGATCAAGCCAATGGCCCATCCAGTCCAACACTCTGTGTCACACAGTGGCCAAAAACCCCCAGGTGCCATCAGGAGGTCCATCAGTGGGGCCAGGACATTAGAAGCCCTCCCACTGTTGCCCCTCCCAAGCACCAAGAATACAGAGCATCCCTGCCCCAGACTGAGTGTTCCATCTCTACCTTGTGGAAAATAGCCAGCTACTCATGAACTACTGCTCCATCTTAATATGTAAGAGAAGTCCTGTTGGATCAGGCCAATGGCCCATCCAGTTCAACACTCTGTGTCACACAGTGGCCAAAACCCAGGGGCCATCGGAAGGTTCATTAGCAGGCCAGGACACTAGAGGCCCTCCCACTGTTGCCCCCAAGCACCAAGAATACAGAGCATCATTTGCCCCAGACAGAGAGTTCCATCAATATGTTGTGGCTAATAGCCACTGACGGACCTCTGCTCCAGATGTTTCTTTCTCTCCCTTCTCTGTCCTATGGATAATTTTGTAAACCTCTGTCATGTCACCCCTCAGTAGTTATCTCTCCAAACTAAAAAGCCCAGACTTTAACCTTTAACCTTTTCAACCTCTTTAACCTTTCTTCACGGGGAAAGTAGTACATCCCCTCATTTAGTTGCCCCTTTTAGCACTTACCTCAATGCTATAGTATCTTTTTTGAAATGCGGTGACCAGCACTATACACAGTATTCCGAATGAGGCCGCACCATCGATTTATACAGGGGCTGCTTTGTTTCCCACCCCCCTCCGAGGAACGGATCTACACGTTTTTGAGGGGGGGGAATTAAAAAAATGATGCCCCCTTATGGGCCATTCTATCTTACTGTCCCATAGAATACAATGGACTCCATACCCAATTTGCCACCCCCCTCCTTCGGCGCCTGGGGCAAACACCCGCTGCTCCCCCCCCCCCCCGATCCGGCCCTGCCCCCTCCTAATAACCCCCAGCATAGCATTGGCCTTTCTTATTGCCCTTGCACACTAAGTCAAATGGCATGGGGGTGTTTGAGTCTGAAAGAGGTCCTCTCTGGGGCTTGAACTAAATGAGCTTTTAATGGGTAAGAGAATCGGGGCAGTGCAAAGAAAGACGTTCCGTTTCCCTCCCCAAGGACAGAGCCTGGCTGCCTCCCTGCCTGGTCCTCCTAGGCAATTGGAGGCAGAGCCTTGAACTGTGAATCCCCAGAAGGGTAATTCATCCTGACCGTCTTGTTGTCATGGTGATAAAAGGACCGCTATTTATTTTAATGTTCCCATATGCTGCTTGTCAGGGAACGAAAGGGGACTGTGGCAGATCACATTTTACAGAAGCACTATTTGGAACCCTGCTGTGGCGCTTCCAGGTCTCTTCTCAGGCAAGCTTTGACTGGGGTTGCACAGATTCATAAAATCCTAAAGTTGGAAGGGATCTCCAGGGTCATCTAGTCCAACCCCCTGAACAATGCAGGAAACTCACAAACACCTCCCCCTAAATTCACAGGATCCTCACTGCAGTCAGATGGCCATGTAGCCTCTGTTTAAAAACCTCCAAGGAAGGAGAGCCCACCACCTCCTGAGGAGGAAGCCTGTTCCACTGAGGAACCGCTCTAAACTCACAAACACCTACCCTTAAATTCACAAGATCTTTATTGCTGTCAGATGGCCATCTAGCCACTGTTGAAAAGCCTCCAAGGAAGGAGAGCCCACCACCTCCTGAGGAGGAAGCTTGTTTCACTGAGGAACCGCTCTAAACTAACAAACACCTACCCCTAAATTCACAAGATCTTTATTGCTGTCAGATGGCCATCTAGCCACTGTTGAAAAACCTCCAAGGAAGGAGAGCCCACCACCTCCTGAGGAGGAAGCCTGTTCCACTGAGGAACCTCTCTAACCTCACAAACACCTCCCCCTAAATTCACAGGATCTTCATTGCTGTCAGATGGCCATCTAGCCTCTCTTTAAAAACCTCCAAGAAGGAGAGCCCACCACCTCCTGAGGAGGAAGCCTGTTCCACTGAGGAACCTCTCTAACCTCATAAACACCTCCCCCTAAATTCACAGGATCTTCATTGCTGTCAGATGGCCATCTAGCCTCTCTTTAAAAACCTCCAAGAAGGAGAGCCCACCACCTCCTGAGGAGGAAACCTGTTCCACCGAGGAACTGCTTTAACAATCAGGAAGTTCTTCCTAATGTTGAGCTGGAAACTCTGTTGATTTAATTTCAACCCCTTGGTTCTGGTCCTAACTTTTTCAGGATGGGTCTGGGCTTACTTTTTATTATTTTTAGTAAGTCTGGTTTGAATTTTTTTTAATTAAAAACAACTTTGACATTTTTTTGGGAAAGCATTTTTTGGGTGCACAGGTGTGCCTATGCACATATGTTCTACTATTTCTTTAAAAAAAGAGTGGCAAAACCAGAACTCAAGGTTCATGCTTCCAAACTGGTTTGAGTGTGCACCAGGGGAGTTCAGAAATCTGGAAACACAGGATGAAAATGCAGGGACCCGTTAGCACCAGAATTCAATTACTGTCTATTTACCTGCGGGGCCGTCTCTCCCCATATGAGCCCCAGAGATCATTACGATCTGCCAGCCAACAACTTTTGACATGTCTGTCTGTAGCTTAATTATCCTGCTATTTCACAGGATGGGGAGCCATGTGAGTCTGTCTATAGCTCACTCCAGTGACTTACAAAAGCCAGTTTGGTGTAGTAGTTAAGTGTGAGGACTCTTATCTGGGAGAACTGGGTTTGATTCCCCACTCCTCCACTTAGAATCAAAGAATCATAGAGTTGGAAGGGACCTCTAGGGTCATCTAGTCCAACCCCCTGCACAATGCAAGAAAATCACAAACGCCTTCCTCTAAATTCACAGGATCTTCATTGCTGTCAGATGGCCATCTAGCCTCTGTTTAAAAACCTCCAAGGAAGGAGAGCCCACCACCTCTTGAGGAAGTCTGTTCCACTGAGGAACCGCTCTAACGGTCAGGAAGTTCTTCGTAATGTTGAGCCGGAAACTCTTTTGATTTAATTTGATTTAACCCATTGGTTCTGGTCCTACCTTCTGGGGCCACAGAAAACAATTCCATACCATCCTCTATATGACAGCCCTTCAAGTCCTTGAAGATGGCGATCCTATCACCTCTCAGCTGCCTCCTCTCCAGGCTAAACATCCCGAGCTCCTTCAACCTTTCCTCATAGGACTTGGTCTCCAAACTCCTCACCATCTTTGTCACCCTCCTTTGGACCCATTCCAGCTTGTCTATATCCTTCTTAAATTGTGGTGCCCAAAACTGAACACAAGACTCCAGGTGAGGTCTTACCAGAGCAGAGTACTAGAGCAGACTTGCACCTGCTGTGATGGCCTTGGGTCAGCCATAGCTCTGGCAGGGTTTGTTCTTGAAAGGGAAGCTTCTGTCAGAGCTCTCTCAGCCCCACCCACCTCCCAGGGTGTCTGTTGTAGGGGAGGAAGGTAAAGGAGATTGTGAGCCGCTCTGAGACTCTGAGATTCGAAGTGGAGGGTGGGATAGACATTCAATATCTTCTTCTTCTTCCTCCTCCTTCTCCTGAAAAAACCCAGCAATTAGATGGTGCTTCATTATGATTCACATGTAGAAGGATCCCACTACGGAATGCATAGGAGTGGAAGCCTTCGTTGCTGACGGCTTTCGTTGAAAGAGTGAGACTTCTTAAAGAAATGTTGGTGACACATTCATTTGCGTCTATTAATGAACACCTCCCCCTCCCCGCCACACACCTGGTGTTTGAGAGCGCTACAAAGGAACCTTCTTTTCTACTCTCAACAAAACGGTGCCATCTGGTGGGCATCACTCAGCTCTACACTGTGAAAGAGCAGCGGAAAAGAGCAAAAGTCCAGGAGCACTTTAAAGACTAACAAAATTTGTGGTGGGGAGAAGAAGAAGAAGAAGAAGAATTATGAGGGAAAAGAAGAAATTGGATTTATATCCTGCCCTATACTCTGAATCTCAGAGTCTCAGAGTGGGCACAATCTCCTTTATCTCCTTCCCCCACAACAGACACCCTATGAGGTGGGTGAGGCTGAGAGGACTCTCACAGCAGCTGCCCTTTCAAGGACAACTCCTGCAAGAGCTATGGCTGATCCAAGGCCATGCCAGCAGCTGCAAGTGGAGGAGTGGGGAATCAAACCCGGTTCTCCCAGATAAGAGTCCACACACTTAACCACTACACCAAACTGGCTTTCGTAAGTCACTGGAGTAAGCTACAGACGGACTCACGCGACTCCCCATCCTGTGAAAGAGAAGGATAATAATTATTTTTTTTCATTTATTAAAGTTGAGATTAGAATTACACAGACAACAGTCAATACATTAGTTAAATTAGCTCATGTAGAGTTACAGAGGTATAAAGTCTTGCACCAACCAAATGTATTTGTAACGAAGAGCGATAACATTTCCTGTCTGAGAAAAGCAATTTTTATAGCCATCTCTGTAGTTGTGCCCAAACGTTTCTGTTTACCAAGTATAGTCCAGTAAGGGGTGCCATTTTTTGGTAAAGTTAGTTTGTTTAGGAAATTGCATTGCTCTGTGGATTTCATCTAAAATATTCGCCATTATATATAGGAATGCCAAGTTCCTGGGCCAGGCAAGGATTCTCCTGCCCTGGAGACAGGATAGATCCTTCCAGCAGGGGGATCCTTCTCCAATGTCGCTGGCGCAATGATGTCACTCAGAGGTGACGTCATTGTGTCGGTGAAGTCATGCGCCGGACAAACTCTCTGGTTTTCCCAGACACTCTAGCAATTTGGGAGGAAAACTCTATGGTACCATACCATAGAGTCTTCCCATCCAAATTGCTGAAGCGTCCAGGAAAACCATAGAGTTTTCCTGGACGCTCCTAGAGCAGCTGGCGTGTGACGTTGCCAGCATGATAACATCACTTCCGAGACTACGGGGGACTTGGCAGCTCTAATTATATATTGATCCCACAGTTTGCAATACCATAGAGATTGGCTTGGTGCTGCTCGGCTTTTCCATTTGGTGGCAGTTGATGTTCTGGCGGCTACAATCACTGCATCTATTAGTTCTTTGTTTCTTTCAGGATAATTATTATACATTTATATCACTGGAGTGAACTTTGGTCTTCACCCCCACCCCCACCACCTATGCTGCCCAGAAGAAAGGGGAGTTGTCTTTCATTCACATACTTGCAATGGTTGCTTTGTAGAAAAATAGGTGGTGGAGCTCCTCCAGAGCATATTTTGCAGCTGCACCTACTATTCAATGGATAAGGTGGGGAGGAGGAGGGGGGGTCGTCAGGAAGGTTCAGGAGCTGTGCTCCTGTGAGCTCCTGCTGAATTCAAAGCCTGCATACTAGTTACAGGTGGGGATGGCAATCAGAAAACCTTTTTGTGTATAACCTTTTATGGCCTCTCCACAATGGCAGCTTCGATCATCTCAGCAGGGCCTTTTGCGGTGCCAACTTGCCCACGGGCAAAATCCAAAACTGCCCATCCACACGGTGTCTCCGCTGGTGCCCCCAGCTCATGAAATGGACATCTTGAGTTGGTCAGGAAGGGCCCCTCTCTCCCCACAAACTGAATTACGCGGATTGTGCAGTACGAAATGGTTAACAAAACTACTTGGATAAATGAGAAGGCACTGTGGCATATGCCCCTCTAGACAGTGTCTGGCAAGAAGGAGCCCACGATGCGATTTTCCCACTGATTAGTTTGTCATGTGAATACCTGTACCTTGTTTCAATTCTGTCTTTTAGATTTCTGGCGGGTTCCAGACTTCAACAATCCTAATCCGATTGCATTTTTTAATTGAATGACCCATTTCGCTGATTGCATCAACTCACTCCGAATAATCCACCTTGAATCCCTGTGAGAAAAGCAGGCAGGAAGGTGAGGGGAGAGGAGGGGAGGGGAGGAGAAGGGGAGGGGAGGGGAGGGGAAGGAAGAAGGGAGGGAGGGAGAGAGGGAGGAAGGAAGGAAGGAAGTCAGGTGGCCCTACAGGGACAGATAACTTCTCAGCCTGTCGTGCAGTTGTTTTCAATGCATCATTTATTCCACATAACAACATGGGGCATCTCCATCCTTTACAAGTAGAAATCCTAAATGTAGGGGGGAATGCAAAAAAAAGAGAAGGTTTGACTCCAGTCAGGCACCTTTAAGACCAAATTCTGGGTATCAGCTTCTGTGTACTGGCTCAGATTCCAGGACCCTTGAGTGGGATGAATAGAGGTGTGTTCCACAATGTTTTGCTTTTTGGGAAATGGAAGATGACTTCTGCACATGCAGAACCCCCCTTTGGACCAAAAACTGTAGCTTTTCGCTGAAAACAAAATATTCCTTCCATTGCATAAAAGGCAAACGGAGCGGCTGAGCAGAAAATATCATAGACTGTTTCTCATAAAATGTTTGCTATCGTGTGCCTTTGACAGAGTCATTCAAACATTTAGCCTTTCCAGAAAAAAACCAGTGATGACAGTAACACCCAATAGATGGAATGCTTTACTACTTTCTGCAAAACTCCACCAATGTTGACCATCCAGGCCTGACTTAACTATTTGTTGCAGCTAAATTATTAGCAGATACTAATCCAAATGTGACTCCTGCCGTTTCAATTTTGTTGTTGTTGTTTGTGGCATTTAATGGCATTCATTTTTAATGCATTTTTTTTTGTATTCTTGTGTTTTTTTGCATCATCTGTATATTAATATATCTTTCCCTGTTTGCTTATGACCTGTTGGTCTGCAAGTATTAATAAGAGACTGACTGTCAAAGGGCTCTTTCACACGGTGACTGTTTGCAAGAAGATTTTGCTATTCTTACACAGTAGAAATCCAGTTGCAAAGCACATTGTTTGGTGTGTGCGAACACACCCCGTGACTGACTCTTGTGTCGGTCTGAGCATCCATGACAAGTCTAGTGCTCATGTCTTTGCACTGTTCCCCCACACTTCATCAAGGCAGGAGAGGAGGCAGTACAGAATCAATAAACAGACAAGAAATCTAGCATAAAATTGGCACAAAGGAATCTCTTAAAACTGGAGGCAGGGAAATGTTCAGAGTCAAGGTTTTCTATGCAACACGTGGATACTTCTGCTCTTGTCCTCAACCTCTTTGTCTCTTGCACTATTGATGATTACAATGGAAGTGCCGGAATTGGAGGCTGGTGGTACACAGTGTTGGTGATGGATGCGGTCTTCAGTCAAGATCCACGCAAGAGGCTTCAGTTTCAGTGCTAGGGTCTCTGCTGTTGGTTTTAAGAACATATGAGCCTAAGAAAAGCCCTGCTGCCTAAAACCACTGAGGGTCTACCCAGTCCAACCTCCTGCCTCACACAGTGGCCAACCAGGTCCTCTGGAGGGTCAACAACAGGGCAGAGAGGCTGAGGTCTTCACCTGAGAAGAACATCAGAAGAGCCCTGCAGGATCAGACCAGTGAGGGTCCATCTAGTCCAGCCTCCTGTCTCACACAGTGGCCAGCCAGTTTCCCTGGAGGGCCAACACCAGGGCAAAGAGGCTGAGGCCTTCCCCTGAGAATATCAGAAGAGTCCTGCTGGATCAGACCAGGGAGGGTCCATCTAGTCCAGCCTCCTGTCTCACACAGTGGCCAGCCAGTTTCTCTGGAGGGCCAACAACAGGGCAGAGAGGCCGAGGCCTTCACCTGAGAAGAACATCAGAAGAGCCCTGCTGGATCAGACCAGTGAGGGTCCATCTATTCCAGCATCCTGTCTCATACAGTGGCCAACCTAGGGTTGCCAAGTCCAACCCCAGAAATAGCTGGGGACTTTGGTGGTGGAGCCAGGAGACTTTGGTGGTGGAGCCAGGAGACACTGGGGTGGAGCTAGGTGGGAAGCCGCTGCTGCCGCCCCCTCCCCGCCCACCGCAGCTGCTCCTCCGAGATGGAGGAGTGGAGAAGAGGTGGCAGCGGCGCGGCGGCCTCGCCCGCTCCGCCTCTGGGGTGGAAGCGGAGGGGGGAGGTGGAGGCGGGCCGGGGGCGTGGTGAAGGGCCCGGATTCGCGGCTCGCCATGCTCCTGGCCTGCCTCGCCCTCCCCTGCGCTGCTGCCGCCTCTTGGCTGCTCCTCCGAGATGGGCTCAGCCTGGGCCCATCTCGGAGGGTGGGGAGGGGGCGGCAGCGGCGCAGCACAGTGGCTTCGCTTGCTCCAGGATCGGGCAGCTTGCCATGCTCCCCGGCGCCGTTTCCCCCCTCCAGGGCGGGAGGGTTGGGAAGCCCAGGCCAACCAGTTCCTCTGGAGGGCCAACAACAGGGCAGGGAGGCTGAGGCCTTCCCCTGAGAAGAACATCAGAAGAGCCCTGTTGGATCAGACCAGGGAGGGTCCATCTAGTCCAGCCTCCTGTCTTACACAGTGAAGCTGAGGCCTTCCCCTGAGGTTGCCTCCTGGCTCTGGGACTCTGTTGTTGTTCTTTTTGTTCTGATGAATTGTCAATGGCAGTATGTTTTGAAGTTCGCCCTCTTGCATGCAAATTCAAAGCAGTCGCTCAGAGACAGTGAAAGTACAGCTCAAACCTATGTACCTCCAAATGATGTATTCATAGAATCCTAGAGTTGGAAAGGACCTCCAGGGTCATCTAGTCCAACCCCCTGCAATGCAGGAACTTCACAAATACCTCCCCCCCCCCCCGCACATACATACATTTGTGAAGTTCCTGCATTGCAGGGGGGTTGGACTAGATGACCCTGGAGGTCCTTTCCAACTCTAGGATTCTATGAATACTTCCTTTTTGCACAGCCCCTCCTGCACACCACTGCTTGCCTCCACATTCCCCTTCCTGGCACACCAAGTGAAGCAGGGCTCTTTTTCTAGAGCTCTCTCTGGAGAGGCAGCCTAGCAATCCCCCATGTCAGCAAGCAAATAAGCCTGCATCCAGACAGCCCACGAAAGCAGAATGAAAACGGTGAGCTGTGGAAACATCTGCATGCCAAACGTGGAAGTGCTCGGCGTGTTTCATTTCTCCTTCTGTCTTTCTTTTCTCATCCATCTGGCTAAACTCATTGGCAGGCGGCAGATAAATGGTGACTCAAATGCTGGACTCATCACAGAGGGTCAATAATTCCTGGCAGGTTTTGCCCTTGCTGTTAATCAGCCTGGCCACAAAGCTTGCATTTCCTGCAGAAATATTGATGTGAAATATTTGGATGGGGGGGTTGTAAGAATAGGGTTGCCAATCCCCAGGTGGGGGCAGGGGACCCCCCAGTTTGGAGGCCTCCCCCCACTTCAGGGTCATCAGAAAGAGGGGGGAAGGAAACATCTGCTGGGCACTCCATTATTCCCTATGGAGACCGATTCCCATGGAGAATAATGGATAATTGACCCGTGGGTATCTTGGGCTCGGGGGGGGGGCTGTTTTTATGAGGTAAAGGCACCAGATCTGCAGCACAGCATCCAGTGCCTCTCCTTAAAAGACCCTCCAAGTTAAAAAAAGATTGGACCAGGGGATCCAATTCTGTGAGTCCCAAAAGAACGTCCCCTTATCCTTCATTATTTCCACTGGAGGGGAGGCATTTAAAAGGTGTGCGGTCCCTTTAAATGTGATGGCCAGAACTCCCTTTGGAGTTCAAGTATGCTTGTCACAACCTCGTTCCTGGCTCCACCTCCAAAGTCTCCTGACTCCACCCCCAAAGTCCCCAGATATTTCTTGAATTGGACTTGGCAACTCTGTGTAAGAAGCAGATGAACAATTGATTCAAAAGTCATATATTGGAGCTAAATCAAGAGAACCACTCATGAGATGCCACCATGGGGGGGGGGGGTGAATAAAAAGAATGGAGGGCAGTGGGAAGATGGTGACATGACAGAATTGTGCACGGGGTAGAGAAGGTAAAGAAATAAGTCCATGAAATGAATGAGCAGTCGGGTTAGAACGGATAAAAGGAAGTCCTTCTTCACCCAGAGATCATTAGCAGGTGGAATTCACTTCAGCAGGAAGTTGCAGAAGCTACAAGTATAGACAACTTCAAAAGGGGATTGGATAAACATACGGAGCAGAGGTCCCTCAGCAGCTCTTAGCCACAAGGTATAGATGGCTGTCTGGGGCAGTGATGCTCTGTCCTCCTGGTGCTTGGAAGGGCTTCTAGTGTCCTGAACCCACTGATGGACCTCCTGATGGCACCTGGTTTATTTGGCCACTGTGTAACACAGAACATTGGACTGGATGGGCCATTGGCCTGATCGAACATGGCATCTCTTATGTCTGTGGTAGTGATACTCTGTCTTCTTCATGCTTGTGGGGGGAGCACAGTGGGAGGGCTTCTGGAATTCTGGCCCTGCTAGTCGACCTCCTGATGGCCCCTTGGGTTTTGCCACTGTGTGACGCAGAGTGTTGAACTGGATGGGTCATTGGCCTGATCCAACATGGCTTCTCTTATGTCTGGAGCAGTGATGCTCTGTCTTCTTGGTGCTTGGGGGGCACAGTGGGAGGGCCTCTGATGGACCTCTTGGCCCCACTGATGGACCTCCTGATGGCACCTGGGTTTTTTGGCCACTGTGTGACACAAGAGTGTTGGACTGGATGGGCCACTGGTCTGATCCAACATGGCTTCTCTTATGTTCTTATGTGACACAGAGTGTTGGACTGGATGGGCTATTGGCCTGATCCAACATGACTTCTCTTATGTTCTTATGTGACTCAGAGTGTTGGACTGGATGGGCCACTGGCCTGATCCAACATGGCTTCTCTTATGTTCTTATGTGACTCAGAGTGTTGGACTGGATGGGCCACTGGCCTGATCCAACATGGCTTCTCTTATGTGACACAAGAGTGTTGGGCTGGATGGGCCACTGGCCTGATCCAACATGGCTTCTCTTATGTTCCTATCGTCACATATACTGAACATATAAAACAAGGCTTCACTGGTTTTTATCTGATAAGAATTCTAAGATTACATCTCTAGTTGCTAAATTGTGTGCCCTAATTCTTAATTACATGAATTGTATCTTAAAAGTTCTTTAATTTATTTATTTTTTTAAATTGTACTTTATGTCTGATCAAACTGGTCTTACGTTCTGGTCTTAAGACCACAATAAACAATATACAAACAAACATACTGAGCATATAGCCTGGTTCGCATGTTATAGAAAATGCATGTACCTCCTGGATGTACATCTGTGTGTAAGACTGAGCCAACTCATATTCACTTTACAAATGAAACTAGCAGGGCTTTTTTGTAGCAGGAACTCTTTTGCATAATAGGCCACACACCCCTGATGTAGCCAGTTCTCCAAGATCTTACAGGGCTCTTCTTCCAGGGCCTACTGGAAGCTCCAGGAGGATTGGCTGCATCAGGGTGTGTGGCCTAAGATGCAAAGGAGTTCTTGCTACAAAAAAAGCCCTGGAAACCAGGGACCAGCACTTGGATAAACGTGGGATTAATATCATATGTTCAGTTGTCCATGCCTTGAATGTAACATGAGAATTACTCAGTGCTGGTATTTTTTGTGTGTGTCTTAAAATGAAGTGTACAATGAACTCAGCTTGTCTTTGCACTCACAGTAATTTCCTACCAAGTTTCTGTCCAAGAGCTCTCTTGAGAATCCGGGAGACTTTATGCAAAGCACAGAGGGCAGATCAAAGGCGGACTCCCACGAATGTGTCCGTATCATCTCAAGGCCCTCTTTACCCACCCAAGGCTGCCTCGGAATGCAAAATTAATTTCTTTCCTGGACTCCTTTTGAAGTGCCATTTGACTCGGAGAATGAGGTGCGGCAGAAAGAGAGGAGGCCTCTGCCAGACAACAGAGCAAGTGCGTAAGAAAGGACATCTGGTCGGTCTCTCACCCTCCTGATTGCTCTGTCCAAGCTCATGAATGTTACGGATGTGATGGTTCAAAACCACCAATCATAAACAAATGTAAAGATCTTCATTAATACTGTACAGAAGAAATGCTGGCTGGGAAGGCAGAAGTTGTGAAGGACATCGTGGCTCCCACTTCCGATGTCCTTCACTGGTGTTCAGGGGGGCTTTGCCACATAGTGGCCTACATATCATCCTGGACAAAGAGCAAGTGGAGTGATTAACACGTGGGATTCAGTGCAGCAGGAAGTGGCGGCTACAAGCATAGCCAGCTTCAAGAGGGGACTGGATCAACATATGGAGCAGAGGTCCATCAGTGGCTATTAGCCACAAGGGATAGATTGAACTCTCTGTCTGGGGCAGGGATGCTCTGTGTTCTTGGTGCTTGGAGGGAGCACAGTGGGAGGGCTTCTGGTGTCCTGAGCCCTGACCCCACTGGTGGGCCTCCTGATGGTGCCTGGGTTTTGGCTACTGTGTGACACAGAGCGTTGGACTAGATGGGCCATTTACCTGATCCAACATGGCTTCTCTGGCTCTGGGGAAAGGCTGTTTTTAGAGGTAGAGGCACCAAATTTGCAGCATAGCATTTGGTGCCTCTCTTCAAAACACCCTCCAAGTTTAAAAAAGATTGGACTAGAAGGTCCAATTCTATGAGCCCCCAATGAAGGTGCCCCTGTCCTTCATTATTCCAAATGGAGGGAAGGCATTTAAAAGGTGCGTGGTCCCTTTCAATGTGATGGGCAGGACTCCCTTCGGAGTGCAATTGTGCTTCTCACTCCCTTGCTCCTGGCTCCACCTCCAAACTCTCCTGGCTCCACCCCCAAAGTCCCCAGATATTTCTTGAGTCGGACTTGGCAACCCTAGCAAGAAACGGTTATAGGTTAAGGGGCTGCTAGTAAACTGAGTCCCATGGTGCAGAGTACTGCAGACTGAGCAATCTGCTCATGACCTGAGTTCGATCCCGGCATAAGCTGGGTTCAGGTATCCGGCTCAAGGTTGACTCAGCCTTCCATCCTTCTGAGGTTGGTCAAAGGAGTTCCTAGCTTGCTGTGGGAAAAGGGTAGATGACTGGGGAAGGCAATGGCAAACTGACAGCATTGGGTTCTTTAAGAGAGCAAAATGCTGAGTAATAGTTATGTAACTCCAGCTATACAGGATAATGCATATCATGTGAGTAGCATGTGCAGCTAGTTAACTGATCAAAGCATATGATTGGCTAGCTGTACTATAATAGCAGAAGCCTAACTCTCAGTCACTATGGGTGACACGAGGAGAGGAGAACGGTGTGTAAGAGAGGAGCAATATCTTGTACTCAGACTGTTACTCTGAAGGATTGGATAAGGACTGGATAAAGATTGATGTATGGACTGGTATGTTGACTATTCTACTGGATACTGATTCTGTGCTGTTGCCTTGACTGGACTGATTATCTGTGTATGAACCTTTGGACTGACTATAACTGCCTCTACTGCCTTGACCCCAAATATATCTGTTTAAACGGCTTGTTTGGAGTTTGTCTTATTAGAACAGCAGCTGGAGCTGCACTTATCAGAGAACTCAAACCAAAGAACTTCCCACGCACACTGTCACGAACCACCCCGTAAAAAGTCTGCCGTGAAAATGTTGTGATGCGACGTCACCCCAGAGTTAGAAACGACTGGTGCTTGCACAGGGGACTACCTTTACCTTTTTAGTAAACCCAGCAAAGCCAACTTCCTGTCCCCACACCTGTGACAGAGGAGCATTGCTACCCAATCTGAATCGTTATCCAAACCATACCACTGGAAATATATCATGTATACAAGCCGTTGTGATACTTTACCAGAAATTTAACATGTCTTCAATGGCAGGCCCTTTTACCTTAAGATAGCGACTTTTTAATTGTGTTCATGTGACAGTTTGCAGCAGTGTCCAATAGATGGCGCCATTGCTATACCGTTTCAATGAACGGAGGGCTCTTGAATCTTTAAATAAGAAACCTGTGTTAAAACACTTAAAAATAATAGGATGCGCACTTGGGGAAATAACATGAAGTTAATTAGTGTTTGCCCGTCTGCCTAGAGGCAATCGCATCTCAGGGTGCTGGAGACACTACTTCCAGAGTGGTCGTTTCGGTCCTTTGCAGCGAAATTAAAATTCGGTGCCAGTGCAGTAGATGTTAAAGACAGTAACATCTTTCAAGATATTTTATTATTATTATTTTGCCCTTCAGACCAAGAGCTACAGACTTCTCACAACAAACTCTGTGAGGCTGGCTAAGCTAAGCGACTGGTTGGATCTTCACTGAGCAGGGATTTGAATCCAGGTCTCACCAGTCCAAACCCACATTTCTAAAATATTCATCTGTATGCAGACTCAACGCCAGGATGATCTCCTGGGTAGGAAGAAGAGAGTTGACCCAGAAGAGGATTTCCGTGTGCTCTTTCCCTTTGAATGCTGAAAGGAAGGTCTGGCCTGCTGGTCACAAACTGCAGACCATTCATTGTTGTCCATTTTAATCTCTAAATCAGGGGCGTCAAACTCATTTGTTATGAGGGCCAAATATCACATAAATGAGACCTTGTCAGGCCGGGCCATGTATGTCATAAAATGCAATGCCAGGTAGCAGAGATATACACTTTATAAATGACACAGACAAACACAATTAAATGTTGCTTTTTTTTTTTTAAACACCTTTAAATAAAACATGCTTAAAGGATTAGCACTCTTGCAATATTTTGTTTCTATAACTGTCTCTGATAACTGCTATTGCTTGCTTTGAATTATTGCATCAAAATCTGGAGACACTGCCTGTGCTGTAGCAATCTTGAGTGTGCTGTTCAGGTGTTGTTCAGGTGTGTGTTTGTAAGTAACAAAGTTACTTTGGATTTATTGACGTTCATTACAGAAAACTCATGGTCAATGCTTTGAGCCTAAGACCCAGAGCAAAACATGAAATGGCTGGGCATTGTGAGCTTTTTGTATGTATGTTGCTTCATGTGCTGCTCCTGTGCAATTGAGCAAGCCTCGCAAAGCAAGTTGTGATGCAGAAGGAAGCATGAGAGAAGGAGAAGGAAGCAGATGACAGTGAGTTTCTTGTGGGCCTATAGGAGCCCTCTAGGGGCCTGATCTGGCCTCCAGGCTGCAAATTTGACACTCCTGCTCTAAATCCTAATCCTAACCGTGTCCAAAGGCAGGGGCATTTTCCCCTTTGCAGAAATCTCAGGACAGGTTCAAAGATCTCCATTTCAAGTTCATTCTGGTGAACACAATTTCCTTTTGCAAGTCAAACTGCAGGCTAGGAATTAGATCCAGATGGGCAGCCATGTCAGCCTGCAGCAGTAGAAAAGGGCAAGAATCCTAGAGTTGGAAGGGACCTCTGGGGTCATCTAGTCCAGCCCCCTGCACAATGCAGGAAACTCGCAACTAGCGCCTTCCCAGCGTCTTTAGTGCCCCCTGCTCCATGCCCAGAAGGAAGCAAAAAACCTCTCCAGGATTCCTGCTGCTTCCGGTCCCCAAAGAGTCCAGCAGCACTTTAAAGTGACAGAATTTGCGGCGGGGAGGAGTTGAAGCGAGCCCTGGCCCACAAAAGCCCCTTCCCTGCTGCACAATGTGGTAGTCTTTCAGGTGCTGCCGGACTCTGGCTCTTTTCAGAATGCAAAAAAAGGCTGCGAAATAGCTGCCCTCCCTGTGAATAAAGACAGGCTGTTGGTTCCTGGGCACGAGGAATTCCTGGATTGCAAGACACAAATGCAAGGAAACAGCCTCATCAGACACCAGAAGCCCTTCAGACACTCCCTGCAACGATCAGAGCCAGGCTGCTTCTTGCAATGGCAGCGATTCCTCGGCCCAGCTGGGCTCCAGGACTCCGCCTGTTTCACAATCCCAACGCTGGCTGGCTTTATAACGAATGAGCCAAGGAGCGTCAAGCACCTCCCCGAAGGTTTCTTGGCAGCCCTGCAAGCAAAGACGCAGGCTTTCCCCTCTGCGAGCCATGGCTCTCTTTCTCCAAGAGCTCTTTATTGTAGCTGCAGATTTAGTGTTTGCTTCGATGCTCTCCTGTCTCTTTTATGCAGTGGGTTGCCTCGTGGTCCCCGGCCTCCTGGCCTATGTGCTTGTCCTCTCCTATGGCCCTGGGGTCAAGAGGAAGGCAAAGAGGAACATCTACCAGATGAAGGAAACCGCTGGGAAGATCCTGGACTCGGTTGGTTTGCGAGGAATCGCTCTGGGCCCAACGGAGTGCCCTTCAGACCTCCAGGGGAAACAATCCCCAGCTGGTGAGAGGGAACGCTGGAAGGTCGTGGAGTCTCTGACTGGCAGCCATCTGTCTCCAACAGGTAGTCCCCTGGGCAAAGAGGGCTGGAGCTTCAGGTGGCCTTTCTAATCTTCCTGACTCCTGGGATGGTTGGCAGGTGGCAGCAACTCTGTTTGACCAGGGCCTCCTCTGTCTTTATCCTTCTTTAAGGGCATTTTATGGTTTCTTCCTACCATAAACAAATAATTGTGCCCGGCTTAGATGTTCGGGAAAAGAGCTCAAGAAGGTCGTTACGTATGCACTTCTGTGAGGGGTCATGATTGCAGCCACGTTGTCCTTTAAGGTGATGCTAAATTCCTGTTAAATTTTGTTGCCGCATACAACCCTTTATTCCAGAATGAACCTTTGCTAAGACTCACAGTGGTTCATGGTGGAATCAATTTTGTTCATTTGTAAAGGACCGCTGTGGAGTTTGCGAGCAAAAAATCTGCTTTGTGAGCTACTGGCCTTAAAGTTGTGAGCTCCTGCATAAGTTGTTGTGCTTTAGGGCCATTTTCCCTGAGCTGAGACAAAAATGTGTGAGATGGAGGCTACAAATCTGTGAGCTAGCTCATGGTATCTCAGCTTAGAGGGAACACTGGCCACTGGACTCCTGTTTTATTTTTCGGAAGGGTTACTCTTTGGGACATTGGTGGGTACCGTGTTGCTCTGAAACAGCAGAACAAAAGTTGAGTCCAGCTTTTGTGTGTTTCTAGCAGCCCCGCGGTGCAGAGTGGTAAAGCAGCAGTACTGCAGTACTGTGATCTGAACTCTCTGCTCACAACCTGAGTTCTATCCCAGCTGGTAGTTCCCCATCAACATACTGCTGAAGCCTTATAGGATCTTGTAGGTTGACTCAGCCTTCCATCCTTCCGAGGTTGATAAAAGGAGTCCCCAGCTTGCTGGGGGGAAAGTGTAGATGACTGGGGAAGGCAATGGCAAACCAACCCATAAAAAGTCTGCTGTGAAAATGTTGTGAAAGCAACATCACCCCAGAGTCGGAAACGACTGGTGCTTGCACAGGGGACCTTTCCTTTCCTTTCCTTTCCTTTCCTTTCCTTTCCTTTCCTTTCCTTTCCTTTCCTTTCCTTTCCTTTCCTTTCCTTTCCTTTCCTTTCCTTTCCTTTCCTTTCCTTTCCTTTCCTTTCCTTTCCTTTCCTTTCCTTTCCTTTCCCTTTGTGTGTTTCTACCATGGGGCTACCACGACGGGAGCACATTCAGCCAGTGCTGAGAGAGCTGCACTGGTTGCCTGTTGTGTTCCGAGTTCGCTTCAAGGTGTTGGTATTAACCTTTAAAGCCCACTATGGTCAGGGACCTGCCTATCTACGGGACCGCCTTTCCCCATATATCCCCCAGAGAGCACTGCGATCAGGGACAAAAAATCTGTTGTCTGCCCCTGGCCCAAAAGAAGCCAAGCTATGCATAACAAGATCCAGGGCTTTCTCGGTGGCAGCACCAGAACTCTGGAACGCCCTCCCAGAAGCTATAAGGGCCCTGCGGGATTTGTCGGCGTTCTGCAGGGCCTGTAAGACCGAACTGTTTAAACAGGCTTTTGTGGCTGATTGAAAATGGGCTGCCACCGGACATCCCACAGAATGCTGGCGAACATAGGCAGAAGTCAATACCGCCTAGATTGGACTGAGACAGCGCTGATAGTTTTAAATTGATAAGTAAATTATGGTTTTATATGTTTTATTGAATTGATTGTTTTTATGATGTTGTGAGCCGCCCTGAGTCCGCTTGCGGAGAGGGCGGGATATAAATGTAAAGCAATAAATAAAATAAATAATAAATAAATAAATACCTTGAATAAAACGTTGTGGGTCTTAACGGTGCCCCTGCACTCAGCCTTTGTTCCTTTGGGAGAAGGCCCCCACCCACCATTTTCATTTTCAATACATTTTAGTTGTAATATGTGACTCAGTTTCAATTAGTTATGAAGGCTCTTTGTTGCAGCAATTTAATTTGATTATTATCCGTTGTAGACACAAATGCAAACTGTGTTTCCTGCCCCTTCCAGTTGTTGTGGAATTGCATCCCTCATATGAACATCTGAAGCTGCCTTCTACTGAATTAGACCCCCCTCGGTCCCTCAAAGTCAGTCTTGTCTACTTAGACAGGTAGCCACTCTCCAGGGTCTCCAGCTGAGGTTTTTCATACCTATTTGCCTGGACGCTTTTTAGTTGGAGATGCCGGGGATTGAACCTGGGACCTTCTGCTTCCCAAGCAGATGCTCTACCACTCAGCCACCATCCCTCCCCTAAGAGATCACCCTGTCAAAAGTGAGCCAGGGAGAAAGGGTCTATCTCCATTTTATTGGCAGTGAAAAAACCCTCACTTGATTGAATGTGTGTGTGTGTGTGTGTGTGCGCGCACACAGACATTTGGCAAAACCAGTATATATAATATATAATATTATATAATATAATATGTATAAAATATAAACAGGGAGATAATATATAAATATAAACAGGGAGATCTTTGTGCATTTGCAGAAGTCTGTCAATGCACATTGAAAAATTCAGGGTCACTTTTCCTTTCCCCGTTTTAAAATAAAAGCCAGGAGCACAGGGGCAAAGAACTAACCGGGCTTCTTCAGTTCCCTCCTTTGAAATACTCTGCTTCTTCATGCACCTTCCTTCTAGCCCAGCTTCAAGACCATTGAAATTATGGTTTGAACACATGAATCCATCAAAGGAAGGACAGGGAGATGACGGGGGGATCTGAACACACATCCCTGGGTATGAGGGGTCACCTCTGTCAAAGTCCAGTTTTCCTAATATAGCCTTTCGCTCTTCCCTACCCAAAGAATCCCTGACAGATATCTGCCTGGTGTGGTTGAAGTCTTCGAAACAGGGGGGGGGGGGGTTGCAGCAGGAACTCCTTTGCCTATTAGGCCACACCCCCCTGATGTAGCCAATCCTCCAAGAGCTTACAGGACTCTTCTTACAGGGCCTACTGGAAGCTCCAGGAGAATTGGCTACATCAGGGGGTGTGGCCTAAGATGCAGGGGGTTTTTTTGCAACAGGAACTCCTCTGCCTATGAGGCCACACCCCCCTGATGCAGCCAATCCTCCAAGAGCTTACAGGGCTCTTCGTACAGGGCCTCCTGTAAGCTCCAGGAGGATTGGCTACAGCAAGGGTGTCTGGCTTCATATGCAAAGGAGGTCTCATGGTCTGAAGGTCTCTCCCTCATCCCTCCACCTGACAGACTTAACCCAAGTGACTTCTTGGTTTTTTTCTCAAGGCTTGCCTCTGTTTGACAGATGTGGCCAGTCCAACTCAAGTCCATTTCTGCTCATTCGTGGCCAATAAAGTCTCTGAGCAAGCTCTAGTCACTCCCAGATGACCTGCAAAAGGACTCTCTTGAGCAACCATCAGGAGTTGTGGTCGATATTGTTGGGGAACAACACGCTGTTGTGCTTTCTCTTGGATATTGCCGTAAAATAAACTCTCTGGACACTTTCCCTGTAAAGCCTGCCCTGTTTACAGATGAAGTAAGGACAGCTTCCTGCAGATATGCCCAGTGTCCCTCTGTCTACTGGAAGACTGTCCCTAAAGCTTCACCTTTGTCTCTGTGCAGAACCAAACTCACTTTTATCCAAGCTAGCCGGTGACATTTATGACCCCAACCTCACATACTGATGCCATAGCTGGGGGATCCAGAAGTCCCCCCTCCCATAGGGACTGACTCCCCCCCCCCCCCGCTCCCAGGTAGACCTTAGATTGAAGTGCATAAGACAAAATAGTTGTAGTGCGGTGTGATTAGAAGTATTAACCTTTGAGGACTTGTGAGCTCACGGTCGCCCACAGCCTGGACATGTATTCTGAGATAATCTTTCATCCAACCCAAGCTGAGCATTAAAACAAATTTCAGTTGGCAAATAGTCCTGGGAAAATGGTCATCAGAACCCTACCTTAACTCTCTATTCTTCTGTGGAATGCAACTAGTTTAAATACACGCATTCCCAAAGTAAGGAGTAAACAGGAAGAGAAATCTCTCTCTGCAATTCATTTGCCATGTGGTTTCTTATTTGACAGCGTTCTTTGATTTATGTACAAGAATATTTTGAGCACTTGATTGAAACAGCATGTGATGGCCTTTTCTTTCTTTCTTTTTTTACAGTTGGCAGCTTATAAAGGTTCAAATTCGAAGTTGTTGGCCCTTAAGAGGAACTGGTTGGCCCCTGTTTGAGACAGGATGCTGGACTAGATGGACCCTCACTGGTCTGACCCAGCAAGACTCTTCTGAGGTTCTTCTCAGGGGAAGGCCTCAGCCTCTCTGCCCTGTTATTAGCCCTCCAGAGGAACTGGCTGGCCACTGTGTGAGACAGGAGGCTGGACTAGATGGACCCTCACTGGTCTGATCCAGCAGGGCTCTTCTGAGGTTCTTCTCAGGGGAAGGCCTCAGCCTCTGTGCCCTGTTGTTGGCTCTTCAGAGGAACTGGCTGGCCACTGTGTGAAACAGGAGGCTGGACTAGATGGACCCACACTGGTCTGATCCAGCAGGGCTGTTCTGATACTCTTCTCAGGGAAAGGCCTCAGCCTCTCTGCCCTGTTGTTGACCCTCCAGAGGAACTGGTTGACCACTGTGTGAGACAGGAGGCTGGACTAGATGGACCCACACTGGTCTGACCCAGCAGGACTCTTCTGATGTTCTTCTCAGGGGAAGGCCTTGGCCTCTCTATCATGTTGTTGTCCCTCCAGAGGAACTGGTTGGCCCCTGTGTGAGACAGGAGTTTGGACTAGATGGACCCTTACTGGTCTGACCCAGCAGGGTTCTTCTGAGGTTCTTCTCAGGGAAAGGCCTTGGCCACTATGCCCTGTTGTTGGCCTTCCAGAGGAATTGGTTGGCTGCTGTGTGAGACAGGAGGCTGGACTAGATGGACCCTCCCTTGTCTGATCCAGCATGGCTCTTCTGAGGTTCTTCTCAGGGGAAGGCCTCAGCCTCTCTGCCCTGTTGTTGGCCCTCTAGAGGAACTGGTTGACCCCTGTGTGAAGCAGGAGGCTAGACTAGATGGACCCTCACTGGTCTGACCCAGCAGGGCTCTTCTAATGTTCTTATGAAGCCTTCCAGAACAAAAACACAAAATGATTCCCACCAGTCTAAAACATTTCAATTCAAATTCTGAAGCAAAGCCTCATATAGAAAATGCATGTTTGAGTTCTGAATTCAGAATTTCTTATTCTAAATATAGATCCAGGTAGGCAGCCGTGTTGGTCTGAAGCAGCAGAACAAAGTCTGAGTCCAGTCAGGCACCTTGAAGACCAACAAAGTTTTATTTAAGGTCTGAGCTTTCGTTTGTATGCCCACTTCCTCGGATACATTGCAGTGGAAATTCCCAGCCCATCCATATAAGTAGATGGTAAGCAGGAAATCAGCATACAGCATAATGAAGGTGTTTAACAGAGACAGGGACCAAACTGGAATAATTAGACTGGTTTATATGGTCATCATTTGCTTGGGTTTCATTCCATTGCCAAAGAAAAGGATGCTGTAAAATTGCCTCCACACTGAAGAGGACAGTGACAGGGTCGCAGTTAATTACTCGCAGCACTCCACAATTAAGAAGGGTAGATCTGTGCTCATGTCTTTCTGATGCTGAGACATTTATTTCCTTCACTATGTTTCCCCCTGGAATTAAATCCGAACAAATGGTGACCATGTGATTTATTTATAATTCAAATGTATAATTCAACATAACCCAAGCTTGTTATTCCTGTTTGGTCCTTCCATCTGTTAAACAACACCTTTTAGTGTGCCGTATGCTAAATTGCTGCTCATCTTTCTCCTATACATGCAGATGGTAACCTCTGTTTCAATGTATCTGAAGATATATCCTGCATACAACTGGGGAAATGGGTGCATTTCAGACATTTTAGCCTTACTGTCCCAACCTTTCCAAGGCCTGGAATAGTCTTCTAAGTTTTTGGACCAAAATGATTTGTTGCAAGTGGGAGGTGCCATATGTGGAAAAACAGGCAAACAGCATATAGAGTCAAGGTAGTCTCCTGTGCAAGCACCAGTCATTTCCGACTCTGGGATGATGTCACATCAGGATGTTTTCACGGCAGACTTTTTATGAGGTGGGTTGCCATTGCTTTCCCCAGTCATCTACACTTTCCCCCCAGCAAGCTGGGGACTCATTTTACTGACCTCGGAAGGATGGAAGGCTGAGTCAACCTTGAGCCGGCTATCTGAATCCAGCTTCCGCCGGGATCGAACTCAGGTCATGAGCAGAGCTTGGACTGCAGTACTGCAGCTGACCACTCTGCACCACGGGTCTCCTAGAAACAGCACGTTTGTTGTTCAGTCGCACAGTCAAGTCCGACTCTTTGTGACCCTCTGGATAAAGTCATGCCAGGCCCTCCTGTCTTCCACCATCCTCCAAATTCTGCTCAAATTTGTGTTCGTTCTATCAGTAATGCTGTCCAGGCATCTCCTCTTTTGCCATCCCCTTCTTATTTTGCCTTCTGTCTTTCCCAGCATCAGGGTCTTCTCCAGGGAGTGCTCCCTTCTCATTTGGTGGCCGAAGGATTTGAGCTTCAGCTTCAGCATCTGACCTTCCGGGGAACAGTCTGGGTTGATTTCCCTTAGGACTGACTGATTGGATCTTCTTGCAGTCCAAGGGACTCTCAAGAGTCTTCTCCAGCACCATAATTCGAAAGCATCTATTCTTCTGCACTCGGCCTTCCTTATGGTCCAGCTCTCACAGCCGTATATTACTACCGGGAATACCATTGCTTTAACTATACGGACTTTTGTTGGCAGGGTGATGTCTCTGCTTTTTATTATACTGCCCAGGTTCTCCATAGCTGTCCTCCCAAGGAGCAAAGTCTTTTAATTTAATGGCTGCAGTCACCATCTGCAGTGATCTTGGATCCCAGAAATGTGAAGTCTGTCACTACTTCCGTGTCTTCCCTTCTATTTGCCAAGTTGTGATGGGGCCAGATGCCATGATCTTAGTTTTTTTGATGTTGAGTTTCAAGCCTACTTTTGTGCTCTCCTCTTTCACCCTCAACAAGAGGTTCTTTAGGTCCTCCTCACTTTCTGCCATTAGAGTAGTGTCATCTGCATATCTGAGGTTGTTGATGTTTTTCCCGCCAATCTTAATTCTGGCTTCTGCTTCATCAGGCCAGCATTCCGCATGATGTACTCTGCATATAAATTAAATAAGCAGGGTGACAATATTCATCTTGTCAAACTCCTTTTCCTATTCTACACCAATCAGTTGTTCCACATCCCCTTCTGACAGTTGCTTCTTGACCCTTGTACAGGTTTCTCAGGAGACATGTGAGGTAGTCTGGTACTCCCATCTCTTTAAGGACTTGCCACAGTTTGTTGTGATCCACACAATCAAAGGCTTTAGCATAGTCAATGAATCAGAAATAGACATTTTTCTGATACTCCCGTGCTTTCTCCATAATCCAGCGAATGTTGGCAATTTGATCTCTAGTTCCTCTACCTCTCCGAAACCCAGTTTGACCTTCTGGTAGTTCCTGATCTACATACTGCTGAAGCCTAGCTTGTAGGATCTTTAACGTGACCTTGCTGGCATGTGAAATGAGTGCAATGGTGCGATAGTTTGAACATTCCTTGGCATTACCCTTCTTTGGGATTGGGATATAAACTGATCTTTTCCAATCCTGTGGCCACTGTTGTGTTTTCCAAATTTGTTTACATAATGTGTGCATCACTTTAACAGCATCATCTTTTAGGACTTTGAATAGCTCAATTGGGATACCATCATCTCCGCTCGCTTTGTTGTTAGTAATGCTTTCTAAAGTCCACTTGACTTCACTCTCCAGGATGTCTGGCTCAAGGTCATCGATTTCACTGTCATGGTTGTCAAGTACATTGAGATCCTTCTTGAATAATTCTTCTGTGTATTCTTGCCACCTCTTCCTGATCTCTTCTGCTTCTGTTAGGTCCCTACCATTTTTGTCCTTCATCATGGCCATCTTTGCACAAAACGTTCCCTTGATTTCTCCAATTTTCTTGAAGAGATCTCTTGTCCTTCCCATTGTTATTTTTCTCTATTGCTTTGCATTATTCCTTCAGGAAGGTCTCCTTATCTCTCCTTGCTGTTCTCTGGAAATCTGCATTCAGTTGGGTGAATTTTTCCTTTTCACCTTTGCCTTTCGCTTTCCTTCTTTCCTCAGCTATTATATATATATATAAGGGATATATCCCTTTAAATAATATATATATATCTTTAAATAAGATGTGTAAGATGTTCTTCTGCAACGAGACCCCCCTCCAATCTGTTGCTCTTCCCCATTACTTTTGTGACTTTGGTTGCTTATCCCATTACATACATTGAACCCATCTCCCATTGTCATTGACAGACAATCTCACATTTTGACATACTACTGTTCTGTTGCTTTCGCATGCTCATGCTACTCAGATCAAAGGTTTGCTCAATGTTAATTTTACTATGCTGTCATTGTACCATTTTACATTCTAAACTGCTGCCTACCAAATAATTTTACTTCATTATCATTGGTTCTTAAATCTGTGCCATGTTGCATTCTGGGCCACTGCCTACCAGCTATGTATATACCCAAAAATATTGTGCAAATCACACTATTAAATACCTTGTACAAATTTTATTATATTGTGTAGAAACATACAAAAATAGCCATAAATTCAAAACATTTTAGCAATACAAAGTCTCAAATGTATTATTTCAGGGAGGACCCCACAAAGTCTCTTATTTTCCCAGAGAGAATTCTGCGACTCAGAAACAAAGTTCCAAAGGAGTCCCTCCATTGCTTGTCGGCTTCCAAAGGAAAAATGCTTGCCTTCGCGCAACCACCGTTTTTTAATTGCGTTCTGCTGCTCCCGCAGCTTCCTCATAAGCCAACTGAAATTCCCAGCCAAGTCCATCTCATTGAGAAATTGAAATGGGCGTATGAGAGGAACTTGGCTGGGTATTTCAGTTGGCTTATGAGGAAGCTGCGGGAGCAGCGGAACGCAATTAAAAACCGGTGGTTGCATGAAGGCAAGCATTTTTCCTTCGGAAGCCGACAAGCAATGGAGGGACTCCTTTGGAACTTTGTTTTTGAGTCGCAGTACTCTCTTTGGGAAAATAAGAGACTTTGTGGGGTCCTCCCTGAAATAATACATTTGAGACTTTGTGTTGCTAAAATGTTCTGAATTTATGGTTATTTTTGTATTTTTCTACACAATATAATATAATTTGTACAAGGCATTTAATAGTGTGATTTGCACAATATTTTTTGGTATATTCATATTTTGTACATCGTGCTGCCATTGTCCTTTGCACACCAGCTCTGTATGGCTCTGCTCAGCTCTGTATGGCTTTGCTCCCTGTGCCGGATTTCTCATCTGATGAAGTGTGCTTAAGAGCACATGAAAGCTTACGTTTTAAATAAAAATTGGTTGGTCTTAAAGGTGAAACTTGACTCCTGCTTTGTTCAGCTGCTTCAGACTAACACAGCTGCCCGCTTGGATCTCTCTTTTGTGCCCCTGTCAATAGAGGCTCAGGGGTCATGCCCCAGGGGATCAGGAGAAGGGGATCTCTCTCCTTGGCTCCATGCAAAGGATTTCCCACTTACGAACCCTTCATAATTTAAGGTCAGATCTCCTGATGAAAGGCAGGCATTTCCCACTGAGTTCCATGGCCCCGTTTCAGTTCTTGTTTTCTAAATACCATATTAGCCTGGCTGCATAAGAAAAGCTGTTCTCAATAATCTTCCCATTCAACTGCCCCCCTCCCACACTGCTTTTTCACAGAGCTTTCCTCCCCTGAAAGTCTGATGTTCACACTGCAGGCATTAAAATTTGTTTCCTATGCAATGACCCAGTTAACACAGCAAATCAAAGTCTTCATTCAGGGGATTAAAACAGTGTTCTGATTGATCTTCTCTGATCATTTCGTTGACATTTTGGTTGGGGGGAAACCAGAGCCTCTTGCAAAGGGCTGAATTAATATCTTCACATCTTCATTCCTGCCATCAATTTGGTGGGGGCGGAAACACTTCAAAACCTCCACTTAAAAAAAGGGTATTTGGCATTCTCTTGATAAGAAACTGGAGATAAAAGTTTGTAGTTGGAGCTGAGGAGGAATAATGGGATAGAGAATCAGCCAAACTTGGTTTTGGGGTTTTTTTCGTGTCCCTGGTTTAGGAATGTTAAATCAATGGTGGGGGGAAATGTTCAAGATTTCTGTGATAATAACTAACAGTTCATAAGGAAAGGCAAAACTCGGGCAAATGCAGCTTCTCCTATGATGGCAGCAATAAATGATAAAAACCTGCATTTTGGCCGCTGTGTTGGGTTGGATGGGCCATTGGCCTGATCCAACATGGGTTCTCTTCTGTTCTTATGTCTGGGGCAGTGATGCTCTGTCTTCTTGTTGCTTGGGAGGCAACAGTGGGAGGGCTTCTAGTGTCTTGGTCCCACTGATGGACCTCCTGATGGCGCTTGCTTTTTGGCCACTGTGTGACACAGTGTTGGATTGGATGGGCCATTGGCCTGATCCAACATGGCTTCTCTTCTGTTCTTATGTCTGGAGCAGGGATGCTCTGTCTTCTTGGTGCTTAGGAGGCAAAAGTGGGAGGGCTTCTGGAGTTCAGGCCCTGCTGGTGGACCTCCTGATGCCCCCTGGGTTTTGGCCGCTGTGTGACACAGAATGTTGGACTGGATGGGCCATTGGCCTGATCCAACATGACTTCTCTTATGTTCTTATGATACAGGAGTCTTTTCCTGTGCTGGCTCAGATAACTCTACTTTTTTCTCCTAATGCCAACAGTTGCACAGACAACTTCACTTGCGCACACAAAACTGCCTTCTGTGGCATCAGCCCTTTGGCCTACAAAGCAGTAACTCAACCACAGCTCCCTCCACCCCCGCCACAAGAAGTGAAGTGATTGGCCAGTATAACAAAACCGAGTAGATAATAAGTGTCAGGATTGTCTGCTCAGACTGGCAGCTGCTCTGCAAGGTCTCAGGCAGAGGTCTTTCACATCACCTTTTGCCAGACCCTTTTAGCTGGAGATGCCGAGGGCTGAACCTGTAGCTTTGTGCATGTAAAGGCAATGCTCCACCACTGAGCCCCAGCCTGTCGTGTTTTGCCTTTACTCACAGGTACTCATCCAGAGGTCCCCAGGACCTTTTGAGTTTGCAGGTACCTTTGGAGTTCTGACACTAAACGGTGGTCAGAAAATGGCTGTCACAAGGGGCAGAGCCAACCATAGAATCTCAGGGAGTGAGGTCATAAGTAATTCTATTAGCAGCTCCTCAACATTCCAGGCAGAATCTGTTTAACAGGACGCATTCTGGAATGAATATCTTCTCTATAATAAAAGCCCTGTGGAGTGGCCAAATGCAGGTCTCTCATTGGCTGAGGGATGTGCATCAACCACTGGCTCATCAACTGCCACTCAAGGTGTGTTGCATTCCATTGGCTGAGGACTGAGGCACTGCTTCACAGAGGACAGCAAGAAAGCTCCTCCCCCTCCTCCTCTGGGGAACCAAACAGCCAGAGAGACATCGACAAAAAAGCATCCCTTCCCAGCCGAACAACAATTATTTATTTGAGAGAGAGAGAGAGAGTATAACGTTATCTGTTTAAGAGAGTATGACATTATCGGGTTTGATTCCCCACTCCTCCACTTGTACCTGCTAGCATGGCCTTGGGTCAGCCTAGCTCTGGCAGAGGTTGTCCTTAAAAGGGCAGCTGCTGAGAGCCCTCTCAGCCCCACCCACCTCACAGGGTGTCTGTTGTGGGGGAGGGAGATAAAGGAGATTGTGAGCTGCTCTGAGACTCTTCGGAGTTGAGGGCGGGATATAAATCCAATTTCTTCTTCTTCTTCTTCTTCTTCTTCTTCTTCTTCTTTATGATTGGCTCACTGGGGAAGCAGCCTGTGCTTTCCCCTCAGTGCCTGCCAAACAAGCTTGGTTCTGTCAGTAAAAGGTTTGTGGCGGGGAAGGGGTGCAAGGCCCTTTCAAGGCCTATTTTGGCCTTTGAGAGAGAACTCATTGGAGCCACTCCTGACAGGTGTTGCCAGCTCCAAGTTAGTGGGAAATTCCTGGAGATTTTGAGGTGGAGTCTAAGGGAGCCAGAGTTTGGGAGGCGAGAGACCTCAGCTGAATATAATGCCATAGATTCCAGCTTCCAAAGCAGTGATTTTCTCCAGGGGGAGAGAAATCTGTTGTCTGGAGTTCAGTTGTGATACCAGGATATCTTCAAACTCCACCTGGAGGTTGGCCACCCTAAGCCTGGCAGCACCCTCTGGGTGACTTAATGCCACCTGACTGGCATGACTTAACTAGGCCTGGCTACTTGCTTCTGTTCAGCAACAGCCGTCCTATGACAGCCGGTGTGACTTAGCCATTGCCAACTTCAAGTTGGGAAATTCCTGGAGATTTGAGGGGTGGATACTGCGGAGGGAGGGGTTTGAGGAGGGATGGGGCCTCAGACAGGCACAATGCCATGCACTCCACCCTCCAAATCAGCCATTTCCTCCTCAGGAACCACCGTTGCCAATCTCCAGGTGAAAGCTAGAGATCACTCAAAATTACAACTGTTCTCTAGATGGCAGAAATCAGCTCTCTTTGAGGGGGTGGGGAGTGAATACCTTCACATTGGAGGGTGGGAAGACAGCAAGAGTGGAGGGCACTCACCCAGAGCCTCTTTCTAGAACCTGTTGTATTTTTCCTCACAATGGGGCTTATTTCAAGTATAGTTCATAAATGTTTCCTCACGTACACACCTTCAGGCACACTGTGAAGATCCTTGCACTGTGGGTGCAGCTGCTGCTGAAGCACCTTCTGAAAAAATCTACACAGCCCATCAAATTTTTAATTAATGGCCGATCAGACACGCCACCTGGCCCAACCCATTTCTGCAAACTCTAAACATTTCTAAAAGTCTAATCCCCCAGGCACCATTTAGCGAGGCCCTGTGCCAGACAGTGGGCACCCTGATTTGCCTTGGTATGCCAGCTGAGGATTTAATCACAAATCTCTGCCCAGAACCAGCTTTCATTGGCAAGATTCGCACAGATGAAATAGCATATGTATGGCAATACTCTGGAAGGGCCCACGACCCTGCATCTAGTTCAAAATACCAAGCTGGAAGTAGTGCATTCTGCTTTCGAGATGTTTTATGTACCCACAATAGGAGAAGGGCCAAAAGGTGCCTTAAAGACCTGTGTGAATTTGGCTCTTGAAAACTTAAGGTGGGGGTAGTTTTGACACATAGTCCTTTTTGTGGGGGATTGCTACTGAAACTCAAATTGTCAGGTCCAGATTGGGAGAGGGTGGGTTTGGGGAGGGGAAGACATGGGGTATAATACCATAGAGTCCACACTCATAGCTGCAGTTTCTTCCAGGGGAACTGATCTCTGTATTCTGGAGATCAGTTATGACTCTCAGAAGATCTCCAGCCCCAGCCTGGAGGTTGGCAACCATGACTGGAACCCAGTGTTTCAAACCTTCCAACCCATTCCTTCACCTGTGGGGTCATCTTGAAGCTGCCTTCATCTGGGCTCCTCAATGTTCCTTCTTCGCCAGAGCTTGAATTCAGCAGGAGCTCCCAGGAGGAGCCCAGCTCCTGAACCCCCAGCCAGGGCCTGCATGCAGGGGGGAGTTCTCTCCCCACTGCACACAGATCCCAGGGCATAGGCAAATGAGATATGCTACTGAGCTCCTGCACCTTTTTTCCCTACAAAATGACCTCTGTTCTTAGCTGTGGAGTCTTGTGAGCAAGAATCCTACTTGGTGAGCTACTGGCATTAAAGTTGTGAGCTCCTGCACAAATTAGGTTGCTCCGGGGCCATTTTTCCTGAGCTGAAACAAAGATGTGTGAGCCGAAGGCTAAAAAACTGAGCCAGTTCACACTAACTCAGCTTAGAGGGAACACAGATCACTGCCACAGAATATGCTATAGCAGAGATGGCCAACAGTAGCTTTCCAGATGTTTTTTGCCTACAACTCCCATCAGCTCCAGCCAGCATGGCCAATGGCTGGGGCTGATGGGAGTTGTAGGCAAAAAACACCTGGAGAGCTACCGCTGGCCACCCCTGCACTATAGAATGGTCTAGTTTCACAGCATCCTTCCAGGGGCCCTCCACTTCAAAAACCAGAGCTGAATCTGGTTGGCTTCTGTGTGATTGACAAAAGGTATGTCCCACTTTTTAGAAATGAAAAATCAGAGGCAGCTGGAGGGGGGGGGACTGTTTGCAGCAGACAACCCCCCATCCCCAGCCACTCACAGAGGCTCTGCCGCCGAGGCCTTGTGGTTCCTTTCCAGGCCCAAGACTCAACGCAGCTCTTGGAGGAAAAGGAAGCTGCGGGGGCAGCCTTTGGATGAGACAACCGATGACAGAGTGAGCGTCAAGAGCTGACATGTTGGGCTGCCTGTCAGAGCCTGCAGATCAGAGCTGCGTGTGCCTCTTGCTCTTGCCAAGAACGGGAGGTTGCCCCAGAGTCTTCCGCAATGTCTCAACAGCCTCTGGAGCGATTCCCCTTTTGCTACTGGGAGCTGCCCTGAACTCTTTGGTGTTCCTGGAAGCCCATTCAGTAGGGCTGCAATCCCCAGGTGGGGGGCAGGGGATCCCCCGGTTTGGAGGCCCTCCCCCCACTTCAGGGTTAGCAGAAAGTGGGGAGTGGGGAGGGAAATGTCTGCTGGGCACTCCATCATTCCTATAGGGTATCATGGAAAATTGATCTGTGGGTATCTGGGGCTCTGGGGGGGACTATGTTTGAGGTAGAGGCACCAAATTTGAAGCATTGCGTCTGATGACTCTCCTCTAAACCCCCCCAAGTTTCAAAAAGATTGGACCTGGGGGTTCAGTTCTATAAGCCCCCAAAGAAGGTGCCCCTATCCTTCATTATTCCAAATGGAGGGAAGGCATTGAAAAGGTGTGCAGTCCCTTTAAATGTGATGGCCAGAACTCCCTTCGGAGTTCAGTTGTGCTTGTCACACCCTTGCTCCTGGCTGCACCTCCAAACTCTCCTGGCTCCACCCCCAAAGTCCCCAGATATTTCTTGAGTTGGACTTGGCAACCCTACCGTTCAGCTTCTTTGAAACCTACTGGCATTGAGAAGTCACAAAGCTGAGTAAAAGAGCTATGCTCTGCTCCATCTTCCTGGATGCGACAGGCCATTCTTCTATGAGCTTGCAGGCAACCCCACCTGTTTGTGCCATCTAAAGTGGGACAATACACATGTTTCCCACAGTCACACAAAATGGCAGCCACTGAGTATCAGGAGGATCGCAGGTAATGCGTCTAAACCGTGTAGTCTTGTGAGCAAAAATTCTACTTTGTGAGCGACTGGCGTTAAAGTTGTGAGCTCCTGCATCAATGAGTTTGCTCTGGGGCCATTTTTTCCTGAGCTAGGACAAAAATGTGTGAGCCAGAGGCTGAAAAACGGTAAGCTAGCTCACACTAAGGAATGCTGATTGCAGATAGCACCCTTTCACGTTCCGTGAGATCGGAGAGGGACCAAACTGTAACAATTGAACATGGCTTGTCTCTGTGAAAGGCTCATTTCCCCTCTAAAACATGCATAAGAAAAGGTGGTGTCAGTTCCCCCCCACCCCGGCTTGCCACTCTGTGTATCTTAAAGGGAAAAGCTGCAAATGATGCGTACACACACACATCATTACTTGGGTGCCTGCACTTGAATATAAAACGTCTCATAACTTAAGTCATAAGCAACGTTCCCTCGAAGAAGAAGAAGATATTATATTTATATCCCACCCTCAACTCTGAAGAGTCTCAGAGTGGCTCACAATCTCCTTTACCTCCCCCCCCCCCCAAAAAAAAACAGACACCCTGTGAGGTAGATGAAGATATTGGATTTATATCCTGCCCTCCACTCAGAAGAGTCTCAGAGCGGCTCACAATCTCCTTTACCTTCCCCCCCACAACAGACACCCTGTGAGGCAGATGAAGATATTGGATTTATATCCCGCCTTCCACTTCGAAGAGTCTCAGAGCGGCTCACAATCTCCTATATCTTCTCCCCCCACAACAGACACCCTGTGAGGTGGGTGGGGCTGGAGAGGGCTCTCACAGCAGCTGCCCTTTCAAGGACAACCTCTGCCAGAGCTATGGCTGACCCAAGGCCATTCCAGCGGCTGCAAGTGGAGGAGTGGGGAATCAAACCCGGTTCTCCCAGATAAGAGTCTGCACACTTAACCACTACACCAAACTGGCTCTCCAAACTAAGCTGCAGAGTCTTGTGAGCAAAAAATTCTACTTTGTGAGCTGCTGGAATTAAAGTGGTGAGCTGCTGCATAAATCGGTGTGCTCTGGGGCTCTTTCTCCTGAGCTAAGACAAAAATCTGTGAGTTGGAGGCTAAAAATCTGTGAGCTAGCTCACGCTATCGCAGCTTAGAGGGAACAAAGCAAGAGTCGAGTGGCACCTTTACGACCAACAAAGTTTTATTTAGAATGTCAGCTTTCTTGTGCTAGAAGCACACTTCCTCAGACAATAGGATGGAATGGCAGGCGGTCCTAAATATAGAGAAAGTGGGCAGTGAGTTAGTATGCAAAATCATGGAAATGTTTTTTAGAGGCAACACTGGTCATAAGTAACTTAAGTCATCAGAAGCAGCCTTTGTTCCAGACAGAGAGCTGGATCCAGCCACCTGTTACATGCCATCTCACCCCCTCCCCCAGCTCTCCTATTGTGCTATGGCCCCCGCCCCACCTTTTGGAGGTCCAAAAATCCCCAGCAGAGACCTTTTAGGGACATCAACAGGGACCTCTCCTTCCTTTTCCACTAGCAGGAAAGCTAGCCAGATCCAACCCACAGTGAGCTGAACTTCCCGTATAAGAAAGCATTGATCCAAAGCTCCCTTCTCCAGCTTATTTCTCTGCTCTCGAAACGAGGTCAACACGTTCTCTCCAGCTGAGGTGTTCTACGTTGTTCTCTGAGCTGCTTGGCAAAAAAACGTTGAAAGCTTCTGCATTGTTTGCTCTACGGCAGCTTGATCAATGGACGTCTACGACTGTGTTCCTTTGTGCATATTTACCTGGAAGCCAGGCCTGGAAATGGCACAGCAGAGATTGCGCTGGAGCGGGGCAGATTAAATTAAACAGGAGTGCAATGTGAAAACAGCTGCCTATAAAACAGACGCCAGCATTTTTTTTCCAAAACCCAATCTCATGTTTAACTGTAGTGCCTCTCAAACGGAAAAAAAAGAAAGAAGAGGAACTACCATTAAACAATTCCTCCCCATAGTGTCTTTCCTGCCAGCTTTTAAGTTTACTTTTTAAAGTAAGGTTGCCAGGTGCAGCACAGGAAATATCTGGGGACTTTGGGGGTGGAGCCAAGAGATTTTGGGGGTGGAGCCAGGATGCATTGGGGTGGAGCCAGGAGCAAGGCTGTGACAAACATGATTGAACTCGAAAGAGAGTTCTGGCCACCACATTGAAAGGGACCGCACTCCTTTTAAATGCCTCCCCTCCATTGGAAATAATGGAGGATAGGGGTACCTACTTTTGGGGCTCATAGAATCGGATCCCCTGAGCCAATCTTTTTGGAACTTGGTTTTTTAAGGAGAGGCACTAGATGCTATGGTGAAAACTGAGTCCCCCTACTTCTCTCTCAACAAACAGCCCCCTCTCACAAGCAGCAGATCCCCGTAGATCAATTCTCCATTACACCCTATGGGGATCTGTCTCCATAGGGTATAATGGTTTGCCCAGTGGACATTCAACACCCCCCCTCCAAATTTCTGATACCCCTGAAGCAGGAGGGCCTCCGACTGGGGATTGGCAGCCCTCTGTGAAAGTTTCCTCTCGCAGCAGGGAAAATGTCCAAAGGCAATTCCCAGAGAGTTGAGAACACTCAGTTCTGATTTGGACTTAAGTCCTGCAGGGTTGCAGCTTGCCAGTTTTGAAATGCTGAGGAGACTTCTCCCTGCCTTGCTTTGTCTGTCCCTGAGACTCCGAGGAGGGACGAGGCCCTGGCATTCCTGAGCAGCAAGGAAAACGGAAGGGCGTGGAATGACACACCAGGGAGAAGACCTGGCTCAGCCACAGAATTTCTGGTTGGCTCGCAGAAGGTCCCAGGTTCAGTCCCCGACATCTCCAGGCAGAGAGAGCAAGTGACGTGAAGGACGTCTGGCTGAGGCCCTGGAAAGCTGCTGCCTGTTGAAATAGACAATACCGATTCTGTTAGACCACTGGTCCGACTGGGGAAAGAAGAAGAAGAAGAGGAGGAGGAGGAAGAAGAAGATATTGGATTTATATCCCGCCCTCCATTTAGAGTCTCAGAGCGGCTCACAATCTCCTTTACCTTCTGCCCCCACAACAGACACCCTGTGAGGAGGAGGAGTTGGTTTTAGAGCTCAGCCTTCACTGCCTGAAGGAAGAAGAAGACTACAGATTTATACTCTGCCCGTCTCTGAATCAGAGTCTCAGAGCGGCTTACAATCTCCTATACCTTCTCCTCCCACAACAGACACCCTGTGAGGTGGGTGGGGCTGAGAGGGCTCTCACAGCAGCTGCCCTTTCAAGGACAACCTCTGCCAAAGCTATGGCTGACCCAAGGCCATTCCAGCAGCTGCAAGGGGAGGAGTGGGGAATCAAACCTGGTTCTCCCAAATAAGAGTCTGCACACTTAGCCACTACACCAAACTGGCTCTCAAGGAGTCTTGGTGTGGCTTATAATCTCCTTCCTTTCCTCTCCGCACAAGAGATGCCCTGTGAGCAATGTTCCCTCTCAGCTGCGGAGTCTTGTGAGCAAAAATTCCACTTCTCGAGCGACTGCCATTAAAGTTGTGAGCTCCTGCATCAATTAGTGTGCTCTAGGGCCATTTTTTCCTGAGCTGAGACAAAAATGTGTGAGCCAGAGACCAAAAAAACTGTGAGCTAACTCACACCAGCTCAGCTTAGAGGGAGCACTGCTTGTGAGGCTGGTGGGGCTGAGAGAGCTCTGCGAGAGATTTGTTTGCAGGCTCCAGGAGGAGGAGGAATGGGGACTCGAACCTGACTCTCCAGATTAGAGTCTGCTGCTCTTAAACACTACATCAAACTGGGTCTCAGTGTGGCAGCATTGTGTGTTCGTGTGAAATTCTGACTCACATATATAATTTGTCAGTGCGTGGGGCTGTCTGTGAGCTTCTTAAACTGTGGTACAGAGAGTGCCAAACTGGATATACTGTAGGCAGACATGTCTCTTTCTTGGCCTCTCTTCCACAGTTACATCTCGCATCAGGACACGGCAACAGACTACATTTATTCCTCTTTACAATTAAGAAACCTAATGACAGCCTCTCACAACCAAGGACGCATCAGTCCCCCCCCCCCCCCTTGCATTGAACTCTAACAGGTGATTGTGTGTCAGCAGGGTTAGATGATTGCCCTTAACACTCCACAACTAAGAAGGATGCCTTTACTCATCTGTTGCCAATTCTGACATCTTTATTAGTCTCACTGTTTCCTCCTGGAATCGAACCAAGCAATTATGACCTTATAAATTTAGCTTGTTATTCCTGTTTGCATCTGTTCAAACATTTTATTATATTGCATGCTAATTAGCTGTGCAACCTCTGTCTTAGACGTATGGGCTGGTAAGGCTCATTCCGGTTTGTCTGAGGAAGTGTGCCAGCGCACGAAAGCTGGCACCCTGACTAAAACTTGGTTGGTCTTGAGATGCCCCTGGACTCAAGCAACGCCCTGCAGCTTCAGGCCAACACGGCTGCCCACCTGGGTCTAACCTCAAGGGTGTGAGACTCGATTTTGCTTCGGAGGACGTGTGTGGGTGAGGGAAGCTCAATGCAGTCGCCACCCTGTCTTATCTCACTCTGCTCTGTTGCTTCACATAATTGTCTTTGTTTAGAATCCAGGGCAGCGGGGAGGTGATACGTGTCTGCAACAGCAGCCCTCCCCTCTCCCACCACCTGGGAGGAGCAAAGAAAGACTCAAATCTCCTTTGTTTTCTTTCCACCTCTTCCTGCTAGACTATTTCCTGCACCAGTTGAGGCAAAAGCATGAAGAACAAACATGGCTGTTCTACCCGCTCTACCTTGGCCTAGAATGATTAAAGGGTTGGAACACTTTCCTTATGAAGAAAGGTTAAAGGGCTTGGGGCTTTTTAACTTGGAGAAGCGTTGACTGCGGGGTGACATGATAGAGGTTTACAAGATTATGCATGGGACAGAGAAGGTAGAGAAAGAAGGACTTTTCTCCCTTTCTCCCAATGCAAAAACTCATGGGCACGCAATGAAATTGCTGAACAGTCGGGTTCAAGCAGATAAAAGGAAGTCCTTCTTCACCCAAAGTGTGATTAAAGTGGAATTCACTGCCGCAGGAGGTGGTGGCAGCTACAAGCATAGCCAGCTTCAAGAAGGGATTGAATCAACATCTAGAGCAGAGGTCCATCAGTGGCTATTAGCCACAGCGTATCGTTGGAACTCTCTGTCTGGGGCAAATGATGCTCTGTATTCTTGGTGCTGGGGGGGGCAATAGTGGGAGGGCTTCTAGTGTCCTGGCCCCACCGATGGACCTCCTGATGGCACCTGGATGTTTTGGCCCCTGTGTGACACAGAGTGTCAGACTGGTTAGGCCATTGGCCTGATCCATAAGAACATAAGAACATAAGAGAAGCCATGTTGGATCAGGCCAACGGCCCATCAAGTCCAACACTCTGTGTCACACAGTGGCAAAAAATGTTATATACACACATACACTGTGGCTAATAGCCACTGGTGGACCTGTGCTCCATACACTGTGGCTAATAGCCACTGATGGACCTGTGCTCCATATTTTTATCTAAACCCCTCTTGAAGGTGGCTATACTTGTGGCCGCCACCACCTCCTGTGGCAGTGAATTCCACATGTTAATCACCCTTTGGGTGAAGAAGTACTTCCTTTTATCCGTCTTAACCTGTCTGCTCAGCAATTTCATCGAATGCCCACGAGTTCTTGTATTGTGAGAAAGGGAGAAAAGTACTTCTTTCTCTACTTTCTCCATTCCATGCATTATCTTGTAAACCTCTATCATGTCACCCCGCAGTCGACGTTTCTCCAAGCTAAAGAGTCCCAAGCGTTTCAACCTTTCTTCATAGGGAAAGTGCTCCAGCCCTTTAATCATTCTAGTTGCCCTTCTCTGCACCTTCTCTAAAGCTATAATATCCTTTTTGAGGTGCGGCGACCAGAACTGCACACAGTACTCCAAATGAGACCGCACCATCGATTTATACAGGGGCATTATGATACTGGCTGATTTGTTTTCAATTCCCTTCCTAATAATTCCCAGCATGGCATTGGCCTTTTTTATTGCAAACGCACACTGTCTTGACACTTTCAGTGAGTTATCTATCATGACCCCAAGATCTCTCTCTTGATCAGTCTCTGCCAGTTCACACCCCATCAACTTGTATTTGTAGCTGGGATTCTTAGCCCCAATGTGCATTACTTTGCACTTGGCCACATTGAACCGCATCTGCCACGTTGACGCCCACTCACCCAGCCTCAACAGATCCCTTTGGAGTTCCTCACAATCCTCTCTGGTTCTCACCACCCTGAACAATTTAGTGTCATCCGCAAACTTGGCCACTTCACTGCTCACTCCGAACTCTAAATCATTTATGAACAAGTTAAAAAGCATGGGACCCAGTACCGAGCCCTGCGGCACCCCACTGCTTACCGTCCTCCACTGCGAAGACTGCCCATTTATACTCACTCTCTGCTTCCTATTACTCAGCCAGTTTTTGATCCACAAGAGGACCTGTCCTTTTACTCCATGATTCTCAAGCTTTCTAAGGAGCCTTTGATGAGGAACTTTATCAAAAGCTTTCTGGAAGTCAAGGTAAACAACATCTATCGGGTCTCCTTTGTCCACATGTTTGTTCACCCCCTCAAAGAAATGCAACAGGTTAGTGAGGCAAGATCTTCCCTTGCAGAACCCATGCTGAGTCTTCCTCAATAACCCGTGTTCATCAATGTGCCTACTCATTCTGTCCTTGATAATGGTTTCTACCAACTTTCCCGGTATTGAAGTCAGACTGACTGGCCTGTAGTTTCCCGGATCTCCTCTGGAACCTTTTTTTAAAGATGGGGGTGACATTTGCTACCTTCCAGTCCTCAGGAATGGAGACAGATTTCAATGAAAGATTACAGATTTTTGTTAGAAGATCCACAAGTTCAACTTTGAGTTCCTTCAGAACTCTCGGATGTATGCCATCCGGACCCGGTGACTTATTAGTTTTTAATTTGTCTATCAGTTGTAGGACCTCCTCATTTGTCACCTCAATCTGACTCAGGTCTTTCAACACCCCTTCCAAAATTAGTGGTTCTGGGGCGGGCAAAAAGTTCTCGTCTTCTACAGTGAAGACGGAGGCAAAAAATTCATTTAGCTTTTCAGCCATTTCCCTATCCTCCTTCAGTAATCCTTTTACCCCATGGTCATCCAAGGGCCCCACTGCCTCCCTGGCTGGTTTCCTACTTCTAATATATTTGAAGAAAGTTTTATTGTTGGTCTTTATGTTTTTTGCAATATGCTCCTCATAGTCCCTTTTTGCCTGCCTGATCACAGTCTTGCATTTGATTTGCCACAGCCTGTGTTCCCTTTTACTAATCTCACTTGGACTGGTTTTCCACCGCTTAAAGGAGTCCTTCTTACCTTTTACAGCTTCCATTACTTTATTTGTTAACCACGCAGGCCTTTTCTTATGCCTGTTTGTGCCTTTCCTAACTTGTGGTATGTATTTTATCTGAGCTTCTAGGATTATAGTTTTAAATAGCGTCCAAGCTTTCTCAAGGGTTTTGACCGTATGTACCTTTCCTTTCAGTTTCTTCCTCACATGCCTCCTCATCTCAGTGTATTTACCCCTTTTAAAGTTAAACGTGGTTGTGGTGGTCTTTTTGGACAACTCCCTATTTATACAAACGGTGAAATCAATAACATTATGGTCACTGCTCCCAAGCGGCGCAATCACTTTTACATCTCTCACCAAGTCTTGGGCATTACTTAGGACCAAATCCAGGATCGCCCCACCCCTGGTAGGTTCTGAGACCATCTGCTCCATAGCACAGTCATTGAGAGCATCAAGAAACTCAATCTCTTTCTCTCGACCAGAACACATATTGACCCAATCAATCTGCGGGTAGTTAAAATCACCTATTACAACACAGTTTTTACGTTTAGCCGCTATCTTTAAGCCTTCCATCATATTATAATCGTCCTCTCTCTTTTGATTTGGTGGGCGATAACAAACTCCCATAGTTAAATTTCCTTTTGGGCCCTCTATTTCAACCCAAAGCATTTCTAAAAGTGAATCTAATTCTCTGATCTCAGCCTTACTGGACCGTATATCCTCTCTGACATACAGAGCCACCCCACCTCCAACCCTTCCCTCCCTATCCTTCCGATATAGCTTATATCCAGGAATCACCGTGTCCCACTGATTCTCCTCATTCCACCAAGTTTCTGAAATTCCCACAATGTCTATGTTTTCTCCCAACACTAAACATTCCAATTCACCAATTTTACTTTGAACACTTCTAGCATTTGCATACAAACATCTATAATTTCCCAGGCGAGCTAGGCCCGCCACCTTCCTCCTGCCGCCTCGAGACACTGGCAGACAGTCCATATTGTTTGTCACCTTCACAGTGGACAACTCCGGTCCGTTACCCGGTAGAAAAATAGCAGCTAACCCTTCATCTCTTTGAGACGAGTCCTCCCGAACCAGAGACATTTCATCTCCTGTCGGCTTTCCCCCAAGATTTAGTTTAAAAACTGCTCTGCCACCTTTTTGATTTTAAGCGCCAGCAGCCTGGTTCCATCCGGGGACAAGTGGAGACCGTCTCTTTTGTACAGCTCCCGCTTGTTCCAGAAAGCATCCCAGTGCCTAACAAACTTAAACCCTTCCTCCTTACACCATCGTCTCATCCACACATTGAGACTTCTAATTTGTGCCTGTCTCTCCTGCCCTGCACGTGGAACAGGTAGCACTTCCGAGAAGGCTACCTTGGAGGTCCTGGCCTTAAGTCTCCCGCCTAGCAGCCTAAATTTTTCCTCCAGGACCTCACGACTGCATTTCCCCACATCGTTGGTGCCAACATGCACCACGACCACAGGCTCCTCCCCAGCACTGTCTATCAGTCTATCTACTACACGCGTAATGTCCGCCACCTTCGCACCAGGCAGGCAAGTCACCATACGGTCAGTACGCGGTTTCGCCACCCGGCTGTCTACTTGCCTAATGATCGAATCACCAACTACCAATACCCCCCCTCTCCCCCTGCTCAGGGATGGTTCCTTGGCGCGAAAGGATTCCCGCTCACCGACCGAAGAAGAGGTCCCTTCTGAGGGCGCATTCCCCTTATCCTCAGCACGGTGCCCTGTTCCCTCTCGACCCTCACGCTCTCTGGCAGCAACGGGGCTGCTACGTTCAGAGCAGGGCTCATCTAATACCAACATGACTTCTCTTATGTTCTTCTGTCTGGGGCAGTGATGCTCTGTATTCTTGGTGCTTGTGGGGGGGCACAGTGGGAGGGCTGCTAGTGTCCTGGCCCAAGATACCCACAGATCAATTTTCCGTTATACCCTATGGGGACCAGTCTCCATAGGGTATAATGGCGTGCCCAGCGGACATTCACCCCCCCCACCCCACATTCTGATAATCCTGAAGTGGGGGGAGGGCCTCCAAACCAGGGGATTCCCTGCCCCCACCTGGGGAATCGTCAACCCTAGAATAAATCTCAGGTTTCATTCCAAGAGCTCAGTTTTCAACCAATGACAGACTCATGAAGAAATGTAATGGCAAACAGGCAAGTGAACTAAAAGCCTTCCTTTTGTTTAGCCAACAGCTTCTGTTTCAGAGAGAGATATTTGAAGCACTTGCCAAAGAACCGTGAATAGCAGGAAGATTAAAATCCACCTTTTCCATCTGGCAGGAATTCCCAGCGGGATGAAGACGCCGTCCAGCATGATCTGGGTGGAAGAGATAGAGGAATCCAAAGTGCCCAGAAAACTGAAGGAAATCCCTGGTAGGAACTGCAAAGGCATATTTGACAACACGTGCCACGTGAGATTGTCTAAGACCTGTGGCTGAACTGCTGGGCTTCCGATTCCAAACTATCCGATGCGTGATGCATCTGGATAGAGCAGCCGCAAGGAAATTGTTTGCCAAGCACTACTGGCTTTATGTTGGATCCGCCCCATTGCTGTTGTTGCTACTGTAATGATTGTGAATATTTGCATTTCCGTGGTGTGAGGGGAGGGGCTTCCTCCTTGGGAAGGGGCGTGGCTCAGTGGAAGAGCCTCTGCTTGACATGCAGATGGTCCCAGGTTCAATCCCCAGCAGCATCTTCAGTTCAAAGGACCAGACAAGGCTCCCTCTGAGCTGCAGAGTCTTGTGAGCAGAAATTCTACTTTGTGAGCTACTGGTGGGAGCGACTGCATACGTTAGTTTGTTCTGGGGCTATCTTTCCTGAGCTAAGACAAAGATGTGGGAGCCAGAGGCTAAAAACCTGAGCTAGCCAGCACTAGCTCAGCTGAGTGGCCAAACTTGCTCAACATAAGAGCCACATAGAATAAGTGTCAGATGTTTGAGAGCCTCAAGGCACAAACATTAGGGTGTTTGAGAGCCAGAAGCCAGACGAAGGAAGGAAGGAAGGAAGGAAGGAAGGAAGGAAGGAAGGAAGGAAGGAAGGGAGGGAGGGAGGAAGGGAGGGAGGGAGGAAGGAAGGAAGGAAGGAAGGAAGGAAGGAAGGAAGGAAGGAAGGAAGGAAGGGAGGGAGGGAGGGAGGGAGGGAGGGAGGAAGGAAGGAAGGAAGGAAGGAAGGAAGGAAGGAAGGAAGGAAGGAAGGAAGGAAGGAAGGAAGGAGGAAGGAATGGAGGGAGGGAGAAAGGAAGGAAGGAATGGAGGGAGAAAGGAAGGAAGGAAGGGAGGGAGGAAAATAGATGGAGGGGAGGGAGGAGAAATGGAGAGGTGGAGAGAAAGCAACTTTAAATGCATTTTCCAAGCTGCCAGCTAGCTTGACTTGGAGAAGTGATGTAAAGAAAAGCCTTCTCCAGGACATCCCACAGGGAGGTGCGGGGCTTCAAGAGCCGCCCGATTTGTGTGAGAGAGCCACGTGTGGCTCCTGAGCCGCAGTTTGAGCACCCTTGACTTAGAGCAGGGGTGGCCAAACTTGTTTAATGTAAGAGGCACGCAGAATAAACATCAGATGTTTGAGAGCTGCAAGACATGGATGTCGGATGTTTGAGAGCCACAAGACAGGAAGGAAAGAAGGAAGGAAGGAAGGAAAATAGATGGGGGAGGGAGGTGGAGGTGGAAAGAAAGCAACTTTAACTTTAAATGCATTCTCCAAGCCCCTGGCTGGCTTAGCAAAGTGATTTAAAGAGACAGATGCCTCCTCCTAGCTGGCTGACAGGACGGTGGTGCTTCGAGAGCAGTTTGGCCACCCTTGGAACGCTGCCAGGCGGTAGTGAGTGTTGTGGAAGCCATCTCTCTGTCTGATATGGGGGGAGGGCAAGATGTGCAGTGTTCAGTGAACGGAGGCTGCCTCTGATGGCCAAACAATGCTCCTATCCCAGGACTCGGGAATTAGCTCAGGGGAATGGCTGCAGCCCTCCCCCATTCATTCACCTTTGCCTTCCTAGTAGATATACAGCGAAGGTCACTCCCTGGTGGATTGGTAGAGATTAGCAGTGGCTGAGTCAATCCAGATGTTGAGACCACGGGAGCTGCACGAGCTGGAAGAGGACTTCCAATCCCCAGAAGTAGAGAAGGTTCGAAGTACCGAGTGACTCAGGAGGAGTGGAGTTTTCGTCGTCTTCTTCTTCTTCTTCTTCTTCTTCTTCTTCTTCTTCTTCTTCTTCTTCTTCTTCTTCTTCTTCTTCTTCTTCTTCTTCTTCTTCTTCTTCTTCTTCTTCTTCTTCTTCTTCTTCTTGCTATCAACTAGGTCATGGATACACAATAGTGTGAAGAAATACTTGTGCAAACCAAGAAAGGGGGACATTATGCAGCGATTGCCACAGCCGATTCTGCAAGCGCAGCTGGGGAAATTTCGTATTGGCCACACGCAAGGAACTCGGTCAGGGCCTTGAGACTGGCCTCAGCGTCTCGCTGCTGCTTTTTTCACGCCTTGATGGTTTTAGCTGGCTCTTAGCTGCCCAGTGCTTTTGCAGCTAATGGCTGAAGTCTAATGGCTGTGCTTTGGACGCATTGAATTGTTTTAGTGGTTCACTGTAAAATTTAGGGTTGCCAAGTCCAATTCAAGAAATATCTGGGGACTTTGGGGCTGGAGCCAGGAGACTTTGGGGGTGGAGCCAGGAGACATTAGGGGTGGAGCCAAGATCAAGGCCGTGACAAGCATAATTGAACTCCAAAGGGAGTTCTAGCCATCACATTTAAAGGGACAGGACACCTTTTCAATGCCTTCTTTCCATAGGAAATAATGAAGGATAAGGGCACCTTCTTTTGGGGCTCATAGAATTGGACCCCCTGGTCCAATATTTTTGAAACTTAGGGGGTATTTTGGGGAGAGGCACTAGATGCTATACTGAAAATTTGGTGCCTCTACCCCCCAAAAACAGCCCCCCCAGAGCCCCATATACCCGCAGATCAATTCTCCATGATTTTCTATGGGAATAAATCTCCATAGAGAACAACAGAGTTCCCAGCAGACATTTCCCTCCCCTCCCCCCCCCCGCTTTCTGACGACCTTGAAGCGGGGGGAGGGCCTCCAAACCAGGGGATCCCCTGCCCCCAACTGGGGATTGGCAACCCTAGTAAAATTTGAAAATGTGGTTGAAAATCAAAGGGAGGAAAGGAAGGAAGGAAGGCAGGAAGGCAGGAAGGAAGGAAGGAAGGAAGGAAGGAAGGAAGGAAGGAAGGAAGGAAGGAAGGAAGGAAGGAAGGAAGGAAGGAAGGAAGGAAGGAAGGAAAATTGCATTGTTTGGGGTTGCCAGCTGTAGAAATACCTGATTTGTGTGGGAATACCTGGGGATATGCCCTGCACAGCTGTCCTTTGCTCCAGGGGAACTGATCTGTGAAGTCTGGAGACATTACCAACCTCCAGCTGCAGCCTGGAGATCTCCTGGAATTACAACGGACCTCTAGACCACAGATATCAGTTCCTCTGGAGCCAGAAGATGCTCTGTAGGGCAAGCTCCATATATTATCCTGCTCAGTGGCCCCTCCCCTCCCCAAATCCTGCCACCCCAAGGTTCTACCCCCAAATCTCTAGGAATTTCCAGACCCTGAACTGGCAGCCCTCCCTGTCTGGAAATTAATTGTCATTATGGAAGAACTCCAGATCCCACCTGGAGGTTGGCAACTTCAGTTGTGCTGCCGCCTTTGGTGCTCCAAAACAAGAATCACAGTTTGGGGTTGGAAGGACATCTCAGGGGTGCCAGAATGGCTTGAAGCCTCTCTTCTGTCACGTGGCAAGAAAAAAAAAAGAGGTGGTGGTGGTGGTGGTATTTTCTGGGGGCCAGGTGTCACTGCACAGGTTTTTCTTCCTGTCGCCATTTTACTCCTACCTCCCTGTAGTGGGATTCCAGCAAGGTTTTTGAGAGGCCCAATGAGGGCATAGATTCCAGGCCTTGGTCTAAAGTCCCTCAAGGCCAGATTAATAGCAGAAGGACAAGGAAGAAAACTGACAAGGAAAAAGGGGTCTGCTTCTTCAAAATGAGCATCGTTTATTCAGCAAGAAACCTCCTGCGGAGGGAAATACTAACAACCGACCAGGAATTGTGGCATTTTAGGTTACAAAAAGCCCATTCCAGGGATAATCTCTTCTCAAACAAGTTTGTAAAATATAAGTACAACAGAGGCATTTTTCAAATATTCTTAATGTTCCAGTTTCATTTGTTTCTGTTTGTCGCTGAGGGGTTTTTTTTTTCCTCTCTGAGGTTTGAAAAAGTGGGACATCACAGTATTGCTAATGAAGCTGTGTAGAAATAAGAGGGGCAAAAGACACCGCAGGGGAATGAAGCTGGAACTTTAAGGCTGACTGGAAAATGCCCATGTTACAGGCTAGAAGCGACTAACAAGGCGACAAACGCAGTTGCAACGTTTCCATTTCCCCACCCAGGAGAACTCAGCCCAAAGTTCCGGTGCCTCCACCTATCTTTTAATTCACTCTCTTGCTAGACTAGCCCTTTCCTCTCACTCCCAGCTTGCAAAGACGTAATTCACTGAGATGAGACTGCATCCGGTGTCAGGCATCGATATCTCCCAATAATCAGTCTTTTGTTGTTGAATCAACAGTTGCTTTATTTAAGAAACTCAGAAGCTTTGCCGAGGTCACAGGCCTTGGAAGTAATGACATGCACAGCGTTACACAGTTGCTATAGAGGATAACTTCAAAGGGTACCATAGAGATGCAGCTTGAGTCACGGGTTCAAAGGTTACTACATACTATCTCTTTTACTGCTAAGGAATTTAGGTTATTAAAAACATCTCCCTTTCTCACACTTCTTTCAGCTCAGATACGACTGTCTGTGTGAACCTGGGGGAGAGGCGGCATGAGAGTAGCCACAGCCAGGCTGTAGCATAAACATCCTTGGGCCAGATGGATTTATTACTTGCCCAAAGGCTGTAAAGGAAGGGGGAGCAGTAAATGATGGTTGACATATGGACATATGAAGCTGCCTTCTACTGAATCAGACCCCCCCTTGGTCCATCAAAGTCAGTATTGTCTTCTCAGACTGGCAGCGGCTCTCCAGGATCTCAAGCTGAAGTTTTTCACACCTATTTGCCTGGACCCTTTTTTGGAGATGCCAGGGATTGAACCTGGGACCTTCTGCTTACCAAGCAGATGCTCTACCACTGAGCCACCGTCCCTCCCCAACCTGTTCCCTATAGAAGGAACCATCAAGTTACAGAAATATGCATGCTTGACACCTGGAATCCACCACCGAAAGGAACGCCCCACCGTTTTATAGCCGTGATGTTTTCCTTTTAAAACCACCATTGGGGACCTAATCTTCCTGGGGACCATGGTGTGTAGGGGGAGAGGGGCTTCTGTCCCCCCCCCCCAACTCTGTTTTTGAGTTTTCCAAGGAAATGGGGCAGGGGGAAGGGAAAGCCTCGAGCCCCTCATCCCCAACCTGCGGCCCTGTGGGAATTTTAAAAGTTTTGAAAGGTTCTAAAAGGGCACCATCACCCCATGGTGGACTTGGGGGTATGGTCTAGTTTGGCCCTAGAGCTCCCCCTCCATCCCTAGACAGTCCCCAGGGCTTTTTTGTAGCAGGAACTGCTTTGCATGTTAGGCCACACCTCCTTAATGTAGCCAGTCCTCCTGGAGCTTACAGTAGGCCCTGTACAAAGAGCCCTCTAAGCTCCAGGAGGATTGGCTACAGGGGTGGAATTTTAGCAGGAGCTCCTTTGCCTATTAGGCCACACACCCCTGATGTAGCCAGTCCTCCTGGAGCTTACAGCAGGCCCTGTATGAAGAGCCCTGTAAGCTCTTGGAGGATTGGCTACATCAGGGGACATGGCCTAATATGCAGAGGAGATCCTGCTACAAAAGAAAGCCCTGACAGTTCCTATTGGTTGTTCAGAGTGCCCCTCCTGCTCTGATTGGATCCTGGGTTGCTAGGAGATATGTCTGTGCTCCCTAGTCATAGGTTCCTTATTAACTTGAAAATACATAGAATCCTAGAGTTGGGAGGGACCTCCAGGGTCATCTAGCCCAACCCCCTGCACAATGCAGGGACTTCACAAACCCCTTCCCCTCACACACATCCCCAGTGCCCCCTGCCCCATGGGCAAAAAGCCCCAGGATTCCTGGCCAAACTAGCCTGGGGACAGATTGCTGACTGACCCCCAAGTGTTACATTTTAATTTGAAATACAGAACAGTTGTGATTCCAGGAGAATTCAGGCCACGCCTTGAAATTGGTAACCCTATTCTTTTTCTTTCTGGTTGCAGTTTTCCTTCTCTCCCTCCTCTTTGCTCCCGCCGACTGGTGCCTGGAGAAGAGACACATCCGGCGGCTGGCTAGTCTGCTCGCCCCCGTGAAAAACCCCCGAGGCTGAGTGGTGGCGCACCCTGCACCTGCGTCCCACACCCAGAGTCCAAAAGGAAGATTTGAGGGGGCTGCACACGCAGAACACATCCAGGACATCTGGAGCAAGCTTTTGGACATCTGGATGTTTGGAGAGGCAGGCTTGTGAGAAGGCCTGCTGCAGATGTACCGCTTGGGCTGGGATCTTTTATAGAGATGTGACCTCTTCTGAAAGAAACAGACTCCTCTTTCTTCAAGGATTCCTTCAGGCAGGGCCACTTTTTTGTAGAAGAAGCCCAGCAGGAACTCGTTTGCATATTAGGCCACACCCCCTGATGTCACCATTGTTTCACACAGGACCATTTTTGTAGAAAAAGCCCGTCTGAGGCTTATTTGCACATTAGGCCACACCCCCTGATGTCATCATTGTTTCACACAGGACCTTTTTTGTAGAAAAAGCCCACCTGGGGCTTTTTTGCATATTAGGCCACACCCCCTGATGTCACCATTGTTTCACACAGGACCATTTTTGTAGAAAAAGCCCGTCTGAGGCTTATTTGCACATTAGGCCACACCCCCTGATGTCATCATTGTTTCACACAGGACCTTTTTTGTAGAAAAAGCCCACCTGGGGCTTTTTTGCATATTAGGCCACACCCCCTGATGTCACCATTGTTTCACACAGGACCATTTTTGTAGAAAAAGCCCACTTGGGGCTTTTTTGCATATTAGGCCACACCCCCTGATGTCACCATTGTTTCACACAGGACCATTTTTGTAGAAAAAGCCCATCTGAGACTTATTTGCACATTAGGCCACACCCCCTGATGTCATCATTGTTTCACACAGGACCTTTTTTGTAGAAAAAGCCCACTTGGGGCTTTTTTGCATATTAGGCCACACCCCCTGATGTCACCATTGTTTCACACAGGACCATTTTTGTAGAAAAAGCCCGTCTGAGGCTTATTTGCACATTAGGCCACACCCCTTGATGCCAGCATTGTTTCACACAGGGCCTTTTTTGTAGAAAAAGCCCACTTGGGGCTTATTTGCATATTAGGCCACACCCCTTGATGGCACCATTGTTTCACACAGGGCCTTTTTTGTAGAAAAAGCCCACCTGGGGCTTTTTTGCATATTAGGCCACACCCCTTGATGCCAGCATTGTTTCACACAGGGCCTTTTTTGTAGAAAAAGCCCACTTGGGGCTTATTTGCATATTAGGCCACACCCCTTGATGGCACCATTGTTTCACACAGGGCCTTTTTTGTAGAAAAAGCCCAGCAGGAACTCATTTGCATATTAGGCCACACCCCCTGGTGCCAAGCCAGGTGGAACTGCATTCCTGTGCGTTGCTGCTCCAAAAAAAAGCCCTGCCTTCAGGAATGCCTAGGCTACAGAAGCTGAGCTTTTTTCTAATGGTATTGACAAAACTGCCTTAGTATAGATTTGGCCCCTATAACAAGGCCTCATTTAGCACACTGAAAATGCAGTTTGATGCAGATTCACACCAGCTGAAATCCACTGACTTCCATGAACAGACTGGAATTCTGCTGCTTAGAGCTGCACCGTGACTGTCATTTCTTTGTCATTTGAGGCAGTGTTCCAGGGTCTCAGGTAGCTGTGTGTGTTTTTTGTATCATCATCTATCTGATTGTCTTGACTGGAGATGCTGAGGGCTGAAGCAGGAACCTCACGCAAAGTGGATGCTCTACCACTGAGCCACAGCCCATCCCCTTCACTGTGCAATCCTAGAGTGGGAAGGGACCTCCAGGGTCATCTAGTCCAACCCCCTGCACAATGCAGGAACTCCACAAATACTCCCTCCCCACACACAAATCCCCAGGGACCCTTGCCCCTTGCCCAGAAGAGGGCAAAACGCCTCCAGGATCCCTGGCCAAACTGGCAGAGAGAAAAAATTACTACCTGAGTCCAAAGTGACTATCAGCATTTCACTGGACATGTAGGAAAGGGCCACAAGAACTGAGCACTGGTACAGCCCTTCCTGCCCTCCTTCTCATGATCTGCCAAAATTCACAGGATCCTCATTGCTGTCAGATGCCCATCTAGTCTCTGTTGAAAAACCTCCAAGGAAGGACAGCCCACCACCTCCTGAAGAATCCTAGAATCCTAGAGTTGGAAGGGACCTCCAGGGTCATCTAGTCCAACTCCCTGCACGATGCAGGAAACTCACAAACACCTTCCCCTCAATTCCCAGGATCTTCATTGCTGTCAGATGCCCATCTAGCCTCTGTTTAAAACCTCCAAGGAAGGAGAGTCCACCACCTCCCAAGGAGGAAACTTGTTCCACTGTGGAACCGCTCGGACGGTCAGGAAGTTCTTCCTAATGTTTAGTTGAACTCTTTTGATTTAATTTCAGCACACTGGTTCTGGTACTACCTTCTGGGGCCACAGAAAACAACTCTGCACCATCCTCTCTATGACAGCCCTTCTATGACTTGGTGATGATGATCATATCACCTCTCAGTCATCTCCTCTCGAATCTAAACATGCCCAGCTCCTTCAACCTTTCCTTGTAGGACTTGGTCTCCAGACCTCTCACTGTCTTCATTGCTGGAACAGGCAATGTGATGTTCAAAAAAGAAGAGAAGAAGACTTTGAAGGTGGCAACAAGAAGACAATTTGATAGAATAATGAAGGGAACCCCTTCTCTCCTGTTAAGTGCCAGTTCTTGTCTGTCTCCGGAAGCAACCTCCAGAAGCAACCCCTGCTGGCAGAATAATTGACACAGCAAAGCTCCACAACATGAACAAAACTTTGTAAAAAGTCAAGGTAGTCCCCTGTGCAAGCACCAGTCATTTCCAACTCTGGGATGACGTTGCTTTCACAATTTTTTCATGGCAGGCTTTTTACGGGGTGGTTTGCCATTGCCTTCCCCAGTCCCTCCCTCCCTTCCTTCCTTCCTTCTACGCTTCCCTCCCAGCAAGCTGGGTACTCATTTGACCAACCTCGGAAGGATGGAAGGCTGAGTCAACCTGGAGCCGGCTACCGGAACCAGCTTCCGCTGGGATCAAACTCAGGTTGTGAGCAGAGGGCTCTGACTGCAGTACTGCAGCTTTACCACTCTGCGCCACAGGGCTCAAACTTAGCTTTGACTACCCTTTAATTAGGTTGTGTGCCTTTGCTGGGTTAATTACTCTGCCAGCAAAATATTGCGGAGCTTGGGCATACTCTGTTGCTCTTGAGGAGCAGATGACTAATTTGTATATTCTGTGTCTTCCTGCATCTGGATTCATTCCAAAGTAGTATACTAAAAGTTGTGTTCAACCTGGGCCCTCCTAACAATTAAGTTAATTGTAACGTGGAAGCATTTGCTCATATACTGAAAAGGAAAAAAAAACCCATGCCACTGAAACCAGTAATTGAAATTAGTGAGGCCATTAGAAAAACACATCTGGAAGTGGGCAAGGTGGAATTCCCCCACACTGTTCTCAGTAGAAACTAGATGTTCTTTCATCACAGGCTCTGGAACTCACCCAGGAATGAGTGAACAGAACTCTGGGAAGGGAGTGCTACATTTGGTGAGAGCCTGGAATGAAACAAGGAACAAGCTTGGCTAGAAAGAGCAATTCAGGAAAGCAGAGGTGTGAAAGACAGGGAGGGGACCCCACAATCTCACAAGGAGTTTTTCTCCAGCCTTTCAGCAGAAGTGGCCAAACTGTGGCTCAGGAGCCACATGCAGCTCTTTCACACTTATTGTGCACCTCTCAAAGTCTTCACTGTTCCATTGGCCAGCTCGGAGAAGGCATTTCTCTCTTAAAATCACTTCTTCAAGCCAAAGCAGCCTGTGGCTTGGAGGACACATTTGGAATTAAAGATGCTTTCTTTCCACCTCCCCCTCCTCTCATCTTCCTCCCTCCCTCCCTTCTTTCCTCCCTCCCTCTCTCCCTTCCTCCCTCCCTTCTTTCCTCCCTTCCTCCCTCCCTTCCTCCCTTCCCTTCCTCCCTCCCTTCTTTCCTCCCTCCCTCCCTCTCTCCCTCCCTCCCTCTCTCCCTCCCGCCCTCCCTCCCTTCCTTCTTTCCTCCCAAAGCTAGACCGCAGCACTGCTCAAAGAGGGTTTAACAGCTGGTGCAGCTCAGTGGCAGAGCCTCTGCTTGGCATGCAGAAGGTCCCAGGTTCAATCGCTGGCATCTCCTGTGAAAAGACCAGGCAGGAGGTGCTGTAGAAGACCTCAGCATGAGACCCTGGAGAGCCACTAGAGAGTAGACAATACTGACCTTGATGCATAGCCAGCTTCAAGAGGGGATTGGATCAACATCTGGAACAGAGGTCAATCAGCAGCTATTAGCCACTGTGGCTATTGTTGGAACTCTGTGTCTGTGATGCTCTGTGTTCTTGGTGCTTGGGAGGGGCAGTGGAAGGGCTTCTAGCCCCACTGATGGACCTCCTGATGGCACCTGGGTTTTTTGGCCACTGTGTGACACAGAGTGTTGGACTGGATGGGCGATTGGCCTGATCCAACATGGCTTCTCTTAGGTTCTTATGTCTGGGGCAGTGATGCTCTGTATTCTTGGTGCTTGGGGGGGTGGGGGTGACAACGGTATGAGGGCTTCTCTTATGTTCATGTTCTTATGGACCAAAGGTCTAAGGCAGCCTCATCTGTTCACTGTCCAAGTCTACCTCTTGTTCATCTGGGCCTTGGCCCCTGACAGAATTTTAGCTACCCTCTGTCGAATGCTGTGACCTTTTTAAAAGTAGCTTATTTGTCAAGTCTCTGTAACCGCTTTCTCAGTGCATCAGTATTTCAAGGTGGCTTGTGAGTCCAAACCAAACTTCACTTCCCATGGTGCAATGTGACAATTCACCACCCAGATGCATGAGTCATTATTATGAGCGAGGAGAAAAACTTTGAAAATTAGTCCCCCCCCCCCGCCCCCAAATGCTAGCATTAAAAAAAGTATGGAGCGTTGGAGCCTATTATAAATCAAGCAGAGAAGACGGCCACAACTCTGAAATTCTATGTTGATTTTGGTAAGAGAAACAGAAAAAGCATTCATTTTCACAGAGGATGTGGACCATTTGTGCCTCTGTCAGAATTGCCTGGAATGCAATAACCATTTGACTTCAAATTAAAAATCAATTGTAAGTGAATTCTAATGTCTTTTCTGACTTTGCATATGTTCACCTACAGGCTAAGTGTGAAATAGTGTAGTTGAATCTGAAATAGTTTTCATATGAATGAAAACACTCTATAGCCTATACAAAAGAAACATGTTAGCTATTTGGTTAATTTAAAAACAGTTTGGTCAAAAATAAGCAATGGAACAAGATATGTAGGGAGCCGGTGCCTTTCCAGTTTTGCAAAAACAAGAGCACTCTATATTGTGCAATAAATTATGATCTTATGTCAGGAATGAAACTTGGCAAGTTAGATGATGGGAGAGATAATCTTCTGATTAGATTATGAGCCTGTAGTGCCTTTTTCAAATCTGGTTTGGGCAAAGAGATGCTGAAATTTTACCTGCAGGAATAAACAGTCTCTGATGAAAGGAAGCAATGAAGCCAGTTGCGCTGAAAGGATATTTAAACTTCAGCTTCCGACACACAAACAGGAAGCTTGTGTGTCGGAAGCTGTGAGCGACATTAAAGCTGTGAGCGAGCGATTTGGCTACTGCATAAATTAGCTTGCTCTGGGGTAATCATTCCTGAGCTAAGACAAAAATGTGTGAGCCAGAGGCAACCCCTGCACCCCCCCCCCTCCGTGAGCTAGCTCACACCAACTCAGCTTAGAGGTAACACTGCACGTGACAGAACTTTGGAGTGACCTAAATGCTGGCATTTTGGTTGTATCTCAAAAATGGTCCAAGTTCTCTTTCCTTCGGGCAGTGACTGTAATCTGAGCACCACAGCATCCTTCTTCTTGGAAGGACTTCTGGGAACTAATTTCTCTCTACCCCTAGAGCTAAAGAACAGTCTCATAGCAGACAAAGGATGTCCAAGGGGCGAGTAATGCTTGTGGTAACTCATCTTTGCTGAGGTTTCCCTTGGGGGATATTTTACTATAGGATCAGGTGTGTTTGCAATACTTTATATGAACATATGAAGCTGCCTTATACTGAATCAGACCCTGGGTCCATCAAAGTCAGTCTTGTCTTCTCAGACTGGCAGTGGCTCTCCAGGGTCTTAAGCTGAGCTTTTCACACCTATTTGCCTGGACCCTTTTTAGTTGGAGATGCCGAGGATTGAACGTGGGACCTTCTGCTTACCAAGCAGATGCTCTACCACTGAGCCACCATCCCTGCCACATATGAAGCTGCCCTTTACTGAATCAGACCCTGGGTCCATTCAAGTCAGTCTTGTCTACTCATGCTGGCAGCGGCTCTCCAGGGTCTCAAGCTGAGGTTTTTCACACCTATTTGCCTGGACCCTTTTTAGTTGGAGATGCCAGGGATTGAACCTGGGACCTTCTGCTTACCAAGCAGATGCTCTACCACTGAGTCACCGTCCCTCCCCTTTGTCTCAGGCAGGGCAAAAAAAAGGAGGAAGACTAATAAGAAGTTCCCAGGGTAACTTTCAGAGGTAAATAAATAGCTTTGCCAGTAAGGGAATAAAATTCTGTTGCATATATATAAATCTCAGCGCACATTTTGGGCAAATGCTTTCTCTTCTGTCCCCCGGCCCACCACAAAGGAACTGTTCGCCTCTGTCAGGGGGGGACTCTTCTTGGAGCATCATTTTCAACAATGCCTTTCAGTATTGTGGGCATAAAATAAAAATAAATGAATGAATGAATGAATGAATGCTTCATAGAAGGGAACTTACATGAACACAAAAGCTCACATCCTGAATACAACTCGGTTGGTCTTAAAGGTGACACCGGACTCCGACTTTGTTCTGCCTTTTCTCCTTTGAAAGTCATAAGACTGTCAGTGTATCTCTCAGAATCCCGGAAGGTAAAATTCCAACCTCTCTTCTCTCTGCCACGAATCCACTGTGTAGCCTTAAGGAAGCATTCCCCCCCCCCCCTCAAATTGGAACTCTGTGAGTTACCTTCCAGGGTGATTTGGGAGAACTTCAATGAGGTACTGAACTGAAGTTCAGGGAGCTATCTTGATGAGAATCTCGCCTCCGCTTTAAATTCATCAGACAGGCTAATGTGAAACCTCTTTCCTGCATGTAAGCAAGAGGGGAATCACATGATCTGTCTTGAGGGGCTGTTGTTTAGACTGTGGCAAGGTGGTGAGGGACACACAGGAAGTGCTGTGTCCATCTGAATAACTTAAATGGACACAAATCTGACATCAAGAATCACAAGACTGAGAAACTTGTAGGAGAACACTTCAACCATATTGCAAAAAAACCTTCAAAACAGATTAAAAAGGAAAATTGCTGTGTTGAAAATTATTACAACACTTGGAACAACCCCTGGGACTTAACCGGGATATTGGTTTATTATCTCACCACACTGAACTCATTTGGTCCTAAAATGTATATCCTCACCAAGGAAGGCTATAAATCCTCTTTATTTTAGTGTCTTTCTTATTTGGAATAGCAGATTAGAATAGTGATTGTGATGTAATGCAATTAATATTTGAATGTAATGCCATATAGAATGGTGTATTGGAATGCACTTCTCCGGGCTGGTAACAGAGGAGACATAACAGACGCTACAGATCACCCCTCCTCAAAGAAAAGGATGCTATTCGTTTCCTCCACGCTTGAGAGGAGGCAGATGTAACAACAGGGTCTTCGTTAATTACTCTTAGCACATCACCATTAAGAAGGATACATTTCTACATCTCTCTCCAATTTCAACATATTTATTTGCTTCACTGTTTCCCCCCAGGATTAAATCCAAACAAATGGTGACCATTAGCTCCTGTTTGCATCTGTCAAATGGTCTTAATTATGTTGTATGCTAACTTGCTGTTCAACCTCTACCTCTGGTAACTTTCATTGCAGTGTCTCTGAGGAAGACACGAAAGCTCATGCACTGGTCTTTGTTGAACTTTGTTCTCTTGCTATGTGTGTGAAGGAAATTGGCCTGGCTGGCTAACCCCTCATGAAAACAGCTTCGATGTGGTACTAAAAGCCAACTTCAAGCACATTCCATGTGTGAAGTCTGTTCTGTATCAGGACTAGATGTCTGGAATGGGCATTAGTGGTTACCTGAGCACCTCTGGGGATCGCTAGCAAGATCTTTGCTTGATCAGAGACCTACACCTTGCCAATATAAGCTTCCTCGGGCATGCGTACTTCTTCATGCTCATGAAAGCTTCTACCCAAAATTAAATGTTGTTGGTTTCCAAAGGGCCACTTGGACTCAGAACTTTGTTCTGTTGCTTCAAACCAACATGGCTTGATAGAATCTATCTTCATCATATGTTTTTAGTTATTGAAATGGGCTGAGGGTTTTGGCAGCGCTGCCTTGAACCCAGGGGTCATCTTGCAGAAAAATAGGTGGCAAAGCTCATTAGCATAACTCATTAGCATATGCTGCCCCCCCCCAGCCAAAAGCAACCCAACGCAAGAAAAGAGAACCCCGAGTGAGTGAGGCCTGTTTGGGTTGGCTAGAGATCCAGCTAGCCCAAGTAGGCCTCACTCTCCTGGGGCTCTCCTGAGCCCCCCGCCCCCAACAGCCAAAAGGCCAGCAAGCCACCCACCACCCAAAATCCCATAAGAAGTGGAGAAAGGGGCGGGGCTTCTCCAGGGGCTAATGAGGGCTGCTGGGGGCGTGGCAAAGCCCCTGGTGGGTGGCTGGCTGCCCGCTCTCCTCATCCAGGGATTGTTATGCAGCTGCACCTCCTATTCAATGGACAAGGTAGGTGGGGAGGAGGAGGGGGAACCCTCAGAAAGGTTTAGGAGCTGCGCTGGATCTGAGGCCTGCTTGAACCTAAGATGAAGGGGGAGAGGGAGAGAGAGATAGAGAGAGAGATTGTGTTGTAACCACTTTGTAATTAATTATTCAGCAACCATGTTTTGCAGATGACTGGCAGCCAAACTCTGTTTCACAATCTATTTCCAACCTCAGAGGATTGTTCCAGGAAATGAAGAAAGAAAGCCTCAGATTTTTTTTTTTAAATATTTCTAGCTATTCAGAGTGCGGGCTGTGATTCCACACAAAGAGACCCTGCCTCCTGCTTCCAGGAAAGCATCTTCTTCTTAGAGAGCCAGTTTGGTGTAGTGGTTAAGTGCGCTCTTATCTGGGAGAACTGGGTTTGATTCCCCACTCCTCTACGCAGCTGCTGGGATGGCCTTGGGTCAGCCAGAGCTCTTGTAGAGGTTGTCCTTGAAAGGGCAGCTGCTGTGAGAGCCCTCTCAGCCCCACCCACCTCTCAGGGTGTCTGTTGTGGGCAGAGAAGATATGGGAGATTGTAAACCGCTCTGAGTCTCTGATTCAGAGAGAAGGGCGGAGTATAAATCTGCAATTCTTCTTCTTCCTCCTCTTCTTAATGGATTGTTAAAAGTTACAGGACTGACCAGCTGGAGTACTGTTGCTTTGTAAAGAAATTCATCTTGTTTAATATATTGTGCTTGCATTCATACAATACAGGCACACTGCCTAGTAAAATAGCAATTACAGTGTTTGTTACATGGTACTTATATTGTGTTTGCTCAACCTTGACCGTGTTTCCCTTTGTTTAGTTTAGTTTAACCCCTGGTAGAAAGCCTGAAAAGGATTGTATTGGCAGACTTGAAAGCAGATTGAGCTTGAATACAGCAGAGGTTTGCTCGAATTAAAGCTTTTGAAGTGTTCCCAAATATTCTACCCAGGCGCTTTTTGCAGCAGCAACGCACAGGAATGCAGTCTTGGCTGGCTTGGCGTCAGGGGTGTGTGGCCTAATATGCAAAATGCATCCCTGCTGGGCTTTTTCTACAAAAAAGGCCCTGTGTGAAACAGTGGTGACATAAGGAGGTGTGGCCTAATATGCAAACAAGTTCCTGCTAGACTTTTTTGCCAGACAAAGCCCTGTTTTTGGTAGAAAAAGCCCAACAAGAACTCATTTGCCTACTAGGCCACACCCCCTAACATCACCATTGTTTTGTGCAGGGCTTTTTGGGTAGAAAGAGCCCAGTTCGAGCTCCTTTGCATATCAGGCCACACCCCCTGATGCCAAGCCAGCCGGAATTGCATACCTGCTCAAGAAAATTCTAGTTATACCTCTCTAATGAGGTGGCATTGGGGTATCTGCCAGCAAGCCAGCATAGAGTCAGTGTGGGGAAAGGCTTATCTCACACACATAGGGGGTGTGAGGGTGTCACTCAGTGGAATGAAAGCTGCCATTACGAAAGAAAGCTCTGCGGGGGCTTTTATAATTGTGCAATGCTGCACACTCGTACGGATCCATTAACATAACCCGGATACACCCTGCTCAGTTTTGCCCGCCGGGATTCATCAGCTGTAATCAGAAGAGGCTGCAAACGGTTTGTCGTTTCCATTGTGCCAGGCGCCATCTTGTGGGGAACGTCTGGAGCATTTCTCAGAAATGGATCGAACAGCAGCCAGCGGCGCCTTCCGCAGGACACTGGGGGAGGAAGTGGCCTTCAAGCTGCAACCAACTTTCGGTCACTTCAAAGGATTTTCAAAGCAGAAGGCGTTCGGAGGTGGTTGGCCCTTGCCTGCCTCTGCGTAGCAACCCGGGACTTCCATGGAGGTCTCCCATCCAAGTACTAACAAGGCCCGACCCGGCTTAGCTTCAGAGATCTGACCAGATTGGGCTAGCCTGGGCCATCCGAGTCAGGAGAAAGAGGACTGTGGCAACACCTTAATGACAAACGGAATTCATTCCAGCGCAAGCGTTCCTAAGTTGGAGTTCACTTTTCCAGACCCCTGCAAGTCTCTGTCGTGTTCACCCGAGGAAGTGATTCTTCCTCCGCATAAGAGAGGAGGCTAGAGACTTACTTAAAAAAAACAATCAAGCCGGGAATTCAGGGGATGCAATAGACAGGTGGTTGTAATGTCATATTGCTATAACAATGTCATTTGCCAATTTTGAATCACCTGTGCAAAGGAGAAAGGGCCACCGTGGGGTCTTAAGGCAGGAAAACTGGCATCAGTGTTTGGGGGTGCTGGGAAGATCTGGACTTTACTGTCCACATAGCTTTGCTGCCATCTTTCCCAAAACATCACAGCAAAGCAGCTTGGGAAGGACTGCAGAAAAGATGAGGAAAATCCAGGGTGTTGCGCAGGACCCCTTTCCATGATGCTGTCTGGAAGTGTGTGTGTCTGAGTGTGTGTGTGTGGGGGGGTGCATGTGGTTCTTAGTAGCATCCAAACTGGGGCAAACGTTTCACCCCGTGCATAAGACTATATCTGAGACCCTCAGACTGTGACGGGGGGCAGTTTCCAATCATTAAGTGTGCTGATTAGGAAGCAGAAGGGCTTTTTTTGTAGCAGGAACTCATTTGCATATTAGGCCACACACCCCTGATGTAGCCAATCCTCCAAGAGCTTGCAGGGTTCTTAGTACAGGGCCTACTGTAAGCTCTTGATTGGCTACATTAAGGGTGTGTGGCCTAACAGAAGAAGAAGAAGAAGAAGAAGAAGAAGAAGAAGAAGAAGAAGATATTGAATTTATATCCCACCGTCCACTCCGAAGAGTCTCAGAGCGGCTCACAATCTCCTTTCCCTTCCTCTCCCACAATAGACACCCTGTGAGGTGGGTGGGGCTGAGAGAGCTCTCACAGCAGCTGCCCTTTCAAGGACAACCTCTGCCAGAGCTATGGCTGACCCAAGGCCATTCCAGCAGCTGCAAGTGAAGGAGTGGGAAATCAAACCCGGTTCTCCCAGATAAGAGTCCGCACACTTAACCACTACACCAAACTGGCTCTCAATATGCAAAGGAGTTCCTGCTACAAAAGAAAAGCCCTGGGAAACGGCAATCTCTGGTTTGCAAAGAAGCAAAGATCTGGGTTTTCTTGGCCAAAACGGCATTTATGCAGCATCTGGCATGCTCATTTTATTCACACTGTTGGAGCTATAACGTTCTCTGTTGCATTAACCTAAACCATAAATCTACTGAGATCAACGTTTTCAAAAAACTCCTACTTAATGTTCAGGTACTGAATGAAGACATTGTACACTTTATATGATTCCGTACCTAATCATGGCTTTATTCTTGCTTTGTATTGCATCAGAATTTGGAGCCCTTTACTTCATTACCCAACTCTCTTGTTAGCTCAGGGGAAGAATAAAAAACTATTATTTAAAAGGGTTTTTTCCCCCCCTCTCCTTTCACATCCTAACAGCATAACCTGGAATAACGCCAACGGACTAAGTGATCTTTCGCCTGCATTATATGAATGTTAAATACAACCCAGCAACTGGGTTACTATGCTATTTGAATGGGAAAGAGAGGCATTAGTGTTTGAGGAAATTATGAGGCCTTCATGCATTGAGTGCGTTGAGAATTTGGAAACATCTCTGGAGACAGAGAAAGACCCAATGGAATCTGCAGACAAACTGAGAGTCGCAATAACTGGCCAACTTCCTTTATCCATTGTTTATGCCTGTCTGCTCTTTAGAGATGTTTTCTTTCTTTTATGGCAGTCGTCCATGACCTACTGATGCACAGAGGCAGTGGTAATAAAAGCGTCCACAGCGGGGCTGGGGGGGTGGAATTCTTTGATTTGCCTTCACTTTCCCTGTTTTACCACTATGGTGTTACTACTATTGGAGTGAGCGCCTCAAAATGTCTGGACATTGGTGGACGCTATGTCACTCTAAGGTGTCTAGGACCGATTTCCCACTAGCTCTCACACTCCTCTTCTCCGTGGGGCTTTCGTGGGATTTCAACAAACAGAAACCGGTTTTTAGAGGATCTTGTTTGCTGCGTGGAAGAGGTGGAGCGAGTTGCAGCCCCGGGGCAGAGAGTGTGAAATCCAACACAAGCCCCGCGGAGGAGCATGAGAGAGGCATAAGGCTAGTGAGAAATCGGTCTAGGTGTTATCTCCTTGATGGAATGTCTCCTTGTCAGCCTGGGAACTATCTTCTGACCCCCTCTTCTCTACACACGCATTGTCCTCTCCCTCTCTCCTCATGGTCTTCCATGGAGATGCATGTCTCTGCAGCTCTTTCCTGTACAGACCTCCTATTCCCACACACATGATGCTGGAAAAGCTGGCCGTCTGTGAGAGGGAAAGGACCGTTTTAATGAGGCTTCTCTCTCTTCTTTCAACTGCAATCTGAATGGGAACTGGATCTAATTGAGGGGGGAAAGTAAGTTTCCCTTTTTCGCAATATACTTCTCGGGAGATTTATTTCGCAATATATTTATTTCGCAATATAAATCTTGGGAGATTTATTTGCTGCACTCAGTACCACACTTCTATGACTGCTCTAGTAACCAAATATCCTAATAAATATAAATTTTTAAAGAGCTGGCAAAAAGACCACCAGTGATTGTGGGAAGAAGGTGGGGGATGAGATAGAAATAGTATCCATGTGGGTCAAGGAGGGGGGAAATATAAAAATCCAGGCCTTCCTCTCCATACAGTGACCACCAAACTTTCTGGAAAGAAGTTGGACCATTGCATGACATTATTAAGACTCTGAATTCCAGAGCCAGGAGGTAATATTAGGGGAAACCCTGGGCCTTCATGCCCTTTTGTTGGTCCTCCAGAGGAACTGGGTGCCCACTATATGAGACAGGAGGCTGGACTAGATGGACCCTCACAGGTCTGATCCATCAGGGCTCTTCTGATGTTCTTATGAAGGCCTTGCCCTCTCTGCCCTGTTGTTGGCCCTCCAGAGGAACTGGTTGGCCACTATGTGAGACAGGAGACTGGACTAAATAGACCCTCATTGGTCAGACCCAGCTAGGCTCTTCTGATGTTCTTCTCAGAAAAAGGCCTCGGCCTCGGCCTCTCTGCCCTGTTGTTGGCCCTCCAGAGGAACTGGTTGGCCCCTGTGTGAGACAGGAGGCTGGACTAGACGGACCCTCACTGGTCTGACCCAACTGGGCTCTTCTGATGTTCTTCTCAGAGGAAGGCCTCAGCCTCACTGTCCTGTTGTTGGCCCTCTAGGGGAACTGGTTGGCCATAGTGTGAGACAGGAGGGTGGACTAGATGGACCTTCATTGGTCTGACCCAGCTGGGCTCTTCTGATGTTCTTCTCAGGGGAAGGCCTCAGCCTCTCTCCCCTGTTGTTGGCCCTCCAGAGGAACTGGGTAACCATTGTGTGAGACAGGAGGCTGGATTAGATGGACCCTCACTGGTCTGATCCAGCAGGGTTCTTCTGATGTTCTTCTCAGGGGAAGGCCTCAACCTCTCTGCCCTGTTGTTGGCCCTTCAGAGGAACTGGGTGGCCACTGTGTGAGGCAGGAGGCTGGACTAGATGGACCCTCCCTGGTCTGACCCAGCAGGGCTCTTCTGATGTTTTTTCTGAAGGCCTAGCAGAGTGATCCAATATGCATGGACTTTTCTTTGGACAGCACCCAAACTTGCATCTCTTCAGAATCATTTTATATGGCAAGATGGCCCCTCCATGTTCAAAAGCAATGCTTCTCTGAATAACAATGGCAGAGGAGGGAACAACTGGGGGGAAGGGAAGGGTATGCCACCGTTGTTCATTTCCCAGAAGTCTGCCATTGTCCATGGTTACAAACAGGATGCTGGAGTAGAAGGGCTTTGGTCCCAACCCCTCTGGGTTCTTCTTATGTTCTCATGCACTGGAAGATGTTATTTCATGGTTTATACAGCAGATTGCTGTTTCTGTCATCACATACCATGATACAGTCTTCTTCCCTTCCCCCCTCCCCCACATCATTTTCAATTTAAGACAGTGCCTTATTTTGTCCGCTGCTTATACCATGATCGTGTGGGGGGTAAATAATTCATTAGCCTTGTATACGGGAAAGATGAGCTCAACGGCAGAGGCTATTGTTTCGCATTGGACTTAAAAACTTAAGTAAGGGCTTACAGGTAATGCCAGCAGCACACGATGAAGTGTTTCGGCACGGAATTGAGTTTGGTTTGAGCGAAGGCTCATCCGCTCCCACCACAGCTCAGATAGCCCAGCAAGGATGAATCAACACCAAACCTGTCTGTGTTTTCTATTAATGTTCTGCCATCTTCAAATATTGCACATGGTTTCCCAGCATGTAAGATCTGGGGGGAGACGAAGTAGTCCTACCACTCGTCAGCCATGATAGAGCAGTAAAGATGGTAGAGACCAGGTATCTGGCGAAGGGAACTCTGGCTCTCAAAGGTGTGTGCCGTGAAAACCTTTTTGGTCTCTGCGGATGCTACTAGATGCAAATCTAAGTCTTCTACTGCAGACAAACCTCTGGAATTATGACAGAGCACCAAGACGCAGATTCAGCAGGAGCTCACGGGAGCGCAGCTCCTGAAACTTTCTGATGCCCCCCCTCCTCCCCACCTACCTTGTCCGTTGAATAGGAGGTGCAGCTGCATAACAATTCCTGGTGTAGGAGAGCGGGCAGCCAGCCAGCCACACCCCAGCAGCCCTCATTAACCACTGGAGAAGTCTATACCACCCTTTCTCTGCTTCTTATGTGATTTTGGGTGGCGGGTGGCTTGCTGACCTTTTGGGTGTGGGGAGGTGGCCAAGGAGAGCCCCAGGAGAGTGAGGCCTGCTTGGGCTGGCTGGGTCTCTAGCTAGCCCAAGCATGCCTCGCTCACCCGGGGCTCTCTTTTCTTGTGTCAGGTTGCTTTTGGCTGGTGGGGGGGGGCAGTGTATGCTAATGAGTTATGCTAATAAGCTCCACCAACTATTTTTCTACAAAACGACCCTTGCAGAGCACAGTAAACATGTCATCTCCCAAGACCTCTAACTCTGTTTTAGGGATGCTTCTCAGATTTCCTTTATTCCAATGTCTCCCTGGATGTCTCCAAATGTCCTGCAGAGCAATTCCGTGCACAACTGAGAAGACTGCAGATTTATACCCCACCCTTCTCTCTGAATCAGAGACTCAGAACGGCTTACAATCTCCTATATCTTCTCCCCCCGACAACAGACCCCTATGAGGTGGGTGGGGCTGAGAGGGCTCTCACAGCAGCTGCCCTTTCAAGGACAACTCCTGTGATAGCTCTGGCTGACCCAAGGCCATTCCAGCAGCTGCCAGCCGAGGAGTGGGGAATCAAACCTGGTTCTCCCAGATAAGAGGCCGCGCACTTAACCGCTACACCAAACTGGCAGTTGCTCATGGGCGGGATAAGAAATCTGGACGGGTGGGTTCCTTCCAGCCCACGGCCGTGTCCCACACCACCCTTTTGTGGCTACAGAAGTTCTGGGAGACATGCTACAGGCCTGCTCTGGGGAAGTCTGGGCTGAGGTCTAGTTTGCTGATGCCAAAAAGCTCCCCCTGCAATGCAGATCTGTTCTTAAAAATGTACGAAGGTCTCTGTCTGCAGCAACAGTTCTCCCGAAGGCGTTCCAGGGCAGCTCAAGCCGCCTGCTTCATAAGACCCAAGAACAGAAGAGAAGGCAACAGCGCAGCCAGTTCCCTGGAGAGCAGCGGTCATCCCGGGAGATCTCCAGCCGCCCCCTGGAGGTTGGAAACCCTCTGGGCCATGGGTGAAGTCGAGGCCCTCTCAGACCCAGAAGACCTGCGGGGGGGGGGCAGTTTCAGACTGGGGTGGAGGCCGGCTTCGGGGAGGAGGAGAGCGGGACGATGGGACCTCCTCCTCCGCCCCTTCCCCGCCCTTTTCTCACTCCCGGCCGGCGGAGCCCAGCTGGCTTCCTGGGAGCTCTCCAGAGAGGGCTGCTCGCGGGGGTTGCCCCGCCCCGCGTTGGGAAAGCCCTGGCTCCTTTGGGGGCGGGGCCTGAAGGGGCGGGGCCTCCGCGGGGAAGGATGGGTGCCGCCGCCGGAGAGTCCCCCCCTTCCCAAGGAACCGGGCAGGGAAGGGCTCCCTGCGCCCTGGAGACGGACCAGCGGGCATCCCTCCCGGGGGATCTCCAGCCCCCGCCGGGAGGAGGGTGGCCACCCGAAGCGAGCAGCAGGGAGGGGCGGGGAAGCGGGCCAAGAAGAGCCCCTCCCTCCGCCGGCTGCGCACCGGCGCTCTCTCTGCCCGCAGCGCCTCTCCGGCAGCCTCTCGGCCCGCCGTGCGCCTCGGAGGTGCGCTGGTTGCGCAGGAGCCTGCAGGCAGGCGAGCCGGCGCGTCGCCTCCTCCTCCTCCTCCTGCCGCCAGTTGCTATAGGAGTCTCCCCGCCAACAATGCCTGCCGCCGCTGCAGCTCAGCCCCCCCCCCCCCCGCAGCCGCCCAGAAGGGGGCAGGAGGACGCCTTGAGGACTAGCTGCTTGAGGCAGGGAGCGCGCCCGCTGCCCTCCTGCCTGCTCGGGACGGAGGGAGCCCGCCGCCCCTAGGGGGCCACGTCCAGGTGGGAGAGGCAGGCTGGGGAAGGGGGGGGGGTTCGCCCGTCCAAACCGCCTCCACTTCGCCCCAGGAGGAACGGTCTCTTTGGGGAGGTCCCCAGGCCCTAGCCGGAGGTTGGGGACCCAAGAAGAGCTGGCCTGGCAGGGGGCCGCTGGGACCAGGCTGCGGTGGGGTTGGGTCGCCAGAGATCAAAGCGCAGCTTCTGGGTATCCCCCCCCCTCCGCCTTGATCTTGGAAAGCAGCTGGAGGGGCCCGTGCCCCGTTAAAGGTCAGCCCCCTTTGGCTGTGTGGCGGGGGGGGGGGGGGACAGGGGTTGGGCTGCTTTGTTTCCCTGCATTCCGGATCTTGGTGTGTTTTGCCTGCAAACTCTTCCAGCTTTCTGGCATTTGGTTGCCCTGCTCTAACTATAACGTAAGAGCCCGGTGGTGCAGAGTGGTAACTGCAGTCCTAAACTCTGCTCACAACCTGAGTTCGATCCCAGCGGAAGCTGGGTTCAGGTAGCTGGCTCCTGGTTGACTCAGCCTTCCATCCTTCCGAGGTTGGTAAAATGTAGAATGGGGGGAAGTGGAGAGGACTGGGGAAGGCAATGGCAAACCACCTCATAAAAAGTCTGCCGTGAAAACGTTGTGAAAGCAACGTCACCCCAGAGTTGGAAACGACTGGTGCTTGCACAGGGGACTACCTTTTTAAACTATAACAGGAGTGCACACAATCCCCTCAATAGGTGCAGATGCTGTTTTGTGCATATGGGGCAGTGTGATGCTATTTCCCCACTGTGCATGCGACTTCCACTTGCATGAACAGAACCCCAGATTTGCAAGGGAGCACATCCGCTGCAGCAGACCAGAGGCCTACACAAGTATGTGTGTTCATGCAAAATGGTGGCAGTATACCTCTGGAGGACTGAGTGTATTGTGCGCTCCCATTAGGAGTATTACTTGGAGAGCCTAAATCCAGTGTCTGAAAGGGACAGAAATGGGTTTATGGGGAAATTGTTCCTACTAGATGAGAGAGAGTCAGAACGTATCGTGTTCTCTTTCCAGTCTGTATTTTATCAGTCATTTAGCTGTGGGGAAAAGGAGATGAGGACAGGCCTTTTGAAGATGTGCCTGTGTGCACTAGTTCAGAGGCTAGAATCGAATTATCCCTTTTCCCCTTGATCTCTTATCTGTTCTGGACATGTTACACTCTCCCGTTTCTCCTTACTGCTATCATTGCATCTGTGTGTATTTGAAAATGTTATTAATTATATGAGATTTGATTTCCACACCCCCCCCCCCCAGTTGTGATGTGCAGTTGTGATGAATTGAGCCAGCGCAGTGGAGTGGTTAAGACGGACGGACTCTACTCTGGAGAACCAGGTTCAATTCTGCACTCTTCTATGTAAAGCTGGGTGACCTTGGCTCAGTCACAGTTCTCTCAGAACGCACTCAGCCCAAAAAATAAGTCTAGCTAGTGGTCCATAATGCTAAAAGAGATAGACAGGGGTATCAAATATGCTGCCCCGGGGGCTGAATCAGGCCCCCGGAGGGCTCCTATCAGGCCCCTGAGCAAATGGCTCTTGTCTGCTTCCTTCTCCCTCTCTCTTGCTTCCTTCTGCATCTCAGCTGGCTTTGCAAGGCTTGCTCAATCGCACAGCAGAGCTACAGAGCAAAGCTTCAATTTTCTCCATTGGTTGAGGCTCCTCCCCCTCCTGGTCCCCTGGGGAGGGAGGGAAAGAGCCAGAGCTTCCTTTGCCCAGTTCCCTGGACCCCCTGGGAGGGATACAAAGAAAGCACCTTTAAGACCAACAAGTGCTATTGTTTTAAGCATGTTTTATTTTAAGGTTTTGTTTTTTTAAAAAAAATCTTTAGTTATGTTTGTCTGTGCCCTTTAAAAACCTTGTATCTCTGCTACCTAATCTTCAATAGATACACACATGGCCCCGCCCAACAAGGTCCCATTTATGTCAGATCCGGCCCTCATAACAAATGAGTTCAACACCTCTGAACTTTTGGCTGCCAGACAATCTTCAGATCTCCTGGCTATACTTACACACACGGCTGTACAATTATTAGTAGTATTATTTGTGATTAATAGAGGTAGGGAAATACAATGCATTGCCAACCCCCCCCCCCAAAAAAAAATAATAATAAAATGCTGTGGCACATTAGTAGTTGTCTGACTTATTTTGACATGAGTGCATACTAGCATTTCATTTTCTAATAAGGTTGGTTTGTGTGCCGGGAATGGAAATAAATTCCTTCACAGTAACCTATTGTTGTTCCAAGGGTTTGCACAGAGAAAATCAGAATTTCTGAAGTTTAGTGTGGAAGAAGCAGATAGAAGGGAAGAAAACCCTGCCTATCTCTATAACATCTGGATCTGGGAGTCCTGACCAACATTCCCTCTAAGCTGCAGAGTCTTGTGAGCAAAAATTCTATGTTGTGAGCTACTGGCATTAAAGTTCTGAGCTACTGGCATTTATATTGTGAGCTCCTGCATAAATTAGTCTACTCTGGGGTCATCCTTCATAAGAACATAAGAGAAGCCATGTTGGATCAGGCCAATGGCCCATCCAGTCCAACACTCTGTGTCACATAAGAACATAAGAGAAGCCATGTTGGATCAGGCCAATGGCCCATCCAGTCCAACACTCTGTATCACATATGGCCTAGGACCTGCCTACCTGAGGGACCATCTCTTCCCACATGTTCCCCAGCGAGCACTGAGATCAGGAACTCAAAACCTCCTGGTTGTCCCCGGGCCAAAGGAAGCCCGTTTGAAAGCTACAAGGGACAGGGCCTTCTCCGTAATGGCCCCATCTTGGTGGAACCAGCTGCCGGAAGAGGTAAGGGCCCTGCGGGACCTTACCCAATTCCGCAGGGCCTGTAAGACAGCCCTCTTCCGGCTGGCCCACAGCTAACCGGCATCGAACATCGAACACTGAACACCGAAATACTGAATTTGAAATCGAACTTGAATCGAGTGTAGCTTTAAGACCGCTGTATGATTTTAATGTTTATGTATATAATAATTGTTTAGATTTTTAACTATAAATTATGAAATGTTAATTTAATGCTTAATTTTATATTTTATGTCAGTTTTACATGTTGTAAGCCGCCCTGAGCCACCTAGTGGGAAGGGCGGGATATAAATCTCAGATAAATAAATAAACAAACAAACAAACAAACATAAGAACATAAGAGGAGCCATGTTGGATCAGGCCGAAGGCCCATCCAGTCCAACACTCTGTGTCACAGAAGAACATAAGAGAAGCCATGTTGGATCAGGCCAATGGCCCATCCATTCCAACACTCTGTGTCACAGAAGAACATAAGAGAAACCATGTTGGATCAGGCCAATGGCCCCTCCAGTCCAATACTCTGTGTCACATAAGAACATTAGAGAAGCCATGTTGGATCAGGCCAATGGCCCATCCATTCCAACACTCTGTGTCACAGAAGAACATAAGAGAAACCATGTTGGATCAGGCCAATGGCCCCTCCAGTCCAATACTCTGTGTCACATAAGAACATAAGAGAAGCCATGTTGGATCAGGCCAAAGGCCCATCCAGTCCAACACTCTGTGTCACAGAAGAACATAAGAGAAACCATGTTGGATCAGGCCAATGGCCCCTCCAGTCCAATACTCTGTGTCACATAAGAACATAAGAGAAGCCATGTTGGATCAGGCCAAAGGCCCATCCAGTCCAACACTCTGTGTCACAGAAGAACATAAGAGAAACCATGTTGGATCAGGCCAATGACCCATCCAGTCCAACACTCTGTCACATAAGAACATAAGAGAAGCCCTGTTGGATCAGGCCAGTGGCCCATCTAGTCCAACACTCTGTGTCACACAGCGGCCAAAACCCAGGGGCCCTCAGGAGGTCCACTAGTGGGGCCAGGACACTAGAAGCCCCAGGTGCCATCAGGAGGTCCACTAGTGGGGCCAGGACACTAGAAGCCCCAGGTGCCATCAGGAGGTCCAATAGTGGGGCCAGGACACTAGAAGCCCTCCCACTGTGCACCAAGCCCAAGCACCAAAAGCCAAGACAAAAATGTGTGAGCTGGAGGCTAAAAATCTGTGAGCTTGCTCACGCTAACTCAGCTTAGAGGGAACACTGCTCCAGACCCAAATAATTGACGGAGTAAAAACAGGGAAAAACATTACATCACTCAGGGCACAATTCGCTCATGGAATTTCCTCCCACAAAATGTGGTGCTGTAAGAAAAGGAAATATCACTTTTCTTTATGGCCATTTTGCTTTTTGTACCAAACGTGGTGTTGGCTGTTGGCTTTAATGATGCGACTGGAGAATTAAATACGTTTTCATGATCATGGAGAGGTCCTTCTCTCTCTCTCTTTCTCTCAGAGAGCCAGTTTGGTGTAGTGGTTAAGTGTGCGGGCTCTTATCTGGGAGAACCAGGTTTGATTCCCCACGCCTCCACTTGCACCTGCTGGAATGGCCTTGGGTCAGACAGAGCTCCCCTAAGAGTTGTCCTTGAAAGGGCAGCTGCCGTGAGAGCCCTCTCAGCCTCACCCACCTCACAGGGTGTCTCTTGTGGGGGGAGAAGATATAGGAGATTGGAAGCCGCTCTGAGTTTCTGATTCAGAGAGAAGGGCGGGGTATAAATCTGCAAGTCTTCTTCTCCTCTCTATCGGTCTGTCTGTCTGTGCATACTGTCTTATTCTCACACACTTGAACATGGAAATTGTCTAAATTGTTTGCCACTGATTAATTTTCTGGAAGAATCTGGTTTTTTTTTAAGAAGTGAACGCTTTACCTGAGGGGGGGAAACAGCAATGAGGAATTTTCCTGTGATGGAGAAATCTGCCCCCTCCCTGTGGCCCCCACCCCTTCCTTGGCACATTCCCTGCAAACAATCTAGAACCTGGCCTACCTCACAGGGAGTGGCCAATGGCCTTGGAGACAGTCATGAAAGAGGGGTGGGTCTGAATGCCGCACTCCATCTCACCTTGGCTTTGTGGTCTCTCAGCCATGTTTACCTTCTCTCGGGAGGCCCCAGGTAGAGTTTGAATGGGAAGGCCTCTTGAAGGGGGGGTGGGCGGAGGGAGGGGAGATTTGGGGTGGGCTGTTTTATTTTTGGTTTTTAAACTGGAAACGTTTTTAACTATTCTCAAAAGCCACCTTGAACTTCAAAAACCAGGATAGAAATATTTTAATAAATAAATATATGCTTTTAAAGGCTCTTATCTAAGGGCTGTCCAGTTGTTCTTATAATAACTAAGTTTTTGCATGGCAAAGAGAAACCGCCAAAAACCAGTTTCTCTTTGCCACGCAAAAACGCCGATCTTTGCTGAAGCCCCAGGGCAGATAGCGGGAAATCGGAAGGACGCGTGCTTAAAAGAGAAACGTCAGAGCAGCGTAGGGTGAGTGCGAAATCGTTGGAAGTTTGAATTTACAAGCACTTTTGTACAAGCACCTTTTATTTTTCAAGTATGGAGTTTGGACTTTTTAGAGAATTTTTTGGGACATTGAATATTTAACAATTGTGGCACTTTATATTGTTATGAAGTGTGTGGCTTTTTTTTTTTTTATTAGGAACATAAATTGTGAGAAGTGAGTAGATCCAAGCTTTATAAACAGTTTATAATAATTTGTGAAAGAGCAGCAGTTTTGTTTAATCATGGTATTGTGTAGTATGTTTGCACCTGCAGGCTCAACAAGATTAGGACTCTTCCCCCCACCCTCCCCATCCACGGTTGCTTTGAAAGAGGAGAGGCACAGTGTATGAGGTTGGAATAAAAAGACAGAGCGCAAAAAGTGTGTTGGATGGGTGGCCCTGCGAAGGGAAATCACTGACTCTCTACCGCTCTGGTCTTCTGAACAGGAACCATCTCTATGGGAGGAGCCTCTCTTTGGGTGATCGAGAATGGCTTTGGCTGATAAAAGGCTCGAAAACCTACAGATCTACAAAGTCCTCCAGTGCGTCCGTCAGAAGGACAAGAAGCAGATCGAGAAGCTCACCAAACTTGGGTACCCGGAGCTCATCAACTTCACTGAGCCCGTCAATGGAGACAGCGCTCTTCACTTGGCCTCCGTGGCCAATGACGTTGACATGGTCCACTTCCTCTTAGAACTCGGGGCTCACCCGGATGTCCAGGATCGCATGGGGCGCACTCCGGCCATGAAAGCGGCTGAACTCGGCCATGACTTAGTCTTAGATGTGCTAGTGCAGGCAGAGGCAGACATGACGATAGTGGACGAGGAAGGAAAAGGTAAGAAGGATCCAGGTTGTTACACAGGGTCGGCTCGACCACTAGGCAAACTAGGCACTTGCCTAGGGGACTGGGAGGAGCGGTGGACTAGAGGGACCCTCCCTGGTCTGATCCAGCAGGGCTCTTCTGATGTCTTTCTCAGGGGAAAGCCACAGCCTCTCTGCCCTGTTGTTGGCCCTCCAGAGGAACGGATTGGCCACTGTGTGAGACAGGAGGCTGGACTAGATGGACTCTCATTGGTCTGACCCAGCAGGGCTCTTCTGATGTTCTTCTCAGGGTTAGAACTCAGCCTCTCTGCCCTCTTGTTGTCCCTCCAGAGGAACTGGTTGGCCACTGTGTGAGACAGGAGGCTGGACTAGATGGACCCTCCCTGGTCTGACCCAGCAGGGCTCTTCTCATGTTCTTCTCAGGGGAAGGGCTCAGCCTCTCTGCCCTGTTGTTGGCCCTCCAGAGGAATTGGTTGGCCTGTGTGTAAGGCAGGAGGCTGGACTAGATGGACCCTCTCTGGTCTGACCCAGCAGGGCTCTTCAGATGTCCTTCTCAGGGGAAGGCCTCAGCCTCTCTGCCCTGTTGTTGGCCCTCTAGAGGAACTGGTTGGCCACTGTGTGAGACAGGAGGCTGGACTAGATGAACCCTCACTGGTCTGACCCAGCAGGGCTCTTCTGATGTTCTTCTCGGGGGAAGGCCTCAGCCTCTCTGCCCTGTTGTTGTCCCTCCAGAGGAACTGGTTGCCCACTGTGTGAGACAGGAGGCTGGACCAGATGGACCTCACTGGTCTAATCCAGCAGGGCTCTTCTGATGTTCTTATGAAGGCCTCAGGCTCTCTGCCCTGTTGTTGTCCCTCCAGAGGAACTGGTTGCCCACTGTGTGAGACAGGAGGCTGGACTAGATGGACCCTCCCATGTCTGATCCAGCAGGGCTCATGTTGTTATGGATGTCAGGGACTGAAGGTGGGACCTTCAGATGCCTCGAGCTGCAGCCTGACCCCTGGGCTCTGACCTGTCGTGACTGACATGTCCTGCGGTGTGGGTGTTTGCGTGGCAATCGGTGCTTCTGCTCTTCCATGCAGGTATTCTGTTCTATTGCATTTTGCCCACCAGGCGGCACTTCCGCTGTGTCCAGATGGTCCTGGAGTACGGGGCGGATGTGAACAATGTGACCTTTGATGGGAAGCCGGTTTTCCTTCAAGCCTGTGAGCAAGCGCATGAGATCAAGGAAACGTGCATGATGTTCTTGGAAAGAGGAGCAAACCCCAATGCAGTAAACCTAGTAAGGAGCAAGAGGGGTGGCCGTGTGGGTCTGTCTGGAGCAGAAGAAAAGGGCAAGAGTCCAGGATAGAGATTTGAAGGCCCAGAAAAAAACGGAAAAATTAGGGGGGGAAACCAGGTTTTTTTCTCCATTTTTTTTCCTGAAATCTTTTTTGTTTTTTCCCCCCAAAAATTGGAAAAATTGAAAAAAATAAAATAAATTGATTATGGAATGTTTTATTTTAATACGATGAATGGTTGGGGTTTTTTTAATTTATTCAATACTGTGGAGAGGAAATATGAATGATTGCTACGTCTGGATTTTTTTAAAATTGTTTTGTGGAGGTTTTTTTTTTGTCTGTTCCACATAAACTAGTAAACAGTTCAGGAGATTGTTGCTCCATACGTTTCAATTACAAATACATGTTATTTAAAATGTAAATTCTGTTTGTAATCATTGTTTGGATACACTATATTTTTAATATGCTAGTTGTGATCATTTCATGCCAAGTAAAATTGTCCATAGTCATATTTTATGTTCCTAAAGTAACAGAATGACTTTCAGTCTGGAAAAGGAGAAAGAAGAGCTAATGTAAAAAAAAAAGGGTTTTTTTTTTTAAAATTTTCCAAACATTTTCATTTTTTCCCTGAAAAAAACTGGGGTTTTCTTCCGAGCTTCAAAATTTCCAGACATTTTACATCTCTAGTCCAGGAGCCCCTAAAGACTGGGTAGGAGTTTGTGGCCAGGGCGCAGAGTGGGAAAGCTGCAGTACTGTAGTTTGAACTCTCTGCTCATGACCTGAGTTTGATTCCAGCGGAAGCTGGTTCAGGTAGCCGGCTCTAAGTTGACTCAGCCTTCCATCCTTCCGAGGTCGGTAAAAGGAGTCCCCAGCTTGCTGGGGGGAAAGCGTAGATGACTGGGGAAGGCAATGGCAAACCACCCCATAAAAAGTCAGCCGTGAAAACGTTGTGAAAGCAACGTCACCCCAGAGTCGGAAACAACTGGTGCTTGTACAGGGGACTACCTTTACCGTTAGGAACTTTGGAGCACTGAGCAGGGACTTCCAAAAGCTCACACTGTGCCACAAATTTCGTTAGACTTTCAGGGGCTCCTGAACTCTTGCTCTTGTCTCCTAGTAAGGATGCTCTTGCTGTTTTATGCAGGGGGAACGGAGGGGCATCTAAAGCTGCTGAGAGGTGTCTGGGTGACACATAGTCTTGATGCACCTCCCCGACATAGTACCACATCAGAATTTAGTAATTAATGGTGATGAATGGGTTATTAACCATGAATTATGATTTACTAGAGAGGTGGTTGGGAGGGAAGGCAGCATGATATAGCCCAACCTTGTCTGATCTCAGAAGCTAAAGAGGGTTCGTACTTGGAAGAGAGACCACCAAGGAAGGCTCTGCAGAGGAAGGCAGTGGCAAACCCCCTCTGCTCCTCATTTGCCTTGAAAGTCCCTTGCTGGAGTTGTAATTGAGCTGGTACTTGGATGGGAGACCACCAAGGAAGATCCTGCAGAGGAAAGCAAAGACAAACTCCCTCTGCTCCTCACTTGCCTTGAAAGCCCCTTGCTGGAGTCACCATTAAGTTGGTAGTTGGATGGGAGACCACCAAGGAAGACCCTGCAGAGGCAGGCAATAGCAAACCACCTGTTCTCGTTTACCTTGCTGGGGTTGCCATTGAGCTGGTACTTGGATGGCAGACCACCAAGGAAGGCTCTGCAGAGGAAGGCACCTCAAAGACTAACACAGTTTGTGGCAGGACAAGAGCTCTTGTGAGTCACTCCTGCTTCCTTCTTCTGAACGGAAGAACTTTGGAAGATCTGAACTTCAGAAGAGGTGAGCAGGGACTCACGAAAGCTGCTGCTGGTTCACTGACTGTTAGAAAGATAAAATAAGGAAGGGTGGATCTCAAACACCTTGGGGGAAGTCTGGGGTAACCAATAGGATAGAGAGGAAGCCCTTTTGCCTCAGCCTGCGTGAGTGAATTCTTAACGGAACTAGAATTGTGTCCCTGATGGATTTTCTCTGCCTTTCCAGGCAACGGGACGCACGGCCCTCATGGAAGCGTCGAGAGAAGGTGTCATAGAAATCGTCCGCGGCATCCTGGAGAGAGGGGGCGATGTTAACATTTTTGACAACGAGAGACACCACGCTGCGCATTTTGCGGCCAAAGGAGGCTATTTCGAGGTATTCTTGCTTGGGGGGGGGGGCAAAGGTACCCAGAAGAAAGGCACCCCTGACTTCTCTGCTGCAGGGGCAAGGCATGTCAGCTTGTGTCTCCTTCATGGATGATAAAAGATGGGCAGTTTTGAGTGGTTGGGAAGCCTTCACAAGCTCCCCAATGAAGCACCAGCATCCCGTCTGCCGGGTGGCCCGGCTCCTCCAGATGCAGAGGCCTTGGTTGCCAAATCCAATTCAAGAAATATCTGGGGAGTTTGGGGGTGGAGCCAGGAGACATTGGGGGTGGAGCCAGGGGGCTTTGGGGGTGGAGCCAGGAGCAAGGGTGTGACAAGCATAACTGAACTCCAAAGGGAGTTCTAGCCCTCACATCTAAAGGGACCGCGCACCTTTTAAAATGCCTTCCTTCCGTAGGAAATAATGAAGGAAAGGGGCACCTTCTACTGGGGTTCGTAGAATTGGACTCCCTAGTTCAGTCTTTTTGAAACTTGGAGGGTATTTTGGGCAGAGGCACTGCAGGCTATACTGAAGATTTGGTGCCTCTACCTCAAAAAACAGCCCCCCCAGATAACCGCGGATCAGTTCTCCAGTATTTCCTATGGGAATAAGACTCCATAGGGAATAATAGAGTTCCCAGCAGACATTTCCTTCCCCTCTTCCCTGCTTTCTGATGACCCTGAAGTGGGGGGAGGGCCTCCAAAGCAGGGGATCCCCTGCCCCCACCTGGGTATTAAGCAACCCAACAAGAGAACCGCAGTAGTAGGTAGCAGGACAAATAAAGCACAAACTTTCCGTGATTACCAGCCTCAGCCACTAAAGAAGCAGTAACAATATTATCAAAAACTTAGTATATTCTATAGAACATAAAGAACAGGCACAACTCAGTTATTTAAAGAACATCCCATAGTGGCCATCAGAAAAGGTCCAATTGTTAAAGCAGTCCAGAGCTGTTTCCTTGATGAAAGTTCCTATGTAGCACTGAAGAAGAATGGTGAGTGATTTCCAAGTAGATTCAAATTTAATTCATAAGGCAGCCAGCAGCCCAATTGTTGCAACAAGGATGTACTATTGCCTTGTTTCACAATTGCTTCTTCAAGCTTCAAGTAGTCAATTTCAGATACAGGGGTATGAACGCCAAGCAGTTCAAGTTTCCAAACTTCAAGTCACTGTAAGCAACTTAATGCTGGGACTGGTTAGCCACTGTATGAGTAAGTAAGTAAAGTAAAGTAAAATTTTATTTGTATCCCGCCCTCCCCCGCCGGAGCAGGCTCAGGGCGGCTAACAACAAAAAAGATAACAATACATTGATAAAACATTATACTAATGAACATTAATAATAAAATCACTTAATACATTAGTTAAAACAATTAATCTAATACATTAAAGTAAACCTAACAATTGATGTAGACGGCGAGTGTTTCTTGTTATGCACTTATTGCTCAGCTGTTCGTGAATGCCAATTTAAAGAGGGCGGTCTTGCAGGCCCTGCGGAACTGGTCAAGGTTCCGCAGGGCCCGCACCTCCTCTGGGAGCTGATTCCAGAGATGTGGGGCCGCGGAAGAAAAGGCCCGTGTGCGGGTGTTCTGGAGTTTAATTTCTTTTGGCCCAGGGGTAGTCAATCTGTTTTTTCCTATCGACCTCAGTGCTCTCTGGGGCTCGTACGGGGAGAGATGGTCCCTCAGGTAGGTCGGTCCTCGGCCATATAGGGCTATATAGGGTATGAGAGAGGAGGCTGGACTAGATGGACCCTCACTGGTCTGACCCAGCAGGGCTCTTCTGAGGTTCTTCTCAGGGGAAGGCCTTGGACTCTCTCTGCCCTGTTGTTGTCCCTCCAGAGGAACTGGGTGGCCACTGTGTGAGACAGGAGGCTGGACTGGATGGACCCTCCCTGGTCTGATCCAGCAGGGCTTTTCTGATGTTCTTCTCAAGGGAAGACCTTGACCTCTCTGCCCTGTTGTTGGCCTTCCAGAGGAACTGGTTGGCCGCTGTGTGAGACAGGAGGCTGGACTAGAGGGACCTTCAATAGTCTGACCCAGCAGGGCTCTTCTGATGTTCTTCTCAGGGGAAGGCCTTGGCCTCTCTGCCCTGTTGTTGGCCCTCCAGAGGAACTGGTTGGCCACTGTGTGAGAGAGGAGGCTGGACTAGATGGACCCTCACTGGTCTGACCCATCAGGGCTCTTCTGAGGTTCTTCTCAGGGGAAGGCCTCGGACTCTCTGCCCTGTTGTTGTCCCTCCAGAGGAACTGGTTGGCCACTGTGTGAGACAGGATTCTGGACTGGATGGACCCTCCCTGGTCTGATCCAGCAGGGCTCTTCTGATGCTCTTCTCAGGGGAAGGCCTTGGCCTCTCTGCCCTGTTGTTGGCCCTCCAGAGGAACTGGTTGGCCACTGTGTGAGAGAGGAGGCTGGACTAGATGGTCCCTCACTGGTCTGACCCAGCAGGGCTCTTCTGATGTTCTTCTCAGGGGAAGGCCTCGGCCTCTCTGCCCTGTTCTTGGCCCTCCAGAGGAATTGGTTGGTCATTGTGTGAGATGGAATGCTGGACTGGATGGGCTATTGGACTGATCTAGCAGGACTCTTTGTATGTTTTTCTAGATTCATGGAGGAAGTCTGTCAATGGCTACTAGATATGGTGTCTGAAGGGAACCTCCACATTCAGAGGCACTAAGCCTGAAACTCCAGAGCCAGGAGGCAGCATCAGGGGAAGGCCTCAGCCTCCATGTCCTGTTGTTGGCCCTCCAGAGGAACAGCCTGGCCTCAGACGGGAGGCTGGACTAGGTGGACCACAGCAACATGGTCCAACATGGCTTCTCTTATCCAACATGGCTTCTCTCATATTCTTAAGACTTGCAACGTTGAGAGTTTTAGCAGGAGACCAAATCGTAGCGGTAATCAAGGAAATCTGAGAGAATTTTACTAGGTTGGAGGGTGGTATGCAAACTGTGGTTGCTCCTGTGTGGCAACTATTCTTTGTGGAGTTCTCATTACCATGATGAATTCCAAGGTGTTTGGAGTAACCGCAGAGCATTTATGATGTCCCCACCCTCCCATATATGTTCCTTCACCGGGTGTCCTGCAGCTGCTATTCCCTCTTGCTCCACTAGAGAGCTTTTCCAGGCTATTAAGAAATTCAGGTTAAAAAAAAAGGCAGTCCTCTGTGCAAGCACCAGTTGTTTCCGACTCTGGGGTGACGTTGCTTTCACAACGTTTTCACGGCAGACTTTTTACGGGGTGGTTTGCCATTGCCTTCCCCAGTCATCTACACTTTCCCTCCAGCAAGCTGGGGACTCATTTGACCGACCTCAGAGGGATGGAAGGCTGAGTCAACCTGGAGCCGGCAACCTGAACCAGCTTCCGTTGGGATCGAACTCAGGTCGTGAGCAGAGGGCTCCGGCTGCAGTACTGCAGCTTTACCAGAAATCCAGCAATATAGCAATTGCCATTTTTTTTTCTGAAAAAAGCTCCACCCCCATCTCCAGTTCCCCTCAGTTGTGTGGAAAGAGGATGATGGTCACCACTGTCTCTAAGCTGTCTTGTGAGCAAAAATTCTGCTTTTGGAGCTGCTGGCATTAAAATTGTGAGCTCCTGCATAAATTAGTATGCTCTGGGTCATCCTTTCTGAGCTAAGACAAAAATGTGTGAGCCGGAGACTAAAGAACTCCAGAAGCCCTCCCACTCTTGCCCCCCAAGCCCCAAGAAGACAGAGCACCAATGCCCTAAATATAAGAACATAAGTAAAGCCATGTTGGATCAGGCCAGTGGCCCCTCCACTCCAACACTATGTGTCACACAGTGGCCAAAAAACACAGGTGCCAACAGGAGGTCCTCCAGCAGGGCCAGAACTCCAGAAGCCCTCCCACTCTTGCCCTCCAATATCACCCCGCAAAGCTGTCTATGCCATCACGTCCTGAGGCAGTGAATTCCATGTGTTAACTACTCCTTGGGTGAAATGGTACTTCCTTTTATCTGTTCTAACCCGACTGCTCAACAATTTCATGGAATTCCCATGAGTTCTTTTATTGTGAAAAAGGGAGAAAAGTCCTTCTTTTCCTCCCTTCTCTATGCCATGCATAATCTTATAAACCTCTATCGTGTCACCCCTCAGATACTGTTTCTCCAAGCTAAAAAGCCCTAACCTCTTTAACGTTTCTTCTTGTTCATTTCCCAGCTGTCCACCTTGGATACCATCGGAGACGCCCACTAAGGGCAGCTTTTCAGCGTGGTGAAAATTCTGCCCTCTCTGTTCCAGAGTTTCCTCTTTTGCAATGGTAGCTGCTAAATTGTCTAGAGGTCCAGTCAGTAGCTCCAGTTTTGCTCCTGGGAAAAATATGATCCGTTTGACTGCAGGGATAGATTATTTGTTTTTAAGTGCGATGACATTGACTTGGTTTTCCTTAGATCCTGAAGATTATTTCTGCTTACGACGGAGATGTGGGCCTCATCGCTATGAATGGAAACACCCCCCTTCATTATGCGGCTGCCGGAGGCTTCACGGAATGTTGCAAATTTATTGGGCAAAGAGGTGAGCTGAAGCCAGATTTGCAAGCAATGGAGCAATTAACAGACTCCACTTATTGTCTTGTGACACTCTCACCATCATTCTCCCATTCTGACATGTGACTGCTTTATTGGTTTCCCACGCAAATGCTATCCAGACTGAATGTTCTTCCAGTTTGTTAATTTCACTCTTTTGCCATTGGATTCTAACTTTGTATTTATTTGTGTTTTTTTATTTATTTAGTCAATTTGTATTCTGCCCTTTCCCAAGAATGGGCTCAGGGCAGCTAGCATCATTTTAAAATAACAATGTAAATTATACAGTTGAAAGCAAATAAAACAAACAGTAGAATAAGCAATACACAAGTTATAAACCAAATTGTAGATGGTGGCATGGGTAGATACATTTGCAATATGCTAAGGTCTGCGATTATAGTTAAAAAAAATGATGGTAACGCAGCAGCGATGGGTGTGCAGAGGTGGCCAATGGTAGATCTCCAGATGTTTTTTGCCTACAACTCCCATCAGCCCCAGACAGCATGGCCAATGGCTGGGGCTGATGGGAGTTGTAGGCAAAAAACATCTGGAGAGCTACCGTTGGCCACCCCTGGCTTAGAGTGCCACTTTGCATTCTTAACCATTGCCCACCAGCTATATGTAGCTCTGCTCACTGTGCCCCATTCCGTTGTCTGATGAAGTCTGAATGCACACGAAAGCTGACATTCTGGATAAAACTTGGTTGGACTTAAAGTTGCTACTGGACTCCTACTATGTTCTGTGACTCACAAAGAACAGGGGAGAAGGCTACATATAGAGCATGCAAAGAAATACCAATTGGCAGGCCTCGGATTCAGCAGGAGCTCACAGGAGCGCAGCTCCTGAACCTTTCTGAGGGTTCCCCCTCCTCCTCTCTACCACCTGGTCCGTTGAATAGGAGGTGCAGCTGCATAACAATCCCTGGATGAGGAGAGCGGGCAGCCAGCCAGCCACCAGGGGCTTCGCCACGCCCCCAGCAGCCCTCATTAACCCCTGGAGAAGCCCACGCCACCCTTTCTCCAATTCTTATGTGGTTTAGGGTGGCCGGTGGCTTCCTGGCCTTTTGACTGTGAGGGGGGGGGGTGCGTCCAAAGAGAGCCCCAGGTGAGTGAGACCTACTTGGGCTGGCTGGATCTCTAGCCAGCCCAAACAGGCCTCACTTGCCTGGGGCTCTCCTTTCTTGCATAGGGTTGCTTTTGGTTGGGGGGGGGGGCGGTGGCATATGCTAATGACTTACGCTAACGAGCTCTGCCACCGATTTTTCTACGAAACGACCCCTGCCAATTGGTATCATAACCCAAAATTATTACAAACCCTCAAAAATATAGCACACATTTTTTTTTAGTGATGATACCAAAAGCAATACTAAATATAGTCAACAGAAGCATCAAGACTCTCAGCGAATGCAGGCAATGAAAGATATTCCACAAGACGTTGACATCAGCCTTCCATTGGCCACAAGGACTTGTGATGTCCACTGTGTTGATTCAAAAGGCTGAAATAAGAAGTCCGGTGGTCCCAAAGGATCCAGGAGAGCCGGTCCCAACGACAAGCAGTCGACTGTTTCCTTGACTTGTTTCATGGAAAACTCCTCAAAGTTGGGAATAGCGATAATTTCTTGTTGAATGTCTTTCATTGTATACTTGCGTACATTCACTGGGAGTCTTGAGACTTCTGTTGTCTCTATTTAGTGTTGCTTTGGTATTATCACTAAAAAAAGTTTTGTGACATATTTTTTGAGCGTTTAGTAGCAGGGGTGGCCAAACTGCGGCTCAGGAGTCACATGTGGCTCTTTCACACATATTGTGTGGCTCTCGAAGCCCCCGCTGCCCCGTTTGCCAGCTTGGAAAAGGCATTTCTCTCTTTAAATCACTTCTCCAAGCCAAGCCAACTGGTGACTTGAAGAATGCATTGAAAGTTAAAATTGCTTTCTTTCCACCTCTCCCTCCCTCCCTCTCGATTGATTTGCTTTTTCCCCCACCTTTCCTTCCTTCCTTCTTGCATGTCGTGTGGCTCTCAAACATCTGACATTCATGTCTTGTGTCCCTCTCAAACATTTGATGTTTATTCTATGTGGCTCTTATGATAAGCAAGTTTGGCCACCCCTGTTTTATAGTAATTTTGGGTTACGATACCAATTGGTATTTCTTTGCATGGTTCACAAAGAGGCCAAAGTGTGAAGTGACTTGGCTCCGAGTGTCATAAGAACATAAGAGAAGCCATGTTGGATCAGGCCAATGGCCCATCCAGTCCAACACTCTGTGTCACATAAGAACATAAGAGAAGCCCTGTTGGATCAGGCCAATGGCCCATCCAGTCCAACACTCTGTGTCACATAAGAACATAAGAGAAGCCCTGTTGGATCAGGCCAGTGGCCCCTCCAGTCCAACACTCTGTGTCACATAAGAACATAAGAGAAGCCCTGTTGGATCAGGCCAGTGGCCCCCCCAGTCCAACACTCTGTGTCACATAAGAACATAAGAGAAGCCCTGTTGGATCAGGCCAGTGGCTCCTTCAGTCCAACACTCTGTGTCACATAAGAACATAAGAGAAGCCCTGTTGGATCAGGCCAATGGCCCATCCAGTCCAACACTCTGTGTCACATAAGAACATAAGAGAAGCCCTGTTGGATCAGGCCAGTGGCCCCTCCAGTCCAACACTCTGTGTCACATAAGAACATAAGAGAAGCCCTGTTGGATCAGGCCAGTGGCCCCTCCAGTCCAACACTCTGTGTCACATAAGAACATAAGAGAAGCCCTGTTGGATCAGGCCAGTGGCTCCTTCAGTCCAACACTCTGTGTCACATAAGAACATAAGAGAAGCCCTGTTGGATCAGGCCAATGGCCCATCCAGTCCAACACTCTGTGTCACATAAGAACATAAGAGAAGCCCTGTTGGATCAGGCCAGTGGCCCCTCCAGTCCAACACTCTGTGTCACATAAGAACATAAGAGAAGCCCTGTTGGATCAGGCCAATGGTCCATCCAGTCCAACACTCTGTCACATAAGAACATAAGAGAAGCCATGTTGGATCAGGCCAGAGGCCCCTCCAATCCAACACTCTGTGTCACATAAGAACATAAGAGAAGCCCTGTTGGATCAGGCCGGTGGCCCCTCCAGTCCAACACTCTGTGTCACATAAGAACATAAGAGAAGCCCTGTTGGATCAGGCCAATGGTCCATCCAGTCCAACACTCTGTCACATAAGAACGTAAGAGAAGCCATGTTGGATCAGACCAATGCCCATCCAGTCCAACACTCTGTGCCACATAAGAGCATAAGAGAAGCCATGTTGAATCAGGCCAATGCCCATCCAGTCCAACACTCTGTGTCACATAAGAACATATGAGAAGCCATGTTGGATCAGGCCAGTGGCCCCTACAGTCCAACACTCTGTGTCACATAAAAGCATAAGAGAAGCCCTGTTGGATCAGGCCAATGGCCCATCCAGTCCAACACTCTGTGTCACATAAGAACATAAGAGAAGTCATGTTGGATCAGGCCAATGGCCCATCCAGTCCAACACTCTGTGTCACATAAGAACATAAGAGAAGCCATGTTGGATCAGGCCAATGGCCCATCCAGTCCAACACTCTGTGTCACACAGTGGCCAATATGTGTGTGTGTTTGTATACACACACACACAAACATATATACTGTGGCTAATAGCTGTTGTCTGTATTTAGTATTGCTTTGGTATCATCACTAAAAAAAAGTGTGCTATGTGTGTCAATTTCACACTGCTGGAGGAATTCCTGGGTGTGTTACAACAAATATGTGGCTAGCAGCATTTTGATTTTCTGTGTGTCAGGATTGATTACATTTCGATTTTATATAATTACGTCTCATCCTCTGCTTTCCGCTTTTCATGGATCTTTGATCCTGTTCTATTTTTAAAAAACCTTCATAATCTCCTGTATAAACGTCTAGCTAATGAGGGCCTACCACATTCATCTGTCAAAATAAATTCTAGTCCGTGAAAGCTGATTCTGGAAGGAAATTTTTAAGGCGTCACCCAGCTGCTGTTTTATAAGAAGCCCAAGAATAATAAAATCTGGGGTGGAATTCTAGCAGGGGCTCCTTTGCATATTAGGCCACACACCCCTGATGTAGCCAATCCTCCAAGAGCTTGCAAAAAAGAGCCTTGTAAGCTCTTGGAGGATTGGCTACATCAGGGGTGTGTAGCCTAATATGTAGAGGAGATCCTGAATAAAATAAAACAATCCACTTCTGCTGCAGAATCCCATAAACAAACACGTTCCTTTAAAAAAAAAAAGATCTCTCTTGTTCATGGTGAAATGTATTTTACTGAACAATTTAGGCACCGATCCAACGTGGAGGAATCTGGAGAAAAAGACGCCCAGAGCTGTCGCGAAAGACGCTGGATGTAAAGCAGCCGCCAAGGAGATCCGTAAAATTGAACGGCGTTTTGCCAAATATAACAAGCCGAAACCCGGGGTCAAGAATCCCAACCCGCCCTGGGCTGTTCGGCTGCACGACTGGTCGGCGGAGCACCAGGCGAGTCTCCGGGAGGCCTTTGAGGCGGTGGATCGAGGTGACGGAATGGTCTCCAAAGAAGACTTCATTGCTGTCATCGAGGAAAGGTGCCCCTTCGTGGACCCCGAACTGCTCCCCACCATCGTGCAGGCCCACGAGAAGACCCGTGCTGGGGGAGTGAACATCGAGGAGTTCCTCAAGGGCAACCGGTACTTGCAGAAAGCGTTCCTCCTGTCGTCTTACGGCCCCAAGAAGAAGAAGGGGAAGAAGGCGAAAGGCAAGAAGGCCAAATTTGCCATCCCCTTGCCCATTTGCGTCATCCCGGAGGGGTCGCGGACACGGCGCACGGATGGCGGCCCCCCCGATTACATGGTCCAGACTTACCAGAACGTCACCGACTGCAGCCGATTCAACCGCGACCACCCGCCCGAGCACCCCATCCACGACGATTCCTGGTGGTACATCGACGACCCGATGAAAAGCTTTTCCAACATTAACTACCTCACGAAGGCTGGAGACCTTTCGTCCCTGAAGAAGGCTTTTGAGGCGGGGGTCCCAGTGGACGTGAGGGACCATTACTACAAAACGCCGTTGATGGCGGCCTGCGCTAGTGGAAATATAGAAGCCGTGAAGTTCCTTATAGAGAAAGGGTAAGTTGATGTTTTCTAAAGGCTTGGGGGGGGGGGCGGTCTGTGTAACTGAGGCATTTCCTTCTGGTCAAGAAGCATTTCTTTGCATTTAGGCAGGGGTGGAATTCTAGCTGGAGGGCCTTTGCATTTTAGGCCACACCCCCTGATGTAGCCAATCCTCCAAGAGCTTACAAGGCTCTGTTTTGTAAGCTCTTGGAGGACTGGCTAAATCAGAGGGGTGTGGCCTAATATGCAAAGGAGCTCCTGCTAGAATTGCAATTGCAATAAAAAAGGCCAATGCCATGCTGGGAATTATTAGGAAGGGAATTGAAAACAAATCAGCCAGTATCATAATGCCCCTGTATAATCGATGGTGCAGTCTCATTTGGAATACTGTGTACAATTCTGGTCACCGCACCTCAAAAAGGATATTATACCATTGGAAAAAGTGCAGAAAAGGGCAACTAGAAGGATTAAAGGTTTGGAACATTTTTCCTATGAATAAAGATTAAAACGCTTGGGGCTCTTTAGCTTGGAGAAATGTCGACTGCGGGGTGACATGATAGAGGTCTACAAGATTATGCATGGGATGGAGAAAGTAGAGAAAGAAGTCCTTTTCTCCCTTTCTCACAATACAAGAACTCGTGGGCATTCAATGAAATTGCTGAGCCCTCATGTTAAAACAGACCAAAGGAAGTCCTTCTTCACCCAAAGGGTGATTAATATGTGCAATTCACTGCCACAGGGGATGGCGGTAGCTACAAGCATAGCCAGCTTTAAGAGGGAATTGGATAAAAATATGGAACAGAGGTCCATCAGTGGCTATTAGCCACAGTATATATGTGTGTGTGTGTGTGTGCATATATATATACACACACTCACATAAATTGGCTACTGTGTGACACAGAGTGTTGGACTGGATGGGCCATTGGCCTGATCCAACAGGGTCTCTCTTATGTTCTTCTGTGACACAGAGTGTTGGACTAAATGGGCCACTGGCCTGATCCAACATGGCTTCTCTTATGTTCTTATGTGACACAGAGTGTTGGACTGGATGGGCCATTGGCCTGATCCAACATGGCTTCTCTTATGTTCTTATGTGACACAGAGTGTTGGACTGGATGGGCCACTGGCCTGATCCAACAGGGCTTCTCTTATGTTCTTATGTGACACAGAGTGTTGGACTGGATGGGCCATTGGCCTGATCCAACATGGCTTCTCTTATGTTCTTATGTGACAAAGAGTGTTGGACTGGATGGGCCACTGGCCTGATCCAACATGGCTTCTCTTATGTTCTTATGTGACACGGAGTGTTGGACTGGATGGGCCATTGGCCTGATCCAGCATGGCTTCTCTTATGTTCTTATGTGACACAGAGTGTTGGACTGTAGGGGCCATTGGCCTGATCCAACATGGCTTCTCTTATGTTCTTATGTGACACAGAGTGTTGGACTGGAGGGGCCATTGGCCTGATCCAACATGGCTTCTCTTATGTTCTTATGTGACACAGAGTGTTGGACTGGATGGGCCACTGGCCTGATCCAACATGGCTTCTCTTATGTTCTTATGTGACACAGAGTGTTGGACTGGACTGCAGATCAAAATGCACCTGCGCAGCAACTGGTGGGGAATTGATCACTTGAGCAGGGGAAAACAGAAGCTTGGGGGCAGAGCGACTGCTAGTGAGGAACTGGTCACAGTGTTTCTGGCCTTGTCCTCTAAGGATTTGAACTCAAAGAGACAATTTGGTGTAGTGGTTAAGTGTGCGAACTCTTATCTGGGAGAACCGGGTTTGATTCCCCACTCTTTCACTTGCAGCTGCTGGAATGGTCTTGGGTCAGCCGTAGCTCTCATAGGAGTTGTCCTTGAAAGGGCAGCTGCTATAAGAGCTCTCTCAGCCCCACCCACCTCACAGGGTGTCTGTTGTGTGGGGGGTGGGGGGGAGGTAAAGGAGATTGTGACCGCACTGAGACTTTGAGATTCAGTGTATCGGGTGGGATATAAATCCAATACCTTCTTCTTCATCAAATCTCCCAGATTTAGTAGTCTGACCACTGCACCATGCTGGTTCTTCAGATGGAACAACCACTGATGCCTCTGTTGCCCTTTTAATCTTGATGGAGATTTTTAAAGTGTGGGCCCCTCCCACTATAATAACAATGCCAATACTACAACATTTTAAATAACTTTAAATACTTTTTTTTTCTGTTTTAGGCAAAATTTAATAGATTTACATGGGCCCTAAAATTTTATTCCTTCCTGATGTGAGAAAAACAAGTAAAGTGCTTTCTTCAATCCTTCAATTTTGTGGGCCTCTAAAACCACTGAGGGCACAGGGCCCCCTAGCACTGGCCTAAAGCAGTGCCCCTCTCAGAGCCCAGGAAGGAATTCTGGGTCAGTATTCCTGGCAGCCCATTTCTCTTTCATCAACGAATTCCATCTCTACAGGGCTGGCGTGAATGCCACAGACAATTTCATGTGGACCCCTCTCCACCACGCCTGCCATGCCGGTCAGCAGGATATCGCTGAATTCCTCGTCAAGTCTGGAGCCAATATCGATGCCCTCACAATCAACGACGGCACCCCGCTCATGAGAGGCATTGAGAGCTCCCGGCTGGACACGGTGCAATATTTAGTCAACAGCGGGGCTAAAGTTCAGCTGACAAACAGAAGAGGTGAGCATGGCGGTAGCGCTACCCATCAAGGAACAAACACAGTTGTCTTCCGTCAAATTTGGCCCCCTAGGGTCGCCAAATCCCCTGTAGCCTCCAACGGGAGACTGATACGTGTGTGCAGTGCTGTGACATCACTCGCAAGTGACGTCATTGCACTGGTGACGTTGTGCACCAGTCGCTCTAGGAGCTTCCGGGAAAACTCTGTGGTTTTCCCAAACTAGCAATTTGGGAGGGAAAACTTTATAGTACCATAGAGTTTTCCCTCCCAAATTGCTAGAGCGTTTGGGAAAACCACTCTGTGGTACCATAGAGTTTTCCTCCCAAATTGCTAGAGCATCCAGGAAAACCCCAGACCAGCCTGGGAGCAGGGTCCCCTCATATCTGTGGGCACTTATCTTAAGAACTGTTTGGTTGGATATAGGCCTTTAATTTTTATTTGACGCTGTTTTTGAGTTGCCTTCAAAACAACACACGCACACACCGAAAGACACACAGAAACCCTTTCCAATTATTCCTTATGCATCAACAGTCCTTTCGTTTTTAAAGCATAAGGGCTTGAATCCAGCAATGCGCGGGCAGAAATGAAAACTAGACGTAGAGCAGTTTCAGTTAAGCAAGATCCAGGTGCTTCTCTCCCTAAATATAACAGTGCCTAGAAACTGGTTGCACAAGACCTGGCGAAAATAGAAAGGCAAGGGGGAATACAATACATTTGACTGAGCGCAAGTAGCTATTGTGGTCTTTGTCTTTCATTTCCACTTAGACAAGAGCTGAGCAGGCGTGGAAATTTCCTTTTGGATCCATCCCTGTGTGTTTAATTTTTTTTAGTTGCAAAAAGGAGGGTTGGAGCTCTTTGGCAATATTGACTCTTAAATGAAAATGCTTTTTCAGTACACATGAGCTGACTTCTATTAGCAAAGGGAGGAGAAGAGAATCAAGGCTGGACATTGATTCTGTGTGCCCCCTTTCTGGCTGATCGCTGGATTGGGCCCACAGGACTCCCAGGTCTTACAAACTTGGCATAACATATTCCAGCAATTGATGATATCCTACTTTATTGAAAATACATTTTGATGAGGGCTTGGTTGGGGGCTGAAAGGCACTGGCTCTTTTGTAGGTAATGCTGGGAGAGCCTCCAATGTATTCCCTAGGAAGAAAGGCTGAAGGGTATGGGACTTTTTAGTTTAGGAAAGAGACAACTAAGGGGGAGATGATAGAGGTTTATAAAATTATGCACAGAGTTGAAAGAGTGGACAAAGAGAACTTTCTCTCTCTCTCTCCCAAACAGGGCCAGATCGTCCACTAGGCAAACGCCCTTTCTGGTGCCCAAGGCAACCACCCAATTTGCTTAGGGGTTGAAATTAAATCAAAAGAGTTTCTGGCTCAACATTAGGAAGAACTTCCTGATAGTTAGAGTGGTTCCTCAGTGGAACAGGCTTCCTCCTTGGGAGGTGGTGGGCTCTCCTTCCTTGGAGGTTTTTAAACAGAGGCTAGATGGCCATCTGACAGCAATGAGGATCCTGTGAATTTAGGGGGAGGTGTTTGTGAGTTTAGAGCGGTTCCCCAGTGGAAGAGTCTTCCTCCTTGGGAGGTGGTGGGCTCTCCTTCCTTGGAGGTTTTTAAACAGCGGCTAGATGGCCATCTGACAGCAATTAGAAGCCTGTGAATTTAGGAGGAGGTGTTTGTGAGTTTAGAGCGGTTCCTCAGTGGAACAGTCTTCCTCCTTGGGAGGTGGTGGGCTCTCCTTCCTTGGAGGTTTAGAAACAGAGGCTAGATGGCCCTCTGACAGCAATGAGGATCCTGTGAATTTAGGGGGAGGTGTTTGTGAGTTTCCTGCATTGTGCAGGGGGTTGGACTAGAAGACCCTGGAGGTTCCTTCCAACTCTAGGATTCTATGACTGTTAGAGCGGTTCCTCAGTGGAACAGGCTTCCTCCTTGGGAGGTGGTGGGCTCTCTTTTCTTGGAGGTTTTAAAACAGAGGCTAGATGGCCATCTGACAGCAATGAGAATCCTGTGAATTTAGGGGGAGGTGTTTGTGAGTTTAGAACAGTTCCTCAGTGGAACAGGCTTCCTCCATGGGAGGTGGTGGGCTCTCCTTCCTTGGAGGTTTCTAAATAGAGGCTAGATGGCCATCTGAGAGCAATGAGGATCCTGTGAATTTAGGGGGAGGTGTTTGTGAGTTCCTGCATTGTGCAGGGGGTTGGACTAGATGACCCTGGAGGTCCCTTCCAACTCTAGGATTCTATGAAATTTGCCTCCCTCCCTCGCTGTCTCCACTGCCGCCAGCGCCCTCCCTTCCACTGTGCTTCCACTGGGAGGGTGGTGAGTGGAGCACGGTAGGGGCAGCAGTGGGGGAGGCTGCCTAGGTGCCATGTGCCATAGAGCTGGCACTGCTCCCAGAAGACTAGAACCTGAGAGCATCCAATGATGCTGATGGGCAGTAGGTTCAGGACAGACCAAAGGATATACTTCTTTATGCGGATGGTCATTAAAATATAGGATTCACTGATGGCCAAGGATGTACTGAGCGTAGTTATACTGGATGTCTGCTGCCCCCAATGCTTTAAATGTTTTAAATGGTTCAATGTTTAAATTTAAATGCTCTATGTTTAAAGCCTATTTATGTTCGATTCCTGTGTTGTAAGCCGCCCTGAGCCACTTGTTGGGAAGGGCGGGATAGAAGTCATAAAATAAATAAATAAATAAATAAATAAATAAATAAATAAATAAATAAATAAATAAATAATACTGATGGCCAAGGGAAGAAACAGCTTGAAAGGGGGATTGGACAGATTAATAAAGGACGGGTCCAGCAGTAGCTACTATCCTGGTAACAAAAGGAAACCTCCATGTTCAGAGGCTGGACTAGATGGACGCTCCCTGGTCTGACCCAGCAGGGCTCTTCTGGTGTTCTTCTCAGGGGAAGGTCTCTGCCTCTCTGCCTTGTTGTTGTCCCTCCAGAGGAACTGGTTGGCCAGTGTGTGAGACAGGAGGCTGGACTAGATGGACCCTCACTGGTCTGACCCAGCAGCGCTCTTCTGGTGTTCTTCTCAGGGGAAGGTCTCGGCCTCTGCCTTGTTGTTGGCCCTCCAGAGGAACTGGTTGGCCTCTGTGTGAGACAGGAGGCTGGACTAGATGGACCCTCCCTGGTCTGACCCAGCAGGGCTCTTCTGGTGTTCTTCTCAGGGGAAGGTCTTGGCCTCTGCCCTGTTGTTGTCCCTGCAGAGGAACTGGTTGGCCACTGCATGATACGGGAGGCTGGACTACATGGACCCTCACGGTCTGATCCAGCAGGGCTCTTCTGATGTTCATTGCGTGGTGCACAGCCTCAACTCTGTGAACCGGAAGCTTGTACATATCTTCAAGGAAAAACAAAAGCAAGAGAGGGAGAGAGGGGGGGATACTTATCCCCTTTAGATGGGGAGGGAAAGGCCTTCTTTAGATGAGTGTCTAGGGAGGAGGTTCTGGCTTCCCCACACTTAACCTGCCCCCCCTGCCTTTTTGCACACAGGTGTAAATGCTCTGGAGATTGCAAGGGCCTACGCTGACAATCGCTTAGTCCACTTCGTGCAAGACACGATGGATAAATTGCCCTTCTCGCCTGAAAACAAAGTGGATAAACAGAAAGGGAAGAAGCCCGCCAAGCCGAAACCGCCTGCCCCACCGCCCAAGCCCAAGGCTGCAGAGTCTGCTGTGAAGGAGGCCGGGAAAGAAGAGGTGGGGAGCACAGAGCTGGCCAAAGTGGCACCTCCAGGAGCCCCCAAGGTGAATACCCCACTGATGACCCAAGGAATACCAGGCCTGTGAGGCAGAGACAGCAAATGGCAAACCATCTCTGAGATGTCTGTTGCCTTAAAAACAAATCTAGCTCGCCACCTAGTGGTGAACAACGATAAAAGAGCTAGAACTTTAGTCTGCCAGACAATCTTAGGGTCTCCTGGCTATATTACACGTGCTGCCATAGGATAGTTAATTCTCACAGACCCAAAACTGGTGGAAAGTCTGTGCTGAAGGATCAGTGGTTATTGGTCCATGTAGGGTGGGTTGATAGGCAGGGCGCTTCCCCTGCGAGCACTACCCTTTCCCTGAAATGTGTTCCCTCTATGTCTAGGGCAGTGGTGTTCTGTCTTGGTGCTTAGAGGGCAAGAGTGGGAGGACTTCAGAAGTTCCGGCCCTGCTAGTGGACCTCCTGATGGCCCCTGGGTTTTGGCCACTGTGTGACACAGAGTGTTGGATTGGATGGACCACTGGCCTGATCCAACAGGGCCTCTCTTTTTATGTCTGGGGAGCAATGCTCTGTACTCTTGGTGCTTTGGGTGGGGGGCAAGAATGTGAGGGCTTCTGGAGTTCTGGTCCTGCTGGTGGACGTCCTGATGGCCCCTGGGTTTTGATCACTATGTGACACAAAGTGTTGGACTGGATGGTCCATTGGGCTGATCCAAAATGGCTTCTCTGATGTCCTTATGTCTGGGGCAGAGATGCTCTGTATTCTTGGTGCTTGGGAGGGGGGGGCACAGTGGGAAAGCTTCTGGTGTTCTGGCCCTGCTGGTGGACCTCCTGGTGACCCTTGAGCTTTGGCCACTATGTGACACAGAGTGTCAGGCTGAATGAGCCATTGGTCGGATCCAACATGGCTTCTCTTGTGCAGGCAATTCCTATTTTATTAATGTTAGGTTGGAATGAATGCTTAGGTTTGGATTTTTTGGGGGGGGAGAGGGGGTTTGCTCTTTTTTTGCCATTTTTACAAGGTGGGTTTTTTTTCTGTCACTACATAACAGGAGACATAAGAACATAAGAGAATCCATGTTGGATCAGGCCAATGGCCCAACCAGTCCAACACTCTGTGTCACATAAGAACATAAGAGAAGCCCTGCTGGATGAGGCCAATGGCCCCTCCAGTCCAACACTCTGTGTCACAGAAGAACATAAGAGAAGCTCTGTTGGATCAGGCCAGTGGCCCCTCCAGTCCAACACTCTGTGTCACATAAGAACATAAGAGAAGCCATGTTGGATCAGGCCAATGGCCCCTCCAGTCCAACACTCTGTGTCACGTAAGAACATAAGAGAAGCCATGTTGGATCAGGCCAATGGCCCAACCAGTCCAACACTCTGTGTCACATAAGAACATAAGAGAAGCCATGTTGGATCAAGCCAATGGCCCATCCAGTCCAACACTCTGTGTCACAGAAGAACATAAGAGAAGCCATGTTGGATCAGGCCAATGTCCCCTCCAGTCCAACACTCTGTGTCACATAAGAACATAAGAGAAGCTCTGTTGGATCAGGCCAATGGCCCAACCAGTCCAACACTCTGTGTCACATAAGAACATAAGAGAAGCCATGTTGGATCAGGCCAATGGCCCATCCAGTCCAACACTCTGTGTCACAGAAGAACATAAGAGAAGCCATGTTGGATCAGGCCAATGGCCCCTCCAGTCCAACACTCTGTGTCACATAAGAACATAAGAGAAGCTTTGTTGGATCAGGCCAATGGCCCAACCAGTCCAACACTCTGTGTCACATAAGAACATAAGAGAAGCCATGTTGGATCAGGCCAATGGCCCATCCAGTCCAACACTCTGTGTCACATAAGAACATAAGAGAAGCCATGTTGGATCAGGCCAATGGACCATCCAGTCCAACACTCTGTGGCACATAAGAACAGAAGAAAAGCCATGTTGGATCAGGCCAATGGCCCATCCAGTCCAACACTCGGTGTCACATAAGAACAGAAGAAAAGCCATATTGGATCAAGCCAATGGCTCATCCAGTCCAACACTCTGTGTCTCATAAGAACATAAGAGAAGCCAAGTTGGGTCAGGCCAATGGCTCATCCAGTCCAACACTCTGTGTCACATAAGAACATAAGAAAAGCCAAGTTGGATCAGGCCAATGGCTCATCCAGTCCAACACTCTGTGTCACATAAGAACATAAGAGAAGCCATGTTGGATCAGGCCAGTGGCCCCTCCAGTCCAATACTCTGTGTCACATAAGAACATAAGAGAAGCCATGTTAGATCAGGCCAGTGGCCCCTCCAGTCCAACACTCTGTGCCACATAAGAACATAAGAGAAGCCAAGTTGGATCAGTCCAGTGGCCCATCCAGTCCAACACTCTGTGTCACATAAGAGAAGCCATGTTGGGTCAGGCCAGTGGCCCATCCAGTCCAACACTCTGTGTCACATAAGAACATAAGAGAAGCCCTGTTGGATCAGGCCAGTGGCCCATCCAGTCCAACACTCTGTGTCACATAAGAACATAAGAGAAGCCATGTTGGATCAGTCCAGTGGCCCATCCAGTCCAACACTCTGTGTCACATAAGAGAAGCCATGTTGGGTCAGGCCAGTGGCCCATCCAGTCCAACACTCTGTGTCACACAGTGGCCAATATGTGTGTGTGGGACGGACTCTCAGTGGGGACAGACCAGAACAGCATCTTTGCAGGCATGAGAACTTTCACTTGTGGAGTGCATTTTGCTCAACTCTCCTTTCTCATAGGAGTCCAGAAAGCACTCAAAAAACCTATTCCTGATAGTCCCAAGAGTGGGATTTTGAGAGGCATTCTGGGCCACCATGAAAGGGGGCAGCAAGACAATGGACTGTGGGGTGAAGTCCTTGCACCTGCACAAACACTGTGCTGGGTCCAACCCTGTGATCCGAAGCCAGGAAGTGGAATTGCAGGTATCTATGCAAGGCACTGAAGTTATATTCCCAATCAGCTTCAAGCTTTTGGAAGTATCGCTTGCATTGGTCAGAAATGACTTCATCGCAGAGGGTTAGGAGCTGGTTTAAAAACAAAAAAACTGTGTTTCTTGGACTGTATCCTTTGCATTGAAAGTCAGGACATCTTTGGCGTTCTGCACTTGGCCCTTAGCCTTTGAGGCATAATGAGAAACTGTGCGGTCCGAGAACATATTCCAGATCCACAAATGTAAGTGCAAGCACGTTTATCCTGTGTGTCGCATGTTGTCATGTGGTGATATGTCTTTTTCAGGAGTCTCCGCAGCCGTCTGTCATTGAGAAATCTTTCTTTGAGGAGAAGAAAGAACCTTTCAGGGATAACGTCGTCCATCTGAACTCACTAATAACTAGAGGAGCTACCAGGAAAGTCAACATCACTTTTACACCAAAGAGGGTAAGTGCTCCTGGAAAAAAAACACAAACGCCTCTTTCATTTGCACTGAAATGTTGTGTCCCTCACCTTGTTTGGTGTAGTGGTTAAGCCAGTTTGGTGTAGTGGTTAAGTGTGCGGACTCTTATCTGGGAGAACCAGGTTTGATTCCCCACTCCTCCACTTGCACCTGCTAGCATGGCCTTGGGTCAGCCATAGCTCTGGCAGAGGTTGTCCTTGAAAGGGCAGCTGCTGTGAGAGCCCTCTCCAGCCCCACTCACCTCACAGGGTGTCTGTTGTGGGGGAGGAAGGTAAAGGAGATTGTGAGCCGCTCTGAGACTCTTCGGAGTGGAGGGCAGGATATAAATCCAATATCTTCTTCTATCTTCAATATCTTCTTTGTGGGTGCTCAGCCTTTTGACCCCTTGGGGAAGGATGGGGCTGTGGCTCAGGGGCAGAGCATCTGTTTGGCATGCAGAATTCCACCCCTGATATCAGGTGATAACATTGCGTGGACATTAATTCTGATAAGTCATGGTTAGCAATACTTTCCCTTTTTTTTAATAAGAAGGCAGCCTTGTTTTTGAGATGTAACAAATGCTCAAAATAGGCTTCTGTAACCAAATATCTGCATCATCTGATAGCAACCTATAGTCCTCTCAAAATTTGAGTCCAAGAGCACTTTATAGGTCAGCAAAGTCTGACCAGGAATATGCTTTCAATGAAGTCAGTCTAATTGGAACACATCAGATTAATTGCCACAGGAAGTGGTGTTGACAACAAGCATTGGCTTGCTTTAAGATCTTCCATATTCTTGGTGCTGGGGGGGGGGCAATAGTGGGAGGGCTTCTGGAGTTCTGGCCCCACTGGTGGACCTCCTGATGGCCCCTGGGTTTTTGGCCCCTGTGTGACACAGAGTGTTGGACTGGATGGGCCATTGGCCTGATCCAACATGGCTTCTCTTCTGTTCTTATGTTTGGGGCATGGATGCTCTGTATTCTGGGTGCTGGTGGAAGGGAAGAGTGGGAGGACTTCTGGAGTTCTGGCCCAACTGGTGGACCTCCTGATGGCCCCTGGGTTTTTGGCCCCTGTGTGACACAGAGTGTTGGACTGGATGGGCCATTGGCCTGATCCAACATGGCTTCTCTTCTGTTCTTATGTTTGGGGCATGGATGCTCTGTATTCTGGGTGCTGGTGGAAGGGAAGAGTGGGAGGACTTCTGGAGTTCTGGCCCAACTGGTGGACCTCCTGATGGCCCCTGGGTTTTTGGCCCCTGTGTGACACAGAGTGTTGGACTGGATGGGCCATTGGCCTGATCCAACATGGCTTCTCTTCTGTTCTTATGTTTGGGGCATGGATGCTCTGTATTCTGGGTGCTGGTGGAAGGGAAGAGTGGGAGGACTTCTGGAGTTCTGGCCCAACTGGTGGACCTTCTAAGGCACCCAGGTTTTGGCCACTGTGTGACACAGGGTGTTGAAATGGATGGGCCATTGGCCTGATCCAACATGTCTTTTCTTATGTTCTTATGTCACAGTGTCATATTTGTATTGATTTCCCCACCCCCACCACAGACATGGAGTCCAGAATCATCGACCAAAGACCTCATCAGGAAGAGGGAGATGCGCCGGCAGCGTTTTACTTATGAGGTGGACTTTGAGGACTTCATGATGCCTTTCAAGAAGAATTTCATGCAAAAGGCCCGTAACTTGAATCAGGCGCTGGCCTTACGCTGACCGCTGGGCGATTTCTGCGCGGAAAGAAATTATACGAGCCCAAGAAGAGACCCCTTAGAGAAGGCCTAATCATGTTGCTTCTGATTGTGATAAATGTTTACATTCGTTTTTCGGTGATGCGGTTTCAGTTTGGTGCAGGTGGAAGTCGCAGATGTGGGTGAAGGTGTGATTTCCATACCCTCTGGAAATTGATCCATCTTTCCCCTTTCACTGTGAGTTGAAAGTGAAAGGCTGGGATGCCACTGGAAATTTCCTCTGGTGACTTCCGTCAGCAGAGCATCACTTCCTCTCTTCCTGTTTGTGCTGCAATCCCAAATATACTGTGAAAAGGTGTGCTGAGGTGATGCCCCCCCCAAGGAACAGTATGGTGGGGGATGAAGACAAAGAAGAAGAAGACGGTAGCTTTATACCCAGCCCTTCTCTCTCAATCAGAGTGGCTTATAATCTCCTTTACTGTCCTCCCCCACAACAGACACCCTGTGAGGTGGGTGGGGCTGAGAGAGCTCTCCCAGAAGCTGCCCTTTCAAGGACAACTCCTACTAAAGTTATGACTGACCCAAGGCCATTCCAGCAGCTACAAGTGGAGGAGTGGGGAGCCAAACCCGGTCCTCCCAGATAAGAGTCCGCGCACTCCTAACCACTACATCAAAATGAGACTCATGGGCAATGCTCCCTCTAAGCTGTGGAGTCTTGTGAGCAAAAATCCTGCTTTGTGAGCTGCTGGCATTAAAGTTGTGAGCTACTGCATATGTTACTTAGCTCCTTCTTGAGCTAAGACAAAAATGTGTGAGCTGGAGGCTTAAAAACTGGTGAGCTAGCTCACACTAATTTAGCTTAGAGGAAACTCTGGTCATAGGTAGCCTCCCCAAGGGGGAATAGGTCAACAATGCCCCCCTCCTGCCCCCATAAATCCTTCATGGGACCCGACCCAATATATATTGGATGACGTGTGCCCTGTAGGCCGTCCACATTAGATGGAGACTGGCTTTTGTTACCCTGTCCTGGTCAGCTGGATCCTAATCTGTCCCTCTGCTCTGCTGCAGAAACTGAAGGGCCAGTTATTTTCAGGTGCTATAAATAGCCATTGCACTGAGCCGGGTGGCTCTGAATCTAGGTCAGATCCAGAATTTGTGCAAAGCCACCGAAATTCCCTCAGGAAACATGCCCTGCTCTTGCCGATGACGTACAACATTTCTTCTTTCCACGTGGCTGCATTCGGGGCACGAAACACGCTTTGAGTCTAATCTGATAGAAACACAGCGCAGCACCCAAGTGCTCTGTGGCTTCCGGAGGCTTGGTTCATGGCTGTACATCACGGCATTACTGAAAACATCTGTGGGGAATTACTGTTTATCCAAGAGCACAGATGGCAATCGCTGGAGTTAAAACCAAGCCCTGAAAAAACATGTTCTCCTGAGCTGCACTACAGCATCGGGCTAGCGGCAGACAAGCTCCAGCCAGGCCCCAACGCTGTGATTGTGTTACCCAAATGAGAGGTCTCTGAATTAATTGGGGGAATTAGCATAATTGGACACTTAGCGAGAGAGGTTAACGAGAGGATTTCAACCAATGTTTACAGCAATTGTTTCCTGGGAACTCTCAAATAAACCAGGCTGGGTAATCCGAAAGGTATTTTTGTGAAGGGAAAGAATAAAGAATAAACATGCGTACACATCACGCAGGGGGAAACACACAAGCAATCTAAGAGGGAAAATTAAAGGAAGGTGAGGGGAAATTGATTTGGGAAGAGCAGGATGTACCCGGTGCTGGAGAAGTCAGAGAGAGAACTGGCCAGCGTTTCCTGGAGAGACGGAGAAGAAGCCAGCAAGCAAACTGGTGTAATGTTTAGCTCTGGAAACCCTGCCCTGGAAAAAGAGTGCCATTTGTTTAGGAAAATTGTGGCCCCAGGCAAGGCTGATATGGGTACATCGCTAAAACAATATAATAATTGGCTTGGGGATCAAACAATGTGTTGGGAGAGGTCGGCTCAGTTACAATCCAAATGAGGCAGTGTGTGTGCACTGGAACTGAAGAACTCACACGTGGCTATTTCATAGGGTGGATGTGGGGACGGCTACAGGAATCAACAGCTTGAAAACAGGATTAGAGAGATTCATGGAGGGTAAGTCTAAGTGTAAAGGCTGACCCAATGTAGTGGAGAATGAGTTCTCTTCTAGGCCAGGTGAATACATCAACATATTAAGCTGCCTTCTGCTGTCATCTAGAGGAGGGTGTGGAACTGTTTTCTGTGGCCCCGGAAGGTAGGACCAGAACCAACAGGTTGAAATTAAAAGAGTTTCCGGCTCAACATTACAAAGAACTTCCTGACCATTAGAGCGATTCCTCAGTGGAACAGGCTTCCTCCTTGGGAGGTGGTGGGCTCTCCTTCCTTGGAGGTTTTTAAGCAGAGGCTAGATGGCCAACTGGCAGCAATGAAGATCCTGTGAATTTAGGGGGAAGTGTTTGAGTTTCCTGCGTTGTGCAGGGGGTTGGACTAGATGACCCTGGAGGTCCCTTCCAACTCTAAGATTCTTCGGGAGATGGTGGGCTCTCCTTCCTTGGAGGTTTTTAAGCAGAGGCTAGATGGCCAACTGGCAGCAATGAAGATCCTGTGAATTTAGGGGGAGGTGTTTGTGAGTTTCCTGCATTGTGCAGGGGGTTGGACTAGATGACCCTAGAGGTACCTTCCAACTATGATTCTCTTCTTCTTGTTGTGATGTCTGACCGCAGCCTTTGTTTACATGCCCAAAGGCAACCTGGGCTCTTTAGGAGAGGGGGTTACGGCTCAGCATCTCAATGTTTTGCCAGTTCCCCAAGGGTCTGCGATGAACAGTAATTTCCTCCAGGTCTGGCCATACTCCTGAGTGCAGAGACAGCTGCTCTGGTGCTCCTCCACTCCGTGCACAGTGATGGTGACTCAAGAGCTGCGGGATGCGACCTCTGTGCTCTGCCCTCTCTCTCTTGCCTGGCAGAGAGACAGAGCGTGCTCTGATAAAGATGCTGATTTCCCTGTTTCTGCCTCTATACACGTGTGTGCAAATGCATTTTTAATGGGCCATCCTCCCTGCTCTGAAGCTTGGGGAGGCATCTGCAAGATCTATTTCCTCAAAGTCAGGGCGGTAGAAATTAGGGCTAACAATTCCTAGGTGGAGGCAGGGGATCCCCTGGTTTGGAGGCCCTCCCCCTGTTTCAGGGTTATCAGAAAGTGGAAGGGGGGGGAGGGAAATATCTGCTGGGCACCCCATTATTCCCCACAGAGACCGATTCCCATAGGGTATTATAGAGAATTGATCCCCAGTTATCTGGGGCTTTGCGGTGGATGTTTTTGAGGTAGAGGCACTAAATTTTCAACATAGCATCCAGAGCCTCTCCTCAAAACACCCCCAAGTTTAAAAAAAGATTGGCCCAGGGGGTCCAATTCCATGAGCCCCTGAAGAAGGTGCCCCAATCCTTCATTATTTCCAATGAAGGGAAGACATTTAAAGGGTGTGCGGTCCCTTTAAATGTGATGGCCAGAACTCCCTTTGGAGTTCAAGTATGCTTGTCACACCCTTGCTCCTGGCTCCACCCCCAATGTCTCCTGGCTCCACCCCCAAAGTCCCCAGATATCTCTTGAATTGGACCAGGTAACCCTAGTAGAAATTCGGCATGGCAGGGACTGTAGCTGCCCATCCTGACTCGCTTTGGGGGCCTCCACAGGATCGAATTGGCAGCAGGTGAATTAGCGTCTCAAATAGCAGTGGTTTGCATTCCACTCAGGCACGCCTGGAGTCCCTTTAAAAAAAAAAACCCACCCTAATAACAGAAACCCTTATTAAGAGCTGTAGTGCCATTCGTCCATGCATTTTGTGATCAACGGAGCATCTATATTAGGGAGAATCATCGGTGTAAAGATAACCCGCACGCCGGCACTTGCTAGCTGTAAAGGGTTTTTTTGGAAGCCGCTGAAAGGGAAGATAATATCTGCTGTGGCTCGCTTTCTTCTTCTGTCGGTTCTTTCCTTGGCTTCATTCAGAGCCTCTGCAATTGTTGGGGGGGGGGGGAGCACTCCTACTTAGAAGCATCTCATGTGCCAAGCAAAAAAAAAAAAAAAATAGGGCCTTTGTTCTTTGTGGAGTTGCTTTCTTACGCAAGAAGGATTCCTGAGCAGCCTCAACAATTGGGGCTATGTGGGATGTTGGGACATATCTGTTATGCCAGGGGTGGATAATCTGCCCTGCGTACAGAAGGTCCCGCGTTCGATCCTCAGCATTTCCAGTTGAAAGAGTCAGGTTGAAAGAGTCAGGGCAAAAGGGTAAGATGCGGGTCAGAGTAGATAGTACTGACCTTGACAAACTGATGGCGTATGATAGACAGACAGTCTGGCTTTATATAAGGCAGCTTCATGCGTATCAAACCAGGAACAGAGTTTGATGGTTTCTGAAAAACAGGTCCTTTTGTAGAAAAAAGAGGTGCCAGAGTTCATTAGCACAACTCATTTGCATAACCTATTTGCATATGCCACACACCTCCGACATCACCGGAAGGTATACTCAATTATATCAGCTCAGCAACTATCTTAATACGCTTGCGGAATTTTAATTATCATAATAAAACCTTACTCCCATCATACTTTTTAAAATTACTTTTTAAATTGCTGAGCAGTCGGGTTAAAACAGATAAAAGGAAGTACTTCTTCAGCCAAAGGGTGATTAACATGTGGAATTCACTGCCACAGGAGGTGGTGGCGGCTGCAAGCATAGCCAGCTTCAAGAGGGGGTTAGATAAAAATATGGAGCAGAGGTGCATCAGTGGCTATTAGCCACAGTGTGTATATATATGTATATATAGCTTCTCTTATGTTCATATGGGGGGGTGGGGGTGGGCTCCCTCTGGGAATCCTACCCCCCCAGGGAAAGTGCATGCGCAATACATAGCCTCTCCTCTCCCGGTGTAGTGAACACCGCGTGGTCACTGTCTGGCTATGCCTGGCAGATGGTCACTGCAATGGCCTCTCCTGCATTACTGCATCCGTAGCAACACCTTCTCGCTGGTCCCCCCCGTTTTCACAGAGTTTGCTACGTCATGGTGCGACCGAATTGTCCGGCGGTATAACCGGATGGGCAGGCTGGGCCCACCAACCTCGCCAGCCTAAGAGAAGGAAAACTCTAACATCAAACCCGGGCAGATAGAGCTCGTTAATGTAACACCTACCACCTGGAGGACTCGTTGCCGGCGTCCCAGCTTACTGGGCCATGGCAGATGACCCCCAGGTGAAAGGGTGGAGCCAGTACCGCGCACACTGGGCTTCACCTAAAAAATTCCTCTGCGCAGGCCTGAAGGGCATATCCACATACACAACCCACAACGCATCAAGTCCTGCAGCGATGGGCAAGGGGCGAAACGGCAGGTGGAAGGTGCCACTGGAAGCCGCAGTCCCGATCCTGCATGTAGGCGGTTCAGGGTATTGGTCGCCTGATGCTAACCCGGAGACGAAAGCATTTTTCAGCAGCACCCTGAATGACCAAGCAGCCTTATCTAGGGACAGCACTGCTTGCTCCACACGGAGAGGGGCCTAGAAAAGGTGGCCTAAACAAAGCTCGTCTCCCCCACCCCAGTTGGCTAGCCGCGGTCAACGGGCATCCTTACTTGCGGTCGAAAAATAACAACAAAGAAAAGGCATGCACCTGCCTCACAAAGTGTGCAAAGACTAAAGCTTGCGTGTTGGAACATCAGAACCATGCTTGACACAGTAGGCAGTGGTCGCCCTGAAGGACGCTCTGCTCTAGTTGCCCACGAACTTCTCAGGTTGAATATCGACATAGCAGCTCTCAGTGAGGTCCGTTTCCCTGAGGAAGGTAGTCTTCAAGAACACGGTGCTGGCTATACCCTCTACTGGTCGGGTAAGTCAAAGGCTGAGAGCCGCCTTTCTGGCATTGGCTTCATGGTCAGGAACTCCATTGCCTCCAAACTCGAAAACCTGCCAACAGGTCACTCAGATCGCATCATGTCCATGCGCCTCCCACTTCAAAACAAGCAGCATGCAACACTCTTCAGTGTATATGCCCCAACCCTTCAAGCAGATCCTGCAGAAAAGAACAAGTTCTATGCTGATCTACGCAACCTCGTACGGAAGACCCCTACAGAGGACAAGGTGATCATCCTTGGCGACTTCAATGCCAGAGTAGGTAAAGACTCGGAAGCCTGGAAAGGAGTACTTGGCAAACACGGCATTGGCAACTGCAATGACAACGGGCGCCTCCTGCTAGAATTCTGCATGGAGCACCAGCTCACCATCACCAACACTATCTTCCAGCAGAAGAACAGTCTGAAGACAACCTGGATGCACCCACGGTCCAAGCATTGGCACCTTATCGACTACATTCTGGTGCGCCAGAGAGACCTTCGAGATGTCTTACACACCCGAGTAATGCCCAGCGCAGAATGTCATACGGATCATCGTCTTATACGCTGCAATCTCCGTCTTCACTTTAAACCCACACCCAGGAGAGGAGGTATCCCTCGGAGGAAGTTTCAGGTTGGCAGCCTCCAGTCAGCCGAAGTTAAAGCTGCCTTCCAGGCAAAACTCCAGTCAAGAATTGAGGACCCAAGTTGCCCCACAGACCCTTCTCCAGAAGCACTTTGGGAACACCTAAAAACTACCGTCCTGCAGATCTCTGAAGAAGTCCTCGGGTTCTCCACAAGGAAGAACAAGGACTGGTTTGATGAGAACAATCAAGAGATCCAAGAATTACTGGCAAAAAAGAGATCTGCCTACCAAGCACATCTTGCTCAGCCCTCCTGTCCTGGGAAAAAAGCAACCTTTCGCGATGCATGTAGCAACCTCCAGCGCAAGCTTCGAGACATTCAGAACGAATGGTGGACCAAGCTTGCAGAGAGAACCCAGCTGTGTGCAGACACTGGTAATTTAAGAGGGTACTACGAAGCCCTGAAGGCAGTATATGGTCCATCATATCAGGCTCAGAGTCCCTTGCATAGTGCAGACGGTCAAGTGCTCCTCACAGACAAGGCATCCATACTGAACCGGTGGTCGGAGTATTTTCAGGTTCTCTTCAGTGCCAACCGCGTAGTTCAAGATTCAGCAATCCACCTCACCCCACTTCAACCAGTGAAAACAGAGTTGGATGAGATCCCCACCCTAGAAGAGACTGAAAAGTGGCAAGGCAGTAGGAGTTGATGGAATTCCACCAGAGATCTGGAAGCATGGGGGCACAGTACTACATAGCTCACTTCACAAAGTACTTGTCACCTGCTGGGAACAAGGCAAATTACCACAGGACTTTCGATGCAATCATCATCACCCTATACAAGAACAAAGGGGAAAAGTCAGACTGCTCCAACTACCGGGGGATAACCCTGCTCTCCATTGCAGGCAAAATCCTTGCCAGAATACTCCTGAACAGACTGGTGCCCACCATTGCAGACGAACTCCTCCCAGAGAGCCAGTGCGGCTTCAGAGCTAACAGGAGCACCACCGACATGGTATTTGTTCTCAGGCAGCTCCAAGAGAAATGCAGGGAACAGAACAAGGCTCTGTATGTGACTTTTGTCGACCTTACCAAAGCTTTCGATACCGTTAGCAGGAAAGGCCTGTGGCAAATCTTGGAACGTTTAGGATGTTCCCCAAGGTTCCTCAGCATGATCATCCAGCTACACGAAGACCAGCAAGGCCAAGTCAGACACTGCAGCAACGACCTCTCGGAGCCCTTCCCAATAGGCACAGGTGTAAAGCAAGGCTGCGTTCTCGCGCCAACTCTCTTTACAATCTTCTTTAGCATGATGCTTCAAAGAGCCACAGTAGTTTTAGATGATGACGATGGTGTCTACATCCGCTATCGCACCGATGGCAGCCTGTTCAATCTGAGGCGACTAAAGGCCCACTCCAAGACAATGGAAAAACTCATCCGAGAGCTACTGTTTGCTGATGATGCTGCACTTGTCTCCCACTCGGTATCAGCTCTGCAGCATATGACGTCCTGCTTTGCAGAGGCTGCCAAGCTATTCGGCCTAGAAGTTAGTCTGAAGAAGACAGAAGTTCTCCACCAGCCTGCACCCCAGGAAGATTATCACCCTCCCTGCATCACTGTGGGTGAATCAGTTCTGAAGACAGTCCAGCAGTTCAGCTACCTGGGGTGCATCATCTCCTCAGATGCCAAGATCGACAAGGAGATTGACAACAGGCTGGCAAAGGCAAACCGTGCATTTGGCCGACTGCACAAAAGAGTGTGGAGCAACAAGCATCTGAAAAAAGGCACAAAGATCAATGTTTACAAAGCGGTTGTGATGACAACCCTCATCTACGGCTCCGAATCGTGGGTTTTATACCGTCATCACCTGCGACTCCTTGAGCGCTTTCATCAGCGCTGCCTTCGCACCATCCTCAACATCCACTGGAGTGACTTTGTGACCAATACTGAAGTCCTCAAGCGGGCGGAGGTTACCAGCATCGAGGCACTGCTGTTGAAGACGCAGCTGCGCTGGGCAGGGCATATTTCTAGGATGGAAAACCACCGCCTTCCCAAGATTGCTCTGTATGGCGAACTTTCCACCGGCCATCGAAATAGAGGGGCACCAAAGAAGAGGTACAAGGACTCCTTGAAGAAATCCCTTGGCACCTGTCGCATCAACCATCACCAGTGGTCTGACCTAGCCTCAGATCGCAAAGCATGGAGGCACACCATCCACCAGGCTGTCTCTTCCTTTGAGAACGCACGCATAGCTGGTCTTGAGGACAAAAGGAGATTGAGGAAGAATCGCACTGCTACAGCACCAACCCCAAATCAGACCTTTCCCTGCAGCCGCTGTGGCCGGACCTGCCTGTCCCGCATTGGTCTTGTCAGCCACCAGCGAGCCTGCAGCAGACGTGGACTACTGCACCCTTCTTAAATCTTCGTTCGCGAAGCCAAGCCAAGAGAAGATGTTCATATGTTCTTACTTTCTCCTATATGGCCACAGTGGCAGGATGAAGAGTTCCATCACTCTGCTTTGGATGTTGTGGTTATTTTTCTGTTTTTTGAAGGGGGGGGGGGGTATTAGAAAGTTTTTTTCAAATCTCAGAGTTCGGCAAAATTCTCGCAGGGGGGTTGAACAATGGAGCCCAGAGGCAAGTATTTTGGGAAGGGTGGGTGGGTAAGAAAGAGCACAATAAAATTTTGACATTTTGGAGCTCCGCTTCTGTGAGCTGCAGCCCAAAATGAGGCCTGCCAAAAAAGAATACTGAATAAGACAGAGAAGAGTTGAACTTCTTGGTCTGCCTGAGTATTGAAAGCCGTTTGTGTAGCTTTTTGCTCTCTGCACACAAGTGCATCATCATTATTGTTCAAGATCTCTTTAGCATTAGACCTTGATTGATAACAAAGATTCGTACAGTACAAAAGCATTCCTCTCTGCCTTCCAATTGTTCTTGTTCTCTTGCAATGCATATTTCTGATCTCAGTCTGAAACACTTGAGGACATTTAAGTAGAGAAGCGCTACATTAACTACTTGACTCAGCCGGTCCTGATTTCAGAATCAGAATTTTGAAGAGTTCGGTCATGTGCTTGGAAGCTGGAATATCGTAGGGTTGTTGTTTTTAAAAGGCATACTGTTTTATGAAGCCACAGGGAAATTCGTATTTAAAGAGGGAAAGTTTGTCTATGGAATTCAAGGACAAAAATTAAGAAACAAGCAAAAAGGAGTCAACAAGTGGCAGAATGAGATGTGGAAATTCGTAAATGCAATGTCTCACCTCGGTGGCTTATCAAAATGGACAACCATTGAACAATGGAAGAGGCTATCCAAAGAAGGCAATCATGTATCATTCATTAATGTATATGCAAGAGATTGAATCTCGAGATTTTGGCCCAAGCACTTGAAAACAACTAACTTCTGGACCAAGAATTCATGAATGTGTAGCCAGCCAGCCTCCGTGAACACACACAATTTGTTGATAAGAATGAGCCAACGAGCATTCCCTGTAACTATAAAACTGGGGGTCAGTACCTGAATAAATGTGGGGCTTTAATTGCACATTCAGTTGTACACGGGTTGAATGTAATGTAAGAATTAACTCGACGCGAGTGCAAAGGAAAGCTATAACTCTGGCTAGAGTTATCCAGGTGCGCAGCTGTGTAGGTCTGAAGCAACAGCACAGGAGTGGCCACACTTGTTTAAGGTAAGAACCATATAGAATAAATACCAGATGTTTGAGAGCCACACAAGACACGGACATCAGATGTTTGAGAGGAAGGGAGGGAAGGAGGCAAATAGATGGGGGAGGGAGAGGTGGAAAGAACGCAACTTTAAATGCCTTCTCCAAGCCAGCCAACAGGGCAGTGGGGGCTTTGAGAGCCGCACAATATGTGTGAAAGAGCCACATGTGGTTCCTGAGCCACAGTTTGGCCACCCCTGCAATAGAACAAAGTTGGAGTCCAGAAGCATCTTTTAAGACCTGCAAAGTTTTACTGAGAATGATGTATGAAAGAAGCACACTTCATCAGACAATGAAATAGGATACAGCTTTCAGAGCGACATATAGATTGTGGGTAAGGATAGGCACGCAAAATGGTACAAAGTTAGAATCCAACAGCAAAATTGTGAAAGTAAGCAATTGAAAGAATAACAGTTTGGTTTGGATATGGGAGAGCATACTACACACAACCCTCCTGTGTCATAGCCACAGTGTTAGTTGAACGTTGTGCATATTTTCCAGCTTTGGTACACGTAAACATGTGCCTTTGAAAGTATGCGTCTTGACCCATGAACACAAAATGGTGGCTGTCCATATCAACGGAATTGTGGATAGTGGGATGAACATATGAACCTATGAAGCTGCCTTCTACTGAATCAGACCCCCCTGGGTCCATCAAAGTTAGTCTTGTCTACTCGGACTGGCAGCAGCTCTCCAGGGTCTCAAGCGGAGGTTTTTCACGCCTACCTGCCTGGACCTTTTTTAGTTGGAGATGCCGGGGATTGAACCTGGGACTTTCTGCTTACCAAGCAGATGCTCTACCACTGAGCCACCATCCCTCCCCATATATATATGGGAGAGCCAGTATATACGGGAGAGCCAGTTTGGTGTAGTGGTTAAGTGTGGGGACTCTTATCTGGGAGAACTGGGTTTGATTCTCCATGCTCCACTTGCACCTGCTAGAATGGCCTTGGGTCAGTCATAGCTATTTCATGAGTCGTCCTTGAAAGGGCAGCTGCTAGAAGAGGTCTCTCAGCCCCACCCACCTCACATGGTGTCTGTTGTGGGGGAAGAAGATGTAGGAGATTGTAAGGCGCTTTGAGTCTCTGATTCAGGGAGAAGGGCAGGGTATAAATCTGCAATTCTTCTTCTTCTATATGAACATAAGAAGCTGCCTTCTACTGAATCAGACCCCCCCTGGGTCCATCAAAGTCAGTCTTGTCTACTCAGACCAGCAGTGGCTCTCCAAGGTCTCCAGCAGAGGTTTTTTTTGCCTGCTTGCCTGGACCCTTTTTAGTTGGAGATGCTGGGGATTGAACCTGGGACCTTCTGCTTTCCAAGCAAATGTTCCACCAATGAGCCACCATCCCTTCCATATATATGAGCATATGAAGCTGCCCTATGCTGAATCAGACCCTGGGTCCATCAAAGTCAGTTTTGTCTACTCACACTGGCAGCGGCTCTCCAGGGTGTCAAGCTGAGGTTTTTCACGCCTACTTGCCTGGACCCTTTTTAATTGGAGATACCAGGGATTGAACCTGGGACCTTCTGCTTACTAAGCAGATTCTCTACCACTGAGCCACAGCCCCATTCATGGCTCTCCAGGGTCTCAAACTGAGGTTTTTCATGCCTACTTGGCTGGACCCTTTTTAGTTGGAGATACCAGGGATTGAACCTGGGACCTTCTGCTTACCAAGCAGATTCTCTGCCACTGAGCCACAGCCCCATTCATGGCTCTCCAGGGTCTCAAACTGAGGTTTTTCATGCCTACTTGGCTGGACCCTTTTTAGTTGGAGATACCAGGGATTGAACCTGGGACCTTCTGCTTTCCAAGCAGATTCTCTGCCACTGAGCCACAGCCCCATTCATGGCTCTCCAGGGTCTCAAACTGAGGTTTTTCATGCCTACTTGGCTGGACCCTTTTTAGTTGGAGATACCAGGGATTGAACCTGGGACCTTCTGCTTACTAAGCAGATGCTCTACCACTGAGCCACCGTCCCTCCCTTCAACATTTGGATTGCCAAAATCTTAGAAGCTAGGCTTCTGAGGACACTACATATGGATTGAACTGTTTTCCCTGTAGCGTGAACAGGGCTGAAGAGTTTGAGTGCTGAGCTGTGGGCTGCAGGGGTGCAATGCACGATATCTCCACACTGGTCGGTTAACAAGGGATGTCCAGAACACATCTTCCATTGGAGGTTCTACTTGCCCATCACATTTTTTTATTCCCCCCCTCCCCCTTCCTGCATGGACGACGAGTGATGGATGTGCATTTTCCTGTCCTCCATTTTATCCTCTTAACAGCCTTGAGAGCAAATAACTGACTTAGGGTCACACAGTGAGCTTCCACGACAGAACTCTCAAGAGCTTTATATCCCGCCCTGAGCCTGCTTTGGTGGGGAGGCTGGGATATAAATCTAATAAATAGGTTTTATGTAGGGTTTATGCAGAGAGCCAGTTTGGTGTAGTGGTTAAGTGCGTGGATTCTTATCCGGGAGAACCGAGTTTGATTCCCCACTCCTTCACTTGCAGCTGCTGGAATGGCCTTGGGCCAGCCATAGCTCTGGCAGAGGTTGTCCTTGAAAAGGCAACTTCTGGGAGAGCTCTCTCAGCCCCACCAACCTCACAGGGTGTCTGTTGTGGAGGAGGAAGATATAGAAGATTGTGAGAGTCTCTGATTCAGAGAGAAGGACTGGGTATAAATCTGCAATTCTTTTTTTCCTAGTGGAAAATGGTGGAACAAAGTTCCAGAACTTCTTTGTGGAAACAAAATTCTCAAAAAAAAAAATGTGTAAAAGTTCATGAGGGGCCCCTGCATGTTTCTCCATTTCTCTCTTGAGAGTTCCAGCACCTCTTTTCCTAGGGGAAAAAACAACCACCCTGGTTCTATGTATTTATAGCGCACAGGACAGATTGGCTATAAACCAATAACGTCACTAACCTATCTCCTCCTTTTGGCCAGGTCGTATTTACTGCCAACTTGGCCCTTCATGTTGTAGAGACGCCACCTGCCCCCACCCCACTCTACTTCATTAAAATAATTATACCCAGGACTAGATGGGCATCTGACAGCAATGCTGATTCTGTGAATTAGGCAGATCATGAGGAGGGCGGGAAGGGCTGCATCAGGGTTTAGTTCTCACGACCTTTTCTAGCTCTTTTGGGGAAATGCTGATTGACACTTTGGGGTCAGACAGCAATTTTTCTCCAGGCCAATTTGTCCAGGGAACCTGGAGGGTTTTTTGGGCCATCCTCAGGGCGTGGAGCCTGCAGGGGTCAGTGGGGATATTATGTGAGTGGAGAAGGTGTTTGTGAATTTCCTGCATTGGGGGGGGGGGCAGGGTTGGACTAGATGGCCCTGGAGGTCCCTTCCAATGTTATGACTTTGATTCTATGACTTTGAAGGCTGTATGAATGCTGTATGTGAGGGGTCTGGAGATCGAGTCCTGTGAGGAAAGGTTGAAGGAGCTGGGCATGTTTAGCCTGGAGAGGAGGCAGCTGAGAGGTGATATGATCACCATCTTCAAGTTCTTGAAGGGCTGTCACATAGAGGATGGGGTGGAATTGTTTTCTGTGGCCCTGGAAGGTAGGACCAGAACCAATGGGTTGAAATTAAACCAAAAGAGTTTCCGGCTCAACATTAAGAAGAACTTCCTGACCGTTAAGAATGATTCCTCAGTGGAACAGGCTTCCTCGGGAGGTGGTGGGCTCTCCTTCCTTGGAGGTTTTTCAGCAGAGGCTAGATGGCCATCTGACAGCAATGGAGATCCTGTGAATTTAGGGGGGGGGGGGTATTTGTGAGTTTCCTGCATTGTGCAGGGGGTTGGACTAGATGACCCTGGAGGTCCCTTCCAACTCTAGGATTCTATTAGGAAGAACTTCCTGATGGTTAGAGCGATTCCTTAGTGGAACAGGCTTCCTCGGGAGGTGGTGGGCTCTCCTTCCTTGGAGGTTTTTCAGCAGAGGCTAGATGGCCCTCTGACAGCAATGAGGATCCTGTAAATTTAGGGGGCGATGTTTGTGAGTTTCCTGTTTGTGAGTTTCCTGCATTGTGCAAGGGGTTGGATTAGATGGCCCTGGTGGTCCCTTCCAACTCCATGATTCTATGAAACTGCTGTATAGGAAAGAGCTTTGAAGGAGGTATTCCTAGAGGACAGGGCTTCTGTCTGGGGAACCGCCTTTGAGAGTGTATCCACATGCAAGCGCATCCTATTGTCAAGCCTGACTGTGGTTTGCTAAGCGCTCTGTGTCTTCAGGGAGTTATTAGCACCTTTCCTTTCCTTTGAGGACTTCTTTACCTCTGCAAAACACAAAGCTGGGTTTGCCATCTACGCTTCAGGGGGCTGCGATTGTGTGCAAGAGGAGTTGTGACGGAGACAGGGCTCGAGCAGGCTCAATTATCAGGGATGATGGGGAAGTTATTACAGCAGATCAAAGGCTGTGATGGGTGCTGTGTAAAAGATTAAAGATAACAAGGTTAATGGGTGACTGGAAATATCAAAGAGATTAATCAGGCCTGTCATTTTTTTTTTTTTTAAGGAGGAACTCATAGTATAGGACAATTATAATATTAGATAGGGATGCTGCATGTCTACTTCTTAGGGTCAAACGGAGGTGCATTTTAATTTTTTCTCAACGACAAAACAAAATTGCAGGTTTGAAATCCAGTTCTTCCCTTGTTTTCAAAACTTCTCATTGGGCGTTTTCGCACTGACCTTCAAGTGGCGCGACCACCCTCTTCAAACCGGAGGATCTGCGCGGATTTTGCACAAGAAGCGCCGGCGCAGCCAAAAGAGCCGGCGACTTCCGTCGCAAAAGCCGCTCAAACGTTTTCCTGCTTCTTGGCGGTTTCCGTTTGAGCGGGTTTCGCGACGGAAGTCGCCGGCTCTTTTGGCTGCGCCGGCGCTTCTTGTGCGAAATCCGCGCAGATCCTCCGGTTTGAAGAGGGTGGTCGCGCCACTTGAAGGTCAGTGCGAAAACGCCCATTGTGAAATGTTTTAAAAGAACAAAGGTGGCGAATTAAGGCCAAGCCTAATTTTGAGAAACAATATGTCAATGTTTCTCACTATACTTTTAAAAAATTCCTGCTTCAAATTGATGAAGATCTGGATCTTCGTCCAAGTAAATTAGATCTCAATGTGTTAAGAATTGAAAAGAAGACTTCTTCACCCAACGGGTGATTAACATGTGGAATTCACTGCCACAGGAGCTGGTATTGGCTACAAGCATAGCCAGCTTCAAGAGGGGATTGGATAAAAATATGGAGCAGAGGTCCATCAGTGGCTATTAGCCACAGTGTGTGTATCTGTGTGTGAATATATATATATATTTGGCCACTGTGTGACACAGAGTTTTGGACTGGATGGGCCACTGGCCTGATCCAACATAGCTTCTATTATGTTCTTATACCCCGCCCTTCTCTCTGCATCAGAGACTCAGAGCGGCTTACAATCTCCTTTACCTCCCCCCCCCCCACAACAGACACCCTGTGAGGTGGGTGAGGCTGAGAGGGCTCTTACAGCAGCTGCCCTTTCAAGGACAACCTCTGCCAGAGCTATGGCTGACCCAAGGCCATTCCAACAGCTGCAAGTGGAGGAGTGGGGAATCAAGCCCGGTTCTCCCAGATAAGAGTCCGTGCACTTAACCACTACACCTCTGTGTCCATAGATTGCAGGATCCACCTCCCAGCTTGCGTGTCTGTAAGAGTTGCCATTGGAGCCAGAAGAAGCCATGTTGGGCAAAAAATGACCCTATTGCTCCCATTTTTCTCCTAGGTGTCGGCAGACAGAAGTGAATGCACTGGGTAAGCACCATCTCAAACAGCTGCTGATACACAGGGACCCATTCCATCTATGTTTTGAGCTTGATGCTTGCAGATTGCACCAAAGATTCCAGCTGACAGGGTGCGTGGGAGATGGAGAGCCTGCAGTTTCATATCTGAGCTGACAGCTTTCCTAAGCATGTGGTTGCATCCCTTGAAGACAGAAGATCACAGAGAGGATTCTGGCCCTCTTTCCCTCTGGCACACCCCGCCAACGCATCTCAAATGTGGGAGGTGCCCAGCAAAAGCATAAGATACAGAGAGTCATCACAAGAACCATTGGGAAACCTTCTACATGATGCCTGGCCCTGCTGGTGGACTTCCTGGTAGCACCAGGAATTTGGCCTCTGTGTGACTCAGAGTGTTGGATGGGATAGGCCATTGCCCCGATCCAACATGGCTTCTTTTATATTCTTATGTCTGGGGCAGGGATGCTCTGTCTTCTTGGTGCGGGGGCAGCAAGAGTGGGATGGCTTCTGGAGTTCTGGCCCTGCTAGTGGACCTCCTGATGGCCCCTGGGTTTGGGCCACTGTGTGACACAGAATGTTGGACTGGGTGGGCCATTAGCCTGATCCAACATGGCTTCTTTTATATTCTTATGTCTGGGGCAGTGATGCTCTGTATTCTTGGTGCTTGGGGGGGCCACAGTGGGAGGGCTTCTAGTGTCCTGGCCCTGCTGGTGGACCTCCTGATGGCCCCTGAGTTTTGGCCACTGTGTGACACAGAGTGTTGGACTGGAAGGGCCATTGGCCTGACCCAACATGGCTTCTCTTATGTTCTTATGTCTGGGGCAGTGATGCTCTGTATTCTTTGTGATTGTGGGGAGGACAGTGGGAGGGCTTCTGGTGTCCTGGTCCCACTGATGGACCTCCTGATGGCACCTGGATATTTTGGCCATTGTGTGACACAGAGTGTTGGACTGGATAGGCCATTGGCCTGATCCAACATGGCTTCTCGTATGTTCTTATTGCTGAGAAGGGTCCAGGTGGTGGTTGATCCATATCCTTCTTTAGTTAGCACTTCAAAGGAAGGCTGTAACAATAGAGATTAAATAGGGTGTGCCTCTCTTCCCTCCCTATTCTTTTTTTTATAACAAAGTTTTTATTTTGCAATATATTGAAAAATATTCTACTATCAGAATCTAAATATAGTTCATCAGTACATTACACATTTTCCCACCCATCCCACCCTCCAAATTGTGACCTCCACCGGTATACAAAACAAATTAGAAACCTTTTAAAAGTAAAAATTCCCATATATAGAATCTTAACTAAAAGTTATCATTCACTTAACTTTATCTTAACTCCAATATAACTACTATTCTTATTCCTTTACTTAATACTTTCTACTTAATCATCAGTATTACACATTTAATCAGATAGCCATAATCTATTCTCCTTTGCACTTTAAAAATTCAATTATTACTTGTTAAACATTAAACATAGATTTTGTAGTCATTACATCATCACTAAAAATTATTCAAATCTTAATCTCATTTTAACTCACATAAATTTACTATATAAACTCAGCTACTTATATTTGATTACTAAAGCAATACTCAGTAATCACAGTCCTTTTTCTCTTTTAAAGTTCAGTTAATATTATCAAAAACCACTAACTGGCTCTTCACCTTCCATTGTATCTCCACATAGTTTTGGAATTTATTCCAATCTCCTTTAAATTTCTCCAGGTTACAGTCTTTTAAGATTCTAGTAAGTTTGTCCATTTCACTCCAATTAAGAACCTTTAAGATCCAGTCCCATTTTTCTGGTATTTTATCTTGCTTCCACATTTGCGCATACAATGTCCTTGCAGCTGAAAGCAAATACCACAACAATGTCCTGTCTTGCTTCGGAAAGCTTTCAATTTGTAATCCCACCAGAAAGACATCCGGTGCTCTCTTAATATTATATCCCAAGATTTTTGAAATCTCTTGTTGAATCATTAGCCAAAATTGTTTCGCCTTTTCGCAAGTCCACCACATATGGCAGAAAGAACCTTCATGTTTTTTACATTTCCAACACTTATCTGAAGCTTGATTGTTCATTTTTGCTAGTTTTTAGGTGTCATATACCACCTATACAGCATTTTAAAACAGTTCTCTTTTATATTATAACATGTTGAAATTTTCATAGAGTTCTTCCATAGCTGTTCCCACGTCTCTATTTGTATTTCTTTATTAAAGTTTATTGCTCATTTAATCATTTGAGGTTTCACAACCTCCTCTTCTGTGGACCATTTCAATAGCAACTTATAAGTCCTTGAAATCAATTTTTCATTTTCACCCAACAGCATTTTTTCCATTTCCGTTTTTTCAAATCTTATACCTGTACTTCTAATATCTTTTTCCACCAAGCTTTTAATCTGAAGCAATTGAAACCAATCAAATTTTCCTTGCAATTCTTCAGCCGATTTCTTTTCTACTTTACCTCCCTGAAATTTTAGCAGTTGTTCATATGAGACGTATTTCTCTTCTCGTGGACTTTGAGACAATTTTATAACCTCAGTCGGCACTATCCAAAGTGGTTTTCTCTCATCACCATATTTATTATATTTTTTCCATGTATTCAACAAGTTCCTCCTTATATAATGGTGTGAGAAAAAACTATCCTCTTTCCCGTAATACATATATGCCTGCCAACCAAAAATATTTCCTTGCCCTTCTAATGCCAATAATTTTTTATTGATCAAAGTCATCCAGTCCTTAATCCATACCAAACATACTGCATCATGATATAGCATTAAATCTGGTAACTGGAAGCCACCTCTTTCTTTTGCATCCGTCAGGATTTTCATCTTAATGCTTGGTTTCTTGCCCGCCCATATAAATTCTGAGATCTTTCTTTGCCAACAATTAAATTGTTTCTTATCTTTCACAATCGGAATGGTTTGAAAAAGAAACATACCGTAATTCTTGGTAAAACATTCATTTTAATAGCAGATATCCTCCCCGGCATAGATAAGTTCAATTTATTCCTTTAGCATATCTTCTTCATAGATAGGTTTAATTTATTCCATTTTAGCATATCTTCTTCAATCTTATGCCAAAGTTTTTCATAATTATTCTTATATAAATCAATATTTCTCATCGTAATTTCTACACCTAAGTATTTTACTTTTGACGCAACTTCACAACCTGTAACATTTTGTAGCTCTTTCTGTTTTCTCTGATGCCAAGTTCTTAGTAAGGATTTTCGATTTTTCTTTGTTAATATAACTCACCATACTCTTTAATTTTCTCTAACAACAAGGGTGTCACTTGCAATGGATTTTCATTGATAAACATCACATCATCTGCAAAGGCCCTGTATTTATATGAAAAACCTTTCAACTTCAAACCCTCAATCTCATTATCATCATCAATTTGAGACAGCAAGCCCTCTAAGGTCATTATAAACAGCAACGGAGACAGAGGGCAGCCTTGTCTTGTGCCTTTGCTAATCTTCATCTGCTCAGTCAAGTCAGCATTCACACAAAGTTCAGCTGTGCATATTGCCTTGATCATCCTTATAAAATCATCTCCTAATTTCATTGTTTCCATCACCGCAAACATAAAGTCCCAGTTGAGATTGTCAATCTTCCCTACTTATTCTGTGGTCACTTTCTGCTGGAGGTCTGAGGCACAAGGATGTTACACCAGGTACTTCCAACACTTACGGCATGGCGGGTGATGATACCGTTAGGATTTTTAGAGATATGATTAGCAGACGAATGTGGAGAGAACCACAATAACAGCTGGGCACACGGTTTAGTTTAAGAAACAAAGTAGTTTACTTTACTGATGAGGAAAGGGATGACTGGGAATTCTAGAAAACAAAGAAAGGATTCAATATCCTATCTAACTTCTAAGCTACATCTCGACTCTCTCGAGTCTTAACTTCAACTACATGGAGATCTAAGGGTTTAAACAAAGGGCTGTAAAACTGACCAAACGCTTTCCCCTAGACCACCACCCAAATATATGGATTAGCCTTTTAGGGCTCTCCCTGAATGGTCACTATGCATATTGAAACCCAGCCTTGGTGGGAAATACGTGCAAACATTCTCATTGGCTCTACCAATCTCACTGGCTAAACATCAGCATGCATATACAAACACTTAATTAACTCATGATGACAGAAAGTGAAACTGCGTCAAAAACCCAACAGACACCTCCCCCCTTTTGTCCATTATCTAAATACCTGTTCCTTTTTTTATCCCATCTTCCCTCTTCCCCGCCAGAAGCTCAAGGCATAATGCATGGTCCCCCTCCCTTCCCTGTTATCCTCACAACAGTCTTGCAAGGCTGGTGAGACCGAGAGGCCAAGACTTCCCCAAGGGCACCTCGGCTAAGTGATGACTTGAACTCAAGCCTGGCCAGCATGTTCACTGTTATGTTGCACTGGCTCTCCCTTCAGTTGCCGACCTCTTGCCTTAGACCCAGACTATCCCCGAGAGTCTCTAGCTTCTGGGAAATGAAAGATGGCAAAGGTCTCTTCCAGGAACTCTACTGTCTTTGCAGTCTGCAGGATCCAACTCTAAAGGCTGAGGTGATGTGAAGGGACTTGAACATGCTGCTTGTGGCACTTGTAAGCGGCTGATACCAAACTTTGTGTAAACCACTGGCTTCCTTGAGCTGGGTCATACAAGCTCTGGGATTACAAAGCTCCCAGGTTTCCCTGCACCAGGGCTTTTTTTGTAGCAGGACCTCCTTTGCATTTTAGGCCACACCCCCATGATGCAGCCAATCCTCCAAGAGCTTACAGGGCCTTCTTCCAGGGCCTACTGGAAGCTCCAGGATGATTGGCTATCTCAGAGGGGTGTGGCCTAATATGCAAAGGAGCTCCTGCTACAAAACAAGCCCTGCCTTGTGTCTTGAAGGCTTGTTCGGAGACAGCTTGGTTGCCCAGTGCTTTCAAGGAGCCACCTTTAGTACAGCTTTGTCTCTTCTGCAATTAAAGATGGGCGGCCACATTGGTCTGAAGCAATGGAATAAACAATGGAACAAAGCAACGGAATAAGCTTTTGTGCGCATGCACACTTCTTCAGGATCGAGCCTGGGACCTTCTGCACATGAAAGCTTCTTCCCTGAATAAAACTTTCTTAGTCTTCAAGGTTAGACTGGACTCAGACTTTGGTCTGCTGCTGTCCGTTTCCAGGAACTGGACAGAAGTCAGAGAAACCCTTTCAAGTTTTAGGTAACCTGGCAAGACCATGGAAATTTCAGCTTGAAACGCTCCAAAGCTTGGCTCAGCAGCAATGTTCCCTCTAAGCTGCAGAGTCTTGTGTGCAAAAATTCTACTTTGTGAGCTACTAGTATTAAAGTTGTGAGCTACTGGCATTCGAGTTGTGAACTACCGCATCAATTAGTGTGCCCTGGGGTCATTCTTCCTAAGTTAAGACAAAAATGTGTGAGTTGGAGGCTAAAAATCTGTGAGCTAGCTCATGCTAACTCAGTTTAGAGGGAACACCGCTCAGCAGTATGTGTGTGTGTGTGAACAGAACACAGCTTTTCAGGCCCAAAAACCTATAAGCAGTGGGAGGAGGGGGAGGGGAGGGGAAGAGAGAAAGAGACTATGTGTCAAGCATGCATATTTCTAAGCCATGATTGTTCCTGAGACAGAGAGCAGGCTGCTAGTATCCACCGCCCCCCTCCTTTTTACAACGTTTGGGCAAGCAGTAAATCTATCTAGCCCAAGGATGTTTACGCCACGGCCTGGCGGGTAAAAGCTGTGAGGTGCCTCTCCCCCGGATTCACATAGACAGTTCTTATCAGGTCTAGGAGAAGTGTGAGAAAGGGAGGTGTTTTTAATAGCCTGAATTCCTTAGTAATAAAGAGATACTATGTCGTAACCTTTGAACCCGTGACTCAAATCGCATCTGTATACTATCCTTTGAAGTAATCCTATACAGCAACTATGTACTCATGTATACGTCATTACTTCCAAGGATCCTGTCCTTGGTAAAGCTTCTGAGTTTCTACTTCCAAAACACGCTGGGTCGTTTCCATCTTCTGCAGCCCTGGCAGGAATAAGGAGAGGCACTTTGGACTGAAAAGCATTTTCTACAAGACAGAAATGACACCACGGTTGGGCAGGCAGGATCTTACTTGTGGGGGTGGGGAGAGGAGAGAGGGAAGGTAGACTCAGCTCACTCACTGCCTTCAGTCTGGCCTTTTCCTTTTGTTGATTAACCTCCATTGCTTTCTAGTTTTATGCTTGGACCAGCGTGGCCTAGTGGTTAGAGCAGAGGTGTTAAACTCATTTGTTACGACGGCCAGATCCGACAGCAATGAGACCTTGTCAGGCCGGGCCATGAGTGCCGTGAACTGCAAGGCCAGGTACAGGAGATATAAACTTTATACAGACTCAGGCAAATCCAAATACAAACGTGCTTCAAATGTTAACACTCTTACGTTAATGCCTGCCCTTCCATTGCTTGCTACACATTAGCACAGGGACAGTATACAGGGCCATAAAACCCAACCTCTGTCATCCGGCAATAAAGGTAATGACCAGTTGCTCGTGGACCAGGTAAGAGCCCTGGAAGGGCTGCTTCCAGTCCTTGAGCTATAGGGCTTTTTTTGTAGCAGGAACTCCTTTGCATCTTAGGCCACACGCCCCTGATGTAGACAATCCTCCAAGAGCTTACAAGGCTCTTCTTACAGGGCCTACTGTAAGCTCCAGGAGGATTGGCTACATCAGGGGGGCGTGGCCCAGGGTTTTTTGTAGCAGGAACTCCTTTGCATCTTAGGCCACAACCCCTGGTGTAGCCAATCCTCGAAGAGCTTACAGTAGGCCCTGTAAGAAGAGCCCTGTAAGCTCTTGGAGGATTGGCTACATCAGGGGTGTGTGGCCTAAGATGCAAAGGAGGTCCTGCTACCCAAAAAAAGCCCTGCTAAAAAGTGAATGGAGACCACTTCTCTTCCATTTCCCCACACCCCAGAGACAACATTTTCACTGTAGAAAACCCCATCCTGCATAGAATCATAGAGTTGGAAGGGACCTCCATGGTCATTTAGTCCAGCCCCCTGCACAATCCAGCAAGCACACAAATACCTCCCCCTAAATTCACAGGATCTTCATGGCACTGTTTTAAGAACTCCTTTTTGGTTTTCCAACTTTTCTCCAGCCAAACCAGTAAACTAGTAGCTGCATCTAGGAAAAGCTAACAGCGTTCCTTTGGCAACGTCTGTCCCTTACACAGATTAGCAGTGCAAACAGAGGCACTCCCCGGCTAAATCTACTTGGGACAATGCGTTTAGGAGGGCGTATCCCTGTTTAAGATTGCCTTGCACCCAGGGGTCATTTCGTACAAAAAAAGGTGCCGGAGCTCATTAGCGCAACTCATTTGCATAAACTGCACACTCCTGAGATTACTGGAAGGTGTTCTAAATTATATCAACTCAGTATCTTCCTTAAAATGCTTCTGGAATTAGAATTGTCATAACAAAACGTCACTCCCATCATACTTTTAAAAATTACTTTCTCCTATGTGGCCACCATGGCACGATGAAGATTTCTATCCATCTGCTTTCTGTGTTTTGGTTATTTCCCCATTTTTTTGTGGGGAAAAATATGAGAAAGTATGTCAAATCTTAAGAGTTCGGCAAAATCATCCCAGGGGGGTTGAACAATCGAGCCCAGAAACAAGTATTTGGGAGTGGAGGGTAAGCAAGAAGGAAAGGAAAGGTCCCCTGTGCAAGGACCAGTCGTTTCCGAATCTGGGGTGATGCTGCTTTCACAACGTTTTCACAGCAGACTTTTTACGAGGTGGTTTGCCATTGCCTTCCCCAGTCATCTACACTTTCCCTGCAGCAAGCTGGAGACTCATTTTACCGACCTCAGAAGGCTGAGTCTAGAGAAAGGAAAGGAAAGGTCCCCTGTGCAAGCACCAGTCGTCTCCGACTCTGGGGTGACGTTGCTTTCACAATGTTTTCATGGCAGACTTTTTACAGGGTGGTTTGCCATTGCCTTCCCCAGTCATCTACCCTTTCCCCCCAGCAAGCTGGGGACTCCTTTTACCGACCTCGGAAGGATGGAAGGCTGAGTCTAGAGAAAGGATAGGTCCCCTGTGCAAGCACCAGTTGTTTCCGACTCTGGGGTGACGTTGCTTTCACAATGTTTTCACGGCAGACTTTTTACGGGGTGGTTTGCCATTGCCTTCTCCAGTCATCTGCACTTCCCCCCCAGCAAGCTGGGGACTCATCTGACCGACCTCGGAAGGATGGAAGGCTGAGTCAACCTGGAGCTGGCTACCTGAACCCAGCTTCTGCCGGGAACGAACTCAGGTCATGAGCAGAGACTTCAGACCACAGCACTGCAGGACTGCTGCTTTACCATTCTGAGGGTAAGCAAGAAAGAGCACAATACAATGTAGGGGTTCAGAGCTCTGCCAGTTTGGTCTAATGGTTAAGTGTGCGGACTCTTATCTGGGAGAACCGGGTTTGATTCCCCACTCCTCCACTTGCGCTTGCTAGCATGGCCTTGGTTCAGCCATAACTCTGGCAGAGGTTGTCCTTGAAAGGGAAGCTGCTATGAGAGCCCTCTCCAGCCCCACCCACCTCACAGGGTGACTGTTGTGGGGGAGGAAGGTAAAGGAGATTGTGAGCCGCTCTGAGACTCTTCGAAGTGGAGGTCGGGATATAAATCCAATATCTTCATCTACCTCACAGGGTGTCTGTTGTGGGGGAGGAAGGGAAAGGAGATTGTGAGCCGCTCTGAGACTCTTCGGAGTGGAGGGCGGGATATAAATCCAATATCTTCATCTACCTCACAGGGTGTCTGTTGTGGGGGAGGAAGGGAAAGGAGATTGTGAGCCGCTCTGAGACTCTTCGGAGTGGAGGGCGGGATATAAATCCAATATCTTCATCTACCTCTCAGGGTGTCTGTTGTGGGGGTGGAAGGGGAAGGAGATTGTGAGCTGCTCTGAGACTCTTTGGAGTGGAGGGCGGGATATAAATCCAATATCTTCTTCTTCTTGTTCTGCTCCTGTGAGTGCCTGCCCCAAATGAGGCCTGCCTGTGTTTCCCTATGCCCAGGAGAGGGGAGCAGCCATTGGTTTTGGGAGGTTTTAGAATGTGGGAGCCAGAGAGGGCTCTGTGCGTTTCCGTCACTCGAGCTGTCTGTCCTGCTACGCTGGAGGGTGAGCCAGCAAACTGCTCGGGCCTCTGTTTCTCCTTCAAAGGGAACACAAACAAAACGCCACTCCAGAGACGTGCCGCGGAGAAGAAATTACACAGGGCCTTTCCCTCTCAGGCTGTGGAAAACATGAGGGTGTGCGCCGCAGACTCTAAGTGGTGCTTCAGGGGGAACTCTAATTTCTGGCTCTGCTTCCCGTTTTCCGCAAAGCAAATACAAGGCCAGCTTTGAGGAGAACCGGAAGGACAGGTTTATGAATTAGAACCAGGGGGGATAACCGTGTTCGTGCTGGAGCCTGTTCAGGGAAGCAAATAGGGTCTGTTCGGGCTGCTGCTGCCCTCTGGTGACTCAGTTTGGAAGAAATCGACGTGGCAGGGGCCCCCTGAGGCCTGCTGTGCAAATCTAGAGGCAACCCTGACGTCTCTTGACTTCTTCTGCTCCTTGCAATCTAACAACATGGAGCCCACCTGCAGCTAGGTGGCATACTTCACTGAAGGCACCTCCAGGCACATTGTTTTTAAATTCCCCACACAAAGAAAACTAGCAAGTCAGGAAGGAAGGTCCCAGCCTGAGGTGCTCAATGTCTGTGTGAATTGAATCATTTGTAAGGATGAGCCTTTACTCTGAAATGATATGTCACAGAAATAGGTTTACTTCCCTGATAGGAACTAACTATAAGAACATAAGAGAAGCCATGTTGTATCAGGCCAATGGCCCCTCCAGTCCAACACTCTGTGACATAAGAACATAAGAGAAGCCATGTTGAATCAGGCCAATGGCCCCTCCAGTCCAACACTCTGTGTCACATAAGAACATAAGAGAAGCCATGTTGGATCAGGCCAATGGCCCCTCCAGTCCAACACTCTGTGACATAAGAACATAAGAGAAGCCATGTTGAATCAGGCCAATGGCCCCTCCAGTCCAACACTCTGTGTCACATAAGAACATAAGAGAAGCCATGTTGGATCAGGCCAATGGCCCATCCAGTCCAACACTCTGTGACATAAGAACATAAGAGAAGCCATGTTGAATCAGGCCAATGGCCCCTGCAGTCTAACACTCTGTATCACCCAGTGGCCAAAACCCAGGTGTCATCAGGAGGTCCACCAATGGAGCCAAAACTCTAGAAGCCCTCCCACTCTTGCCCCTCAAGCATCAATGATACAGAGCATCACTGTCCCAAACAGAGTTCCATCAATACCCTGTGGCTAATAGCCACTGATGGACCTCTGCTCCAGATGTTGATCCAATCCCCTCTTGAAGTTGTCTATGCCTGTAGCCGCCACTACCTCCTGTGGCAGTGAATTCCACGTGTTAATCACCCTTTGGGTGAAGAAGTACTTCCTTTTATCCATTTTAACCTGACTGCTCAGCAATTCCATTGAGTGCCCACGAGTTCTTGTATTGTGAGAAAGGGAGAAAAGGACTTCTTTCTCTACCTTCTCTGTCTTAACCGCGTGATCCTAAGCAAAAGCTCATCCTTTTAAACCCACCGACTTCTCTCGGGCTGCAGTTAGTTGGAAGGTTGGCATGGTTTGGACATGCTGCTAATTCCCCTGTTGCATTTTGTGATGGAGATTTTCAGCTAGATTCGCACCCTGACTAGCCTCACCACGTGCCTCTTCCATGGTTGATCGTTCAGATTAGTGCTGCATGTCAACCACGGAGCACATGGTCTGCTCTTCTTTTTTTTTAAAAAATACATTTTTTGGAAACATTCTTTGGAAGTGTGTGTGTGTGTGCCAATGTGTATATGCACTGTCAGCTTTAAAAACAACAACAACAGAATGCCAAAAATGGTTTGCGCATGGACCAGGGGAGTTCAGATATCTGGCAACACAGGATGAATGTGTGGGGATCCATAAACACCTGATGGTCTCTAGGGGCCATTTCCTCCCTATCCAGCTCATCTATTGACTCCTTATCCAACTCATCCTATGACAGGGTGAGTACAAACTGGGGAATGGCTGCCAGATGTGACTGTGTGAACAAGCCCAGTTAATCCATTAGAGGAAAGTAGCTATATTGGGCCAAACTGCCCATCAGAAGAAGAAGGAGAAGGAGGAGAAGGAGAAGGAGGAGGAGGAGGAGAAGAAGAAGAAGAAGAAGAAGAAGAAGAAGAAGAAGAAGAAGAAGAAGAAGAAGAAGAAGAAGAAGAAGAAGAAGAAGAAGAAGAAGAAGAAGAAGAAGAAGAAGAAGAAGAAGAAGAAGAAGAAAGAAGAAAAAGAAGAAGAAATTGGATTTATACACTGACTTCATTTGGAGTATCAGAAAGTGGCTTACAATCTCCATTGCCTTCCTCTTCCCACAACAAACACCCTGTGAGGCAGACGGGGCTGAGAGAGCTCTGAGAGAATCACTGTTGAGAGAACAGCTCTGAGAGAGAACTTGTGACTGACCCAAGGTCACTCCAGCCGCTGCATGTGGAGAAGCAGGGAATCAAACCTGGTTCTCCCTGATTAGTGTCCACATTCCTAACCACTGCACCAAACCACAGCCTTGGTTTAGAAAGATGTAGCTGTGCTTGGTATTGAAGTTGGATTTAGATCAGTTATTATGGGATTTAAAAGTGTTGCAACTATTGAAATGGTGGCAAATCGTTTGTATCTGGTTTCTAAAAGGAGGGCTGAACAGCAACTTTTTCAAGGCTTTGGAACCAAAATTGTCATCTTTGACCTGTATCAATAAAAAAGCATATATAATTTTAATTCAGACTATTGATGACTTAATTTGTGACTTGCACAGATTTTTGTTATTGTTACAGGTACCAATCAAGAGCATATTCAATTTTAATTCAGGCAACCTATAACTCCATTTGCCACTCCCACAGATTTTTTATTGTTGTTATAAGCTGCTGTTGGTTTAGAAGACCTCCTTGGGGCATAAACTGTGTTTGAATCCCCCCTCCACAATGGAATCTGGATGTACTAGCCCAGGGGTGTCCAACATGTGTCTCAGGGGCTAAATCAGGCTCCTGGAGGGCTCCTATCAGGCCTCCAAGCAACTGTGTGTCATCTGCTTCCTTTTTCCTCTCTCTTGCTTCCTTCTGCATCACAGCTTGCTTTGCCAGGCTTGCTCAATCGCACAGGAGCTACAGAGCAAAGCCTCTGTTTTCTCCACCGACTGAGGCTCCTCCCTTGGGGAGAAAGGGGGGGGGGAGAGCGTGCTTTTCCAGGGTCTCTCAATCACACAGCAGAACTACTGAGCCAAGCCTCTCTTCCTTCTATGGGCTGAGGCTCCTCTCCCTCCTGAGGAAGGAAGGAAAGAGCCAGAGCTTCCTTTGCCCAGTTCCCTGGATCCCGTGGGAGAAATACAAAGAAAGCACCTTTAAGACAAACAAGTGCCAATGTTTTAAGCATGTTTTATTTTAGGGTTTTGTTGTTGTTGTTGTGTTTGTCTTGCATCCTTTAAAAAGTTTATATCTCTGCTACCTAATCTTAAATAGGTACATGCATGGCCCGGCCCAACAAGGTCTCATTTATGTCAGATCCGGCCCTCAGAACAAATGAGTTTGATACCCCTGTTCTAGCCCTACCCTGCAGGGTTTTTGTGAGTAAGGCTTTTTGGAGAAAAGAAGCCCAGCAGGAACTCATTTGCATATTAGGCCACACCCCCTGACACCAAGCCAGCCAGAATTGCATTCCTGCTAAAAAAACCCCCAAACCCTACTTGTGAGGATAAAATGGAGGTTGGTGTCAACTGCAGAGAAGGAATGCCTAATTCCAGGGGTGGGATTCTAGCAGGAGCTCCTTTGCATATTAGGCCACTCCCCCCCTGATGTAGCCAATCCTCCCAGAGCTTACAAAAAAGAGCCTTGTAAGATCTCGGAGGACTGGCTATATCAGGGGTGTGCGGCCTAATATGCAAAGGAGCTCCCACTAGAATCCCACCCCTGCCTAATTCAAATTAGAATGGGCAGCAGATCCTATTCATTCAGAAAACCCCCAGTGGAAAGGTAGCCTGCACTATAATTAAAGAATGTTTCAATTTCCCGCCCGTTTTGGAAGTGAGCAGTCCGTGTGAACAGATCTTCGCTCTGCTGCTGATCGGATTCTGTTCTTGGCTGCAAGAAGCTGATGAGGAAGCGAGAATCTGATTCACTGCAGATGAACTGGAGACGGGCAAGTGAGCACCCCCCACCCCCACCCACCCGGCCTCTTCATTTCCCTCTGGCACCTTGGAGGCTGTTGCCATCCAACGCTCGATATGGCAGACGGCCTATTTGGGTGCCAGCTGCCTTTGGAGCACATTTTTTAACCTGCCCATTCTCTCAAGAGCTGGCGACCACGCACATGGCGTCCTTTTTCTCCCCCATTTAATCCCTCCAACAGCCCTGCAAGGTAGGTTCGGTGGAGAGAGAGACGGAGAAAGTGAGTGGACCGAGGTCACCCAAAAAGATTTACTCTGGGTCTCTGCGCCTGGAAGAATATTAGGAATATCCCAAGAGCTAGGCTGTTACCACTGCTCACAGTGTGGTGTAGAAGTTAAGAATACCAGACCCTAATCTGGAGAACTGGGTTCAATTCCCCATGCTTCCCCATGAAGCCAGCTGCGTGACCTTGGACTGGTCACAATTCTCTCCGAACACTTTCAGCCCCACCTACCCCATTGGTTGCCTGTTGTGGGGAGGGGAAGGAAAGGCAATGGTAAACTGCTTTGAGACTCCTTAGGGTAGACAAAAGCAGGGTATAAACACTTCTTCTTCCTCCTCCTCCTCCTCTTCTTCTTCTTCCCCTGCTCCTCCTGCATCGTTTCCATGAGAGTAGACCTGGCTATTGCCTGAAAGCAGCCTGGGCCTCGCGGAATCACAGTGCTGCAAGCTGCTCTGCTGTTAAGAAGAAGAATTGCAGATTTATACCCTGCCCTTATGTGACACAGAGTGTTGGACTCGAGGGGCCACTGGCCAATTCCAACATGGCTTCTCTTATGTTCTTATGTGACACAGAGAGTTGGACTGGATGGGCCATTGGCCTGATCCAACATGGCTTCTCTTATGTTCTTCTGTGACACAGAGTGTTGGACTCGAGGGGCCACTGGCCTGATCCAACATGGCTTCTCTTATGTTCTTATGTGACACAGAGTGTTGGACTCGAGGGGCCACTGGCCAATTCCAACATGGCTTCTCTTATGTTCTTATGTGACACAGAGAGTTGGACTGGATGGGCCATTGGCCTGATCCAACATGGCTTCTCTTATGTTCTTCTGTGACACAGAGTGTTGGACTCGAGGGGCCACTGGCCTGATCCAACATGGCTTCTCTTATGTTCTTCTGTGACACAGAGTGTTGGACTGGATGGGCCACTGGCCTGATCCAACATGGCTTCTCTTATGTTCTTATGCAACACAGAGTGTTGGACTCGAGGGGCCACTGGCCTGATCCAACATGGCTTCTCTTATGTTCTTCTGTGACACAGAGTGTTGGACTGGATGGGCCACTGGCCTGATCCAACATGGCTTCTCTTATGTTCTTATGTGACACAGAGCGTTGGACTCGAGGGGCCACTGGCCTGATCCAACATGGCTTCTCTTATGTTCTTATGTGACACAGTGTTGGACTGGATGAGCCACTGGCCTGATCCAACATGGCTTCTCTTATGTAACACAGAGTGTTGGACTGGATGGGCCATTGACCTGATCCAACATGGCTTCTCTTATGTTCTTAACCTTTTTAGTATCCAGTGATGGACCTCTGCTCCAGATGCTGATCCAATCCCCTCTGGAATCTGTCTGCATTTGCAGCCACCACCACCTCCTGTGGCAGTGAATTCCACATGTTAATCACTCTTTGGGTGAAGAAGGACTTCCTTTTATCCGCTCTAACCCGACTGCTCAGCAATTTCAAGGAATGTCCAGGAGTTTTCGTATTGTGAGAAAGGGAGAAAAGTGTGGCTGAGGTGTGGAGAATCCTGTGGACTGTGCCTCACTTTTTTTACCCCGGGAGGTGGCAATCCTGCCCTTAATGCGCCAGCCTGGATTGCATCCCTGCGCTTCCTGCAGGCGAGCCAAGCTTATGAATCCATCGCCAGATGCCCTTCGGAGCTGCTGAGGGCTGGCTGGCTGGGCCTGAGAAAGGAGCCGAGTTGGAGGCAGGCGGCTGCTGCTCCTGATCTTTAAGAAATGTCATCTTGATTTAAACCTGTGTTGATTTCCAAACCCGCCCCCCTCACTGCAGCAGATTCCCCTCCCCGCTTGGCAGAGGCAGCCTCTCTCTCTCTCTCTCTCTGCCACAGCCTCCCTCCAGCAGTGTGGAGCTGCTGCTTCCCTTGCTTAAAGAGAGACGCCACCGTGTTTACGTGCTGAATCCGGCTGCCTCCAACACCCAGGGGGGTGGCCGAGGCAGGAGAGCAAAAAGGCAGGCTGCCATGTGAGAGCAGTCAGGGACCCAGGGTCCTCCCCGGGGAGACTGTTTTTCTGGGCACCTGACCAGGCCGCAGCCTTTCCAAAGACTCCTGTGGGAAAAAGGCCACTTTGGCTCCGAGCTAGAGGTTGTTGTGTCCCTCCACAATCACATAAATGCCTCCTGTCCACTTGCACATTTCTACTGGAATAAAATCTTGCTCATTTTGGTGGTGCCCCAGGGCTCCTGCTCTTTTGTGCTTCAACAGATCCTCTCTGGAATCCTGTCTCCACCCTCCACGCCTTCTTCGGGCCCTCCTGTCTCCTGAATTTTCTTGTCCTCTCTCTTTCATGCGGTCCTTCCTCCTGTTTTCTTCTTCCCCAGATTGTTCTGAGTTTGGCCAGGCCTGATTTCTGTGAATGAGTCTATTGCTCTGATGTCCCCAGAGGGGAAACCAGAAGAAGATATTGGATTTGTATCCCACTCTGCACTCCAAATCTCAGAGTCTCTGAGTGGCTCACAATCTCCTTTATCTTCCTCCCCCACAGTAGACACCCTGTGAGTTGGTGGGGCTGAGAGAGCTCTCCCAGAAGCTGCCCTTTCACAGACAGCTCTGCCAGAGCTATGGCTGACCCAAAGCCATTCCAGCAGCTGCAAGTGGAGGAGTGAGGAATCAAACCCAGTTCTCCCAAATAAGAGTCATGGCACTTAGCTACTACACCAAAGAAGATATTGGATTTCTATCCTGCCCTCCTCTCTGAATCTCAGGCTGTTTTCGCACTCACGTTTTACTGGCGCCACGACCCTCCTGACGCCGGCGAATCTGCATGGATTTCGCACCAGAAGCGCCGGCGCTCCCAGAAGCGCCGGCTACTTCCGTCGCTAAGCCAGCGCAAACGGAAATCGCAAAGATGCAGGAAAACGTTTGCGCTGGCTTAGCGACGGAAGTAGCCGGCGCTTCTGGTGCGAAATCCATGCAGATTCGCCGGCGTCAGGAGGGTCGTGGCGCCAGTAAAACGTGAGTGCGAAAACACCCTCAGAGTCTCAGAGCAGCTTAAAATTTCCAGTTTGGTGAGAGCCAATTTGTTGTAGTGGTTAAGTGTGCGGACTCTCATCTGAGAGAACCAGGTTTGATTCCCCACTTCTCCACCTGCAGCTGCTGGAATGGCCTTGGGTCAGTCATAGCTCTTGCAGAGTGTCCTTGAAAAGGCAGCTTCTGGGAGAGCTCTCTCAGCCCCACCCACCTCACAGGGTGTTTGTTGTAGGGGAGGAAGGGAAAAGAGATTGTGAGCTGCTCTGAGAATCTGAGTGGAGGGCAGAATATAAATCCAATGTCATCTTCTTTATCTTCCTCCCCCACAACAGACACCCTGTGAGGTGGGTGGGGCTGGATAGGGCTCTCCCAGCAGCTGCCCTTTCAAGGAAAACCTCTGCCAGAGCTATGGCTGACCCAAGGCCATTCCAGCAGCTGCCAGTGGAGGAGTGGGGAATCAAACCCGGTTCTCCCAGATAAGAGTCCACGCACTTCACCACTACACCAACACTGGCTCTCATTTGGAGAAGAATGTGAAATGTTTTGGATAACAGTAGGTGGGATTCTTTGCTTGAAGGGACATTTCCCTGCTGGGGCTGAACTTCACAGAGCTCTGTTCCCATCCAGCAGAGGGGCTCTGCATATGGACCGGGGTGTGGGGGGGGGCATTTTTGCCAGTTCCCTCCTCCTACTGCAGCTGATGGGGGGGGGCTACACTCCAGGAGCAGCATTTGGGGGAGAAAACAGGGGGAGGCGGGGAAACCCAATGACAAAATTCCATCCCATTCACAGAAATGACCCCTAGATCTTTCTTGGCTTCCTTTATCTGCTGCCTTTCTCTTCTCCAGGGTCCTAAAGCAGCTTCTCCTCAGTTTAATCCTTGGGTTAGGCAGAGACTGGCCCAAGGCATTCCACAAGCTTCCACGGCAGAGCGGGAATTCAAGCTCGGGTCTCTCAGTTCCTCCTCTGGCACTTGAACCCTACATCCTTCTAGCTCTCACCACGCCCCAGTATGGTGTAGCGGTCAGAGTGTTGGGACCGGATAGGACTGGGGAGATCTGAGTTCGAATTCCCTTGCCATGCCACAAAGCTCACCTCTCCACTTAACCTACCTCCAAGGGTTGTTGTGAGGATAAAACCCAGACAGGGAGAAATCTGTGTTCTTGGAGAAACGGCAGGCTGTTATAAAAAGAGTAATGCTTGTGCTGAAAGGAGGAGAGACGGCTGAAATTTCAATCACAGCAAGCTCTCTCTCTCCCTCTCTCTCTGCAAACTGATGCATTATTAGAATATCTTGGCCTCTCGCCTGGACTTTGCTTATCTGTAAACGAAGCAAATATTATAAAGGCACAATAGATCTCCAGTGCTCCTTCATCCAAAGAAAATGAAAGCCCAGCCCAGCAGTCGAGAAGGTTTCCAGTGCTTGAGGGAGGAAGGAGAGCGCTCATTTCTGTGCAGGCTTTTTAATGCATTTGCAGACTCCTCCTTCGTAGAATCAGCTTCTCAGCGTGTGCCAAGGATATACATTTCAGATCTCCTGCCTGCCTTTGGCCTGCCTTGTGCGAAAGAAAGAAGGCAGAGTTGGGAATCCTGAATTGCAGGGAGGCCAGTGACACGACCAATCGCGAAATGGCTGTTGTCAGCTGGCCTCTGATACACAATTGGGGAGAAAAAGGCCACCGCGTTTGAGGGGCCATCTGCTCCGGAGCATTAGATGCTCCTTATGTTATTCCATGGCTTCTGATGGCCCACCTCCTATTTATTACTCTTGTGCAAAGTGAGCAAGCGATAATCCTGGATGATTCTGTCCTCTCGCCCATCATATTTTCATCGTGGTTCACTCACCGGCCACGCAGATTATTTCTCGTCGTAGTGATTGTTCATTCGGAAGTGCAGATTTACCCTGCCATGTTTCGCACTCAGGGCCAGACCCAGCATCTTCTTCTCAGCACAAAGACAACAAATGTCCGAGTTGAGTGAGAAGGGAACTTAATGTGGCACGAGCTGCCAGCTTTGCTTTTTGTTCAGATGTCTGCCCAGTTCATGTCTAAAGCTGATAAGACAGAACTGATTCTTGTTGCCTGGGAAATTCCTGGATATTTGGGCACGGTGTCTGTGGAGGGTCGGGAACAGGAAAAACTTTGGGGGAAACAGGTGTTGCACCAATGGCATGACATCACTTCCAGCAGATGCCCGCAAGCTGGGCTCTTTTGCTAGCAGGAGCTCCTCTGCATATTAGGCCACGCCCCCTGATGCAGCCAATCCTCCAAGAGCTTACAGGGGTCTTCGTACGGGAACTACTGGAAGCTCCAGGAGGATTGGCTATATCAGGGGGCGTGGCCTATTATGCAGAGGAGCTCCTGCTACAGAAAAAAAGCCCTGCCCACAAGTGATGTCATGTCACTGGAATGATACTGATGAGATGCTTTAGGATTCAGGCCAGGCCTGGAATTCAGCAGGAGCTCACAGGAGCACAGCTCCTGAACCTTTCTGACGCCCCCCTTCCTCCTCCCCACCTACTTACTAGTTTGGTGTAGCGGTTAAGTGTGCGGACTCTTGTTTGGGAGAACCGGGTTTGATTCCCCACTCCTCCACTTGCAGCTGCTGGAATGGCCTTGGGTCAGCCATAGCTCTCACATAACTTTTCCTTGAAAGAGCAACTTCTGTTAGAATTCTCTCAGCCCCACCCGCCTCACGGGGTGTCTACTGTGGGGGAGGAAGATAAAGGAGATTGTGAGCCTCTCTGAGACTCTGCGATTTGGAGTTGAGGGCGGGATATAAATCCAATATCTTCTTCTTACCTTGTCCCTTGAACAGTAGGTGCAGCTGCATAACAATCCCTGGATTAGGAGAGCGGGCAGCCAGCCAATGGGATGACATAACTTCTGGGGGAAACTCAAAAGTGTTATTAGTGCTTTCTAGGAATCACCTAAAACTCCAAGGTAAAACCTTAGTTTTTTTTGGCAATTTCTAGAGAGCTTGACATCATTTCAAAGGAAAATCCCAGAAGTGATGTCAGCCCTTTCTAGGAATCTAAAAAAAATCCCCTCTGTGGTTTTACCATTAAAGTCCTGGTGATAGAGGTGTGACTTCGAGCCAGTTTGGTGTAGTGGTAAAGTGCGCAGACTTTTATCTGGGAGAACTGGGTTTGATTTTTCACTCCTTCACTCACAGCTGCTGGGAGGGCCTCGGGGTGGCAGAAGATGTCCTTGAAAGGGCAGCTTCTGTGAGAGCTCTCTCAGCCCCACCCACCTCACAGGGGGTCTGTTGTGTGTGTGTGTGGGGGGGGAAGTAAAGGAGATTGTGAGCTGCTCTGAGATTCAGAGTGAAGGGCGGGATACAAATCCAATATTTTCTTCTTCTTTGGTCCAATGGCCATAAAAAAAAAAAAAATCCGCCACCATTGCTAGGAGGAATGGGAAGGAATGACATTTTTTGCTCCCATTTGGGAGGTGGCCATCCTAGACTTCCCTCCCCAGGAAAGTCTTTTTTGGATTGCAGCACAGATCCGTGAATCCCCCTGATCTCACGCCAGCCAGGGGGCTGCACCTGACCTGCTTTCCTGCTCCATGCAGGTAACACAATCCCCAGCATCACCTTTTCAGTGGTCCCAGGCCTCAGATCCAGCAGGAGCTCACAGGAGCGAGCTCCTGAACCTTTCTGAGGGTTCCCCCTCCTCCTCCTCCCCACCTACCTACCTTATCCATTGAATAGGAGGTGCAGCTGCATAACAATCCTTCGATTAGGAGAGCGGGCAGCCAGCCAACCACCGGGGGGCTTTGCCACGCCCCCAGCAGTCCTCATTCACCCCTGGAGAAGCCCACCCCACCGTTTCTCTACTTCTTATGGAATTATGGGTGACGGGTGACTTGCTGGCCTTTTGACTGGGGGTGTGTGGCCCAAGAGAGCCCCAGGTGAGCGAGGCCCTGCTAGAGATCCAGCCAGCCCAAGCAGGTCTCACTTGCCTGGGGCTCTCCTTTTTGCATCAGGCTGCTTTTGGCTGGGGGGGGGGGGCATATGCTAATGTGTTATGCTAACAAGCTCCGCCACCTATTTTTGTACAAAACGAGCCTTGGGTGGTCAAAAGGGCCTCCTCTCCTCTCCCTCTCTAGCAAAGAAGTGAATGGCAAGGTTACAGGTCGGGCTTTCCATCAGAGCAGCCTTCTCAAAGCATGCACAACCTCGCAAACTCTATATTTTCGGCATTCACCATTTTGGTATGAGGCCCTGCTTTCCAAATATTCCTCATTAACGTGTTACGCTGAAGGCTGTTTGGTGCCGAAAGGAAACACGCGGAACAATTGCTCCCATGTTGGGAGTGTTGTGAAATACCAGACGCTCAGCATTGTGTTTCATTCAGAGAGCTGTAAGTGCTCTAACCTCTTTGACTCGGGGAAGTAGCAGCCGGGGCAGGAAAAGGCTGTTTAGAATATTAAAGCGGTGAGTTCCCTGCCACCTCTCTGGTCTCAGCCACAGAGAGTGGGGTTTGTGGCTGGCGTTTGAGGAACCTCCGCTGCGAAGAGAGATGGTGCAAAATGGTGGCCCTTAAAGAACCAGGAGGAAGGATGCAATTCTAAAGGAGAGTAGTGACAGGTGGGAGTTGTGCTTCCCAAAAAGGAGTTCTCGGAAGGAGGGCCATACAAAGTAATGCACAAGTTCTGGCTGGCTTTTTCTGAGCAGGAACACACAAGAACGCAGTTCCGTCTGGCTTGTCATCTGGGGGTGTGGCCTAATATGCAAATGAGTCCCTGCTGGGCTTTTTCTACAGAAAACCCCTTTGCGAAACAATGGTGGTGATGTCAGGAGTGTGGCCTAATATGCAGATGAGTTCCTGCTGGGCTTTTTCTACAGAAAACCCCTGTGCAAAACAACGGTGGTGATATCAAGAGGTGTGGCCTAATATGCAAATGAGTTCCTGCTGGGCTTTTTCTACAGAAAAGCCCTGCATGAAACAATGGTGGTGATGTCAGGGGTGTGGCCTAATATGCAGATAAGTTCCTGCTGGGCATTTTCTACAGAAAATCCCTGTGCGAAACAACGGTGGTGATACCAGGAGGTGTGGCCTAATATGCAAATGAGCTCCTGCTGGGCTTCTACAGAAAAGCCTGCATGAAGCAATGGTGGTGATGTCAGGGGCGTGGCCTAATATGCAGATGAGTTCCTGCTGGGTGCTTTCTACAGAAAACCCCTGTGCAAAACCACGGTGGTGATACCAGGAGGTGTGGCCTAATATGCAAATGAGTCCCTGCTGGATATTTTCTGCAAAAGGCCCTGTATATATACCATAGAGTTTTACCGCAAATCCTAGAGCGTCCCCGATGCGATGTGCCTGGCACGATGACATCACTTCCGGGTGATGTCTTCATGCAGTGCATGCCATGTGGTGGTGGGGCTTTTTGGGGGCTCCATGCCAGCGGGTTGGGGCCCCCCAAACCTGGGGATCCCTCACCCCCCAGTGAGAGCTCAGCAACCTTGTTTGGTTGCTCCATTTCTCAGCACGCAGCAGCAGCAGGAAACGGGAGGCTGGCTTCACTAAAGAGCCATGTCCATCGATGCAAAGACACCATGGCCTCCCCCGTGGCCATTTTTGCTGAGATTGCAGTGATACAGCACCGAGTCACTGTTGTGCATTCCATGAGGTACATCTACGGTAACTGTGAGTAGCTGAAGACACTGGGGAAGCCCCTCTTAGTCTTGAGAGAAAGTGATGGGGGGGGGGACACAAAGCTTACCTGATGGGTTTTTCCCACAGAAGACCCTCCCACCAAACCACCCCAGTGAGGTTTGGCCCTAATTGATGAGGAGAAGGAAGGATGGCTGAGTTTTTGATCTCATTTTGTGGGATTGCTTCAGAGGCTTTCGTAGAATCCATGGACTCAGCTGAAGGAGCCCAGGAAGGAGAAGGAGGAGGAGGAGGAGGAGGAAGAGAAGGAAAAGAAGGAGAAGGAGAAGGAGGAGGAAAAGGAGAAGGAGAAAGAAAGAGGAGGAGGAGTTGGATTTATATCTCGCCCTTCACTACCCAAAGGAGTCACAGAGTGACTTACAATCTCCTTTCCCTTCCTCCCCCACAACAGACACCCTGTGAAGTGGGTGGAGCTAAGAGAGCTCTCACAGCAGCTGCCCTTTCAAGGTCAACCTCTGAGACAGCTCTGGCTGACCCAAGGCCATTCCAGCAGCTGCAAGTGGAAGAGTCGGGAATCAAACCAAGATCTCCCAGCCTGAGCATTTAGCCACTACACCAAGCTGGCTAGAAAGAGGCACACCAACCAGAATATTAATTTTGCCAACTGAGTTAAGATAAATGGCTGCTGAGATGGCGTGAGAACCAGATTGTACAGGAGTGGGATCCGCAAACAAGAATCCCTTCTCCCGCCCAAGTTCACAAACTAGGAACCAGTCAAAATTAATAACAAACTTTAGTTCATCAATCGGTTCGTGCTCATCCTTAGTGATACAATCCTAATCAGGGCGGGCCCTGTTGCTAGGCAAACTAGACGATTGCCTAGGACACCGGCTTACTGGGAGCACTGAATTGGAGGCCCCCCCCCATGTGACTTGGTGACATTATCAGTGGGGGGGGGGGCTGGCCCTGACCCTTATTCATAGGTTCGCCTGCCTAGCCCTTCCCATATGAGTGGCACAAAGAAACTCAGAGAATTTGGGCTGGAGCAGGAAGATCAGCCACTGCTATGTGACCCCTCTCCCTCTGCCGTCTTCTCCCACTTTCACGTTCCTCCGATCAGCGAAGCCCCGCTGCACAGCCCCAAGTCCTTGACCTCAATTAGCCCCGTCTGTGGCACAGGAGGAATATACAGCGGCCAGAAGACTACAAAGAGATTGGACTGTCTCTCTGTGCTAACATTTCCAAGCTCATTTATGCTCTGCAGCTTATTGGGGACAAATGACTTCCTCTTATCTCCCTATCCCAACCCAGCGTCTGGTGGCTTCTCATCGGCCCGACCTTCAACCTCCCCCTCCCTCCCTGGTGTCTCGCCTGTTTCTCCAGTGCATGACTTTGAATTACACATTCAGTCCTACCCCACCCCCAAACTTTCCCAGAAGGCAACATCTATTTCTCCAACAAATAGAGAACACCAAGATTTCTACCGGGGTATAGGGAACGATCTTCCAAAGGGGAGAAGACAGAGCAGCGGTGTGAGGGTTGCGTAGTGCATTCTCCCAAGACAGAAAAATCTGTTGTTTTTCCTTTCCACTAACATGTTGATATGACGACACCACGGAGCCAGCAGAAAATGACTATGGACATATTTTGCAGGTAAGAACGTCTTCACCCAAAGGAAGTACTTATCCACACAAAGAGTCATTAACATGTGGAATTCGCTGCCACAGGAGGTGGCGGCGGCTACAAGCATAGACAGCTTCAAGAGGGGAATGGATAAACGTATGGAGCAGAGGTCCATCAGTGGCTATTAGCTACAGTATATTGTTGGAACTCTGAGGCAGTGATTCTTTGTCTTCTTGGCATTTGGGGGGCAACAATAGGAGGGCTTCTGGAGTTCTGACCCTGCTGGTGGACCTCCTGATGGCCCCTGGGTTTTGGCCGCTGTGTGACACAGAGTGTTGGACTGGATGGTCAACTGGCCTGATCCAACAGGGCTTCACTTATGTCTGGAGCAGTGATGCTTTGTCTTCTTGGTGCTTGGGGGAGCAAGAGTGGGAGGGCTTCTGGAATTCTGGCCCTGCTGGTGGACCTCCTGATGGCCCCTGGGTTTTGGCCACCGTGTGACACAAAGTGTTGGACTGGATGGGCCATTTTCCTGATCCCACATGACTTTTTTTACGTTAAGTACACAAAAAGGGAGACAGAGGCTATGGTTCAGTGGTAGAGCATCTACCTGGCATGCAGAAGGTTCCTGGTTTAATCCCTGGCATCTCCAGTGAAACAGATCAAATAGTATAGTGGTGATGAAGACTTCTACCACAGATCCTAGAGCGCTGCTGCCAGTCTGAGTAGACAATACCGGCCTTGATGGACCAGTGGTCTGATTCGGTCGAGGAGAGCTTTGTGTGAAAGTATTCCATCTGCTTGGTATGTCTTTGGCAGCACACATTCCTGAGGTTTTTAACAGGAGGTATTTGAGACTGAACCAGCATTCTGCAGCCTTTCTCTCTGAGCCACCACCCCTTATGCGAACAATAATAAAGCAGAACACAGTAGAAAATTCAAACCAAAAACAACAATGCAACTGTGTGGCCAAACAAATCACTTAATATCTTGAACAAATTTACTTCAATAACCTTCTATACAAAAGTGTCTTAAGCAATACAAAGTGCCACAAGGCAACACATAAATAATCTCAAAGTCCAAAGGGTCTTGTAAGGTGTAGTCAAACCAAGATAGTTCCAAACATGAACGGAGCAGTGAAAATATGTTCAGAGGATGACTGTAGCACAGTCCTTCTCTCTCCTCTCCACCTTCCGAGTAGGGGTGTGCATTCGGTTTGGCCGAATTGAAGAAACCTCCGAATCACCCCTTTTTCGAAAGTATACGGCGCAGTATACTTCCGAATCCAATTGGAAGCCATTATACGGGAGCCATATACTGCTGATCGTATGATTCCAAATCAATATTCGTATACTTCCAAATCGTATATTCGGAAATATACAGAAGTCCATCAATATTCGGAAGTATACAGAAGTCCATAGAAAAGGTGGGAAAGGAGCTTCTGCAGCCTCAGGAGAGCTGCTAGCCTTCTTTCCCACCTTTGGAAGCCTTTTCCCGCCTCTCCCATAGCCTTCCTGGGATCAGAGAGGGAGGGGGAGGGGGAGAGGAGCCCCAGCAGCCAGTCCAAAGCATGCATTTGCAAAATGCATTGCAAATGCATGCTTTGCAGGGCTGTTGTGTAGCTGATGGCTGGGCTAATCCCCCAGCCATCAGCATCATTGTTGTTCTTTTGTTTACTTGGGTATCCAAGTAAACAGTGTTCTCTGGCCAATCACAGAGCAGTGGTGTTTTTTGAAACTGCTCTGTGTAGGGCCAGAGAACCTTTTTAAGGAGTCTGCCTGACTGGACTCCATTCCATTGTTGCTGTATTGGTGTGTGAGAGAGATTGTGCTGTGCTGGCCCTTGGCCTCAGCTGCTGCTACTCTCTCTCAGCCTTGCCTGACTTGCCTGGAGAAGAGAAGACATCTAAGGTAAGACAGTCTTGGGGTTCTTGGTTTTATTTTGGTTAGTAAAAGGACTTTTTAAGACTCAGAGTCCCTTTACTTATCCAGATTTGGGTGGGTGGGTACTGGGTAGCTTATTTGAGGTTAGGGTTAGGGGGTTCTGCTGGGGGTGGGAGCCTGGGGTGGGGGTTTTTTGCCAATTTGCCTATATCTGACTTTAGTGAGAGGACTTTTAAAAGTGCAGTGTCCTTTTACTTTTCCTGATTTGGGTGGCTTGGATTTCTTAGAGTTAGGGTGAAGGTTTTTTTGGGGGGAGGGATTGGTAAAGTTCCTGTATTGTTAAAAGTCAAGTTTTTTACTGTTTTAAGAGGATTCTGTGTTTGATTTGTTGCTGCTGTGTTGTTCTGCTGTTGTTCCTTTTCTCTTCTGGTTCTGGTTCTTGGGGGGGGGGCACTGTTGGCCTAATTTTCATTGTTAAAAAGGTCACTTTTTCAACAGTTGAGTTTGTTGGCCTTTTCTCAGTGATTTGGATCTGTTGTTGTTGGTTTTGCATCATGTCCTGTTGTCCCTTTTCCTGGTTCTGGTTTTGGGTGGTGGTAGTGTTGTTGACTGATTTGGCCTGAGGTTTTTTATTGTTGGAAAATACACTTTTTAACAGTTGAGTTTCTTGGCCTTTTCTCAGTGATCTGTTTGGATCTGTTGTTGTTTGGATCTGTCCACCGCTTCTCTTGTTTGAGAGTTGTGTTGTTTGGGGCAGGGCTGGAGAGCAGGCATTTGTAGATTGTGTGTTCTGTGGCAGGGAAGCTGGCATCTGGGTGAGAGAACCAGAACCAGCATGCTTGTTGTGCTTTTCCAGCTCTCCCCGCATCGTTTGGGGCAGGGCTGGAGAGCTGGCATCTGGGTTTGCTGCAGCCAGGTCTGCAGAGCAGACCTTGAGCAGATTGTGTTTTGTGTCGCAGTGACATTGGCAACTGGGTTTATATTGGTTCCAGGCCAGCAGGGTTCATAGAGTAGATAGATGGATGTAGTGCATTTGGATCCTATAGAGATTCTCTGGTATGAAGTTAGGTTTGGCTTTGGGTGCCCCAGGAATTGGATCCCCCGGCCCAATCTTTTTGGGACTTGTGGGTTTTGTAGGGGACATAAGAACATAAGAGAAGCCATGTTGGATCAGGCCAACGGCCCATCAAGTCCAACACTCTGTGTCACACAGTGGCAAAAAATTTTATATACACACATACACTGTGGCTAATAGCCACTGATGGACCTGTGCTCCATATTTTTATCTAAACCCTTCTTGAAGGTGGCTATACTTGTGGCCGCCACCACCTCCTGTGGCAGTGAATTCCAGGGAGAATCCCCTGCGGGTTCCCTGCAGTTTTGGGGGCTCTCCCTCAAACCCCCTGCCCCCAGTAGCCTCTAATTATGCCCTATGTTGCCATTGATTTCAATGCCCATAGGGTATAATGGTGGGATAGGGGTACCCTCTTTGGGTGCCCCTGGAATGGGGCCCCCTGGCCCAATCTTTTTGGGACTTGTAGGTTTGTAGGGGAGAGTCCCCTGCAGGTCCCCTGCAAATTTGGGGGCTCTCCCTGAAACTCCCTCCCCTCCAGGTGGCTTCCAATATACCCTATTTTGCCATTGATTTCAATGGCCATAGGGTATAATGGAGCCGTATATTCGGAAACAGCCGTACATCTACTGTATATACTGCTATTCCGAGTACTGGCATTCGGAAATATACGGTATTCCGAATATTTTGGCCCCATATATTTCTGAATCCGATTATTTGCGATTTTTTTTTTTTGCACATGACGATGAATATAGAAGCTCCCAATGCGTTCATTGACTTGGCTTGCTGTGCGTTTCGAACAACCGCCCGAGGGCAGTTCCAACTTTTTCAAGAGCAAATCAATGAAAACATCCTTCTTTGTACTGCAATTAGGAAAACATTTCTACAGTGGCTCACGCTCAAGGCAAATGCCTCGTGGCACTTTGTATTGCATAAGATACTTTTGTATAGAAGGTTATTGAAGTAAATTTGTTCAAGATATTAAGTGATTTGTTTGGCCACAAAGTTGCATTGCTGTTTTGATTTGAACCACCCCCTTATGCGGCAGGGCAGCTCTCCAGTTTATCTAATTAAACAAAAGTAGTAAACCATAACTAGGAATTCTGTAATATTAAACAGAAGGGTTTTCTATGTAATTTTAGTTATTTGTTTAAGGTTATTAAGCAATATTAGCAATGTTTTTGAGTTTTAATATTTAGAAATGCAAAATAGATAGTTGGATATATATATATATATATATATATATATATATATATATATATATATATATACACATATATATATACATATACATGTATATGTGTATATATATATATATATATATACATATATATATACATATACATGTATATGTGTATATATATATATATATATATATACATATATATATACATATACATGTATATGTGTGTGTATATATATATATATATATATATATATATATATATATATATATATATATATATATATATATATATATATATATATATATATATATTATTTATATATATATATATTATTTATATGTATATATTTTATTTATATCCCGCCCTCCCCGCCTAGGCGGCTCAGGGCGGCTAACAACATTTCACACAATTAACATAAATAGATAAAACTTTAAATTTAACAATTTAAAAGAAATTAAACGTAAAAACCAGTTAATTAAGTTAAAATACATAACTCAAATTACATTAAATATATCTGGCAGCAATAAAATTGTTTGGCGCTGGTTCTGCCAGTTTAGATAGTTCCGTGATCGTATTATAGATGGCGGTTCTTTATTCTTAGCAACTCAGCAGTCGATATCAGCATTGGCTTGTCTGAAAAGGGCGGTCTTGCAGGCCCTGCGGAACTGGTCAAGGTTCCGCAGGGCCCGCACTTCCTCCGGAAGTTGGTTCCACAGTGCCGGAGCCACGGCTGAAAAGGCCCGTGTTCTGGTGTTTTGAAGTTTGACCTCTCTCGGCCCAGGGATGGTCACTTTATTTTTACCCATTGACCTCAGTGCCCTCTGGGGTTCATATGGGGAGAGACGGTCCCTTAGGTAGGCTGGTCCTCGGCCATATAGGGCTTTAAAGGTAACAACCAACACTTTGTACTAGACTTGGTAGGTAATTGGCAGCCAGTGCAGTTCGCGCAGCCCCGGCCGTATGTGCTCCCATTTCGAGAGCCCCAATAGTAGCCTGGCCGACGCGTTCTGCACCAGCTGCAACTTCCGGGTCTGGCACAGAGGTAGCCCCAAGTAGAGGGCATTACAGTAGTCCAATCTTGAGGTGACCGTTGCATGGATTACTGTTGCGAGGTCGCGGCGTTCCAGAAAGGGGGCCAACTGCCTCGCCCGCTTCAGGTGGAAGAATGCTGACTTGGCAGTGGCTGCTATCTGGGCCTCCATTGATAAGGAAGGCTCCAGTAAAACGCCCAAACTCTTTACCTGGCGCACTGGTTTCAATGGTGCGCCGTCGAAGGTTGGGAGAGCTATTCCCCTCCTAGCGCGCCACGACCCACACAAAGGACCTCTGTCTTCGCTGGGTTCAATTTCAGCCCACTCAATCTGAGCCACGTCACTACAGCCTGCAGCGCCCGATCTAGATTCCCTGGGGCGAAGCCGGGCCGGCCGTCCATTAGCAAATAGAGCTGGGTGTCATCTGCATATTGATGGCAACCCAGCCCAAACCTCCGGACAATCTGGGCAAGGGGGCGCATATAAATGTTAAATAACATTGGGGAGAGAACTGCCCCCTGAGGCACCCCACAATCAAGTGTGTGCCTCTGGGATTGCTCACCCCCAATAGCCACCCTTTGTCCCCGACCAGAGAGGAAGAAGGAAAGCCATTGCAAGGCCAGCCCCCCAACCCCTATGTCGGTGAGGCAGTGCTTTAGCAACTGATGGTCGACTGTGTCAAATGCCGCCGACAGTTCTAATAACATCAGTACCGCAGTGCCGCCCCGATCCAGATGTCGCTGAAGGTCATCTACCAAGGCGACCAGCACCGTCTCCGTCCCATGGCCCGGTCGGAACCCAGACTGGCACAGGTCGAGAACGGAAGCGTCATCTAGGAACCTCTGCAGCTGCAACGCCACTGCCCTCTCAATGATTTTACCTAAAAACGGTAAATTAGACACCGGATGGTAATTCGCCAATTCGGCCGGGTCTGCTGTACATTTTTTTAAGAGAGGGCGAACCAACGCCTCTTTCAAGGGCGTTGGAAAATGCCCCTCAGTGAGGGATCTATTTATGATGTCCCGTAAAGGACATCTAAGCTCCCTCTGGCAAGATTTAATATATATAAAGTTTGGGTTATAATACTGGGTGTTCGGAGGGAGAGGGGGGAGCCTCCTCACAATAGCTTTTCTAACAGGAGGGAAGGTCTTTTCCCAATCCAGCCAAGATTTCTTGGCTCCAGAATGAGAGGCAGCCATTTTGTTTTCTTTCTCTCTCTCTCTCTTTTTCTTTTTCCTCTAGGTTGCTTAGAAGATCCTGTGAATTTAGGGGGAGGTGTTTGTGAGTTTCCTGCATTGTGCAGGGGGTTGAACTAGATGATCCTTGAGGTTCCTTCCAAATCTAGGATTCTAGGATTCTTCAGGACGTGGTGGGCTCTCCTTCCTTGGAGGTTTTTCAACAGAGGCTAGATGGCCATCTGACAGCAATGAAGATCTTGTGAATTTAGGGGGCGGTATTTGTGAGTTTCCTGCATTGTGCAGGGGGTTGGACTAGATGACCATGGAGGTCCCTTCCAACTTTTTGATTCTAGGTGAAGCTGACTTCTTGACTTCAAGGGGGGGGGGCAGAAATGTGATAACAGTTAGTGGAAGAAGTTTAATCTAGAATGATATGTAGGTAATCGGGTTGACATTATTAAGTTGATTAGGATAAAATGAAATAGGGGGAACTGAATGGTAAATAACGGGTGATACAAGATAATAAGATTCAGAATAGAAAAAGAGTCCTGACAACTATAGGTGTATCAATTGTATGTATTGTTAAACACGGATGAATGTTATGTCGGAGCGGGAGTAGCAGAGTGAGGGAGATGACTTGCCCGACACAGGGCTTCAGGAAAGAAAATCAGGCAGACACGTGCAACTAGTGCCAAAAGGTGTATTAACATATATACACAACAAGTGCTCTCTTGTGCAGTCTATACAATATCACCTCCACGGACAAAGTGCTTCGCCTAACCACCATCTCACAGGGAGAGACCTGTGTGATGCACACACAGATCATATATAGTCCAAGCAGCCAATCCTGGCCATGCTGACTCAGCAGATTGCATCACTTGGCTTCTGCCGGCTCAAGCCGGTCTGCTGATCAGGTCACTGTGACCTAGCCTGGCAGCTAGATCACCAGCTGTCATACTGTGGCTGTCAGACTGGGTTTATGTAGATTCTTGCTCCAACACACCTCCTAATCTATTTAAACCCAGTGCACCAAAACACTTTACACAGTTTACATACATGTCCACCAGCAACATTACAGTTCATATTTACGTAGCTCGGAACCCTTTCCGGAATTCGTTCAGGAACTCATCATGATTGTAAAACACATCATCGTGTTCCTGTTCAGCCAGCTCTTTCAGACGCTTGGCTTCAGCCTCCTTCTCCCTTGCCTCGCACTCTGCCACCCAGGCTTTCCATTTCTTAGCCTTTTCTTTTAACATTTCCTCTAATCCGGGTGGGTCTGGATTGACAGTCAGAGTGACATAGGGACACTTGTACCTAGCGGGACGTTGGCCTTTGGTGGACCTGGCAGACACCCGTGGCCCTGTGCTTGGACCAGCTTTGTCTTCTTCGGGTTGCTCTGTTCCCACCTCCTGGGCTGGTTGCTCTGCCCCTGTAATTGGGTGTTGAACCTCCTGACTCTCACACTTTACCTCCAGTTCCTGCATTTGAGGCTCTGCCTCCTGACTCTGCTCGTCAGGCTCTGTGCCAGCATTCGGCTCACCTTCTCCAGCCCCACTGGGTGCCACCTCCTGGGCTGGAGTTCTGGGCTGCGCTCCAACATCGTTATCGCTACTTGGCAGCAGGACAAATTGTTTCTGCAAGGAGTGCAACCTTGGCCAGCTGCTTTCTTCATTGAACTGGGCACTCTTACTAAGTGTTATCTTGCTTTTGCTATTGCAGAAACGATAACACCTGGCCCTTGGCTTGTAGCCCAGAAAAATTAGGCTCTCTGCCCGGACATCCCCCTCCCCGCTACTCGTGGAGTGGATGCCAACCCGAGCCCGTGACCCAAAGACTTTTAAAGAACTCAAATCTGGGGTCTTGTTCAACAGTAACCTGTAAGGCACATTTTTCACAGTATTACACCAAACCCTATTTTGCAAAAAAACAGCTGCATGTATGGTTTCTGCCCAATAGGTCATTGGCAGTTGTGCATCCTCTAACATGCAATACATCACATTCTGCAATACAGCCCCATGCCCATTTTCTCGGGGCGTTGCCGGGTTCGTCAGACGGTGGGCAATGCCCTTGTTCTCCAGCCAACGTTTCATCTGGTTAGATAAGAATTCCCCCCCTCTGTCGGTTTGTACAGCTAGGAGATTAACCCCTAATTGTCTCTCCACTGTTTTGACCCACTTGGTGAATGTCTTATACACCTCAGACTTATGCACCATGGTGAAAACCCACGCGTACCTCGTGTGGTCGTCGGTGGCCACCAAGCAGTATCTCCTCCCCGACAGACTCTTTGGCAATGGGCCAATAACGTCTAAATGGACTAGTTCCAGGGCTCGTGTGCTTTCCCTTGAGCTTTCTTTAGCAACAGCACACGCCTTGCTTTTGGTCTTCTTGCAGACCTGGCAATCCAAGTAACATTTGCAAGGATTTACTTTCAAACTAGGCACAAGCTCCAGGGTTTTCTTTAACGCCCTAAATCCGCAGTGCCCGAGTCTCCTATGGAGCAAATGTATACAATTATTGTGCACAGGCTCATTCGACACCTGAGCCACCTGGGCACAATCACTCTGGACCACATACAGTTTACCTTCCCTCTTTCCTGTCACAAGCAACTTTCCCCCACCTCCCAGGATTTTGCAGCAGGTTTTCTCAAATCTCACCTGGTATCCCTGGTCAAACAGTGTGCTAACACTCAACAGGTTAGACTGCAGTGAGGGTACATACAACACATTTTGCAACATACATTTCAGTGCAGGAAATTCCACATTGCCTGAGCAAACAGAATTGGCAGTGGTCCCATCAGCCAATCTCACATACTTATGCTCAGGACTGTCAATGTTTTTCAACAACTCCTTCTCGCAGCAGAGATGGCTCGTTGCCCCGGAGTCTAAAATCCAAGCAGACCCTGTGCTCTCTACTGCAGACATGACCAGCCGGGTTGCTTCCTCACACGGGCTGGCGGTCCTCCGCTCTCGCCGCACACGCCCCCGCCTCTTCTCCCTCTCAGGGCAAGCTCGGAGCAGGTGCTGCGACGACCCGCATCCATAGCAGCGACGGACTGCAAACGCAGTCGGCTCCACTTCCTCCACCTTCGGACGCCTGCCAGCAGCAGAAGCTGGCTCATTCTTGGCTGTCTTCCCGGACACACCGATAACAGCACGCTGCCCGGCCGACACCCCCGGACAGCTCACGGCCGCAATTCTCTCTTGGAAGTCAAGCAGGTGGGCACAGACGTATTCCATGGTCAGGGTCGCTACGTCCACTGTCTCCAGGGAAGTTATCAGGGGAGTAAACTCAGGCGGCAACGATGACAGTAAAATGTAAACTCTGTCATCTGGAGCTACAGTCTTGCCTCTGGCCTCAAGCTCAACGAAACAGTCCGTTAGCTTCTTGATGTGGTCTTTCACACACCCTCCAGCTGGCATAACGGTGCGGAACATCCTCCTTGTCAAGGCCATGAGGGAACCAGCAGTGGTGCTAACATGCACCGCACTCAACGCGTCCCAGGCAGCCTTGGGAGTGTCCTTCCCTCGCACATAAACCAGCTGGTCATCTCCTATAGATAGCACTATGTTGGCCAGTGCCTTATCCGACAACACAGTCTCGGCAGGAGATAAGTCAGCAGGGGGGTTACTCACGAACAGCCATTGCCCTTCACGCTTGAGGTAGTGTTGCATTCTCAGGCTCCACACCGCGTAGTTGGCTGAGGTGAGCTTCTCAACGGCTACTCCAAGCTGTTGCTGAGCCATCGTGCCGACTCCTCCTCACGGCCGGCTGCCGACGTCCCTCTGGCTCTCAAACAGAGAACGGTGGTGCTTCTGTGTCCTTCACCGGCGTTCCTCGCCTCCGGCTCTTTCCAAACTCACAGTCAGCTCAACTCTCAACTCTCTCCTCCGCGCAGCGGAACCGCCCTGGGCCCATAACCCTGTCGGAGCGGGAGTAGCAGAGTGAGGGAGATGACTTGCCCGACACAGGGCTTCAGGAAAGAAAATCAGGCAGACACGTGCAACTAGTGCCAAAAGGTGTATTAACATATATACACAACAAGTGCTCTCTTGTGCAGTCTATACAATATCACCTCCACGGACAAAGTGCTTCGCCTAACCACCATCTCACAGGGAGAGACCTGTGTGATGCACACACAGATCATATATAGTCCAAGCAGCCAATCCTGGCCATGCTGACTCAGCAGATTGCATCACTTGGCTTCTGCCGGCTCAAGCCGGTCTGCTGATCAGGTCACTGTGACCTAGCCTGGCAGCTAGATCACCAGCTGTCATACTGTGGCTGTCAGACTGGGTTTATGTAGATTCTTGCTCCAACATGTTATAGTAGATTGATGGGGAAAGGTGGTTAATAATTGGTGTTAATGTTTGCAGTAGAATTCAATTCAATAAAAATTTCAGTTAACCCCCCCCCCCCCCTGAAGCTGGGAATTGTGCACCAGAAGGCCTTGCGTGTTGTGGTGTTTCTTCCCCCAAGAGCCTCGTCTGATTTGACACGTGGCATTTTGTTATCGGAGGATTTGCCCTTCCCAGGAACTGGAGGCAACTGGTGGGGTTTCTGCTCCTTTAGTACAAAAGACCAAGTTAGACCCTGCTCCTGAGATAATTGGAGGACATCGCCCAGAAACCCTAAGCAATAGATGAAACTCTTTTTTTGTCCGCTTTGCTTCACCGCACGGATTCCACCTTGATCCCTTTGAAAGGAAAAACATCTTCTCCATATTATGCAAATTGCCAGATGAAGGTGAATGTTGAAAGAACAGAAGGGCAGGTCAGAGAATTGTATTTCTTTTGTTTTTTGCAGCAAGCGAGAGAAGCCATCAAGCGACTGGAAGCCAAGTTACTGTAATTCCCTTATGGGGATCATGTTAAAAGATCCAGAAGCAGTCCTGAAACCCTTGCATTGTTTTTGACTCCAGCTCAAGGACAGAAAGAGGATTTTTTTTTAAATTGCCAAGCTATAAACTCTGACAGTTGCTAGCAAGGAAGACAATACTCATTTCAAAGGGTTGGTTTATTGGAGCCACAACATCAAAAGGTTTAGTGGCTCCTTAATAGGGTTGCCAGGTCTGTGTTGGAAAATACCTGGGACTTTGAGGGTGGATCCAGGAAAGGGCAGGGCATCGGGAGGGGAGGGGCTTCAACATGGTACAATGTCATAGACCCCACCCTTCAGAGCAGCCATTTTCTCGAGGGGAGCTGATCTCTTGCAGCTGGAGTTCAGTTGCAAAAGGGGAAGGTCTCCAGGGCCCACCTGGGGATTAGCAAAATTGGAGACTAGTGAGGGAGGGGAAGTAACTAGGAGGCCTCCCCCAAAGTGGAAATGCTGGTCACCACTTTGGGGTCAGGAAGCGATTTTCTCCAAGCTGTTTTGACCAGAGATCCTGGGGGGCTTTTTTATTTATTTATTTTTGCCCTATTCTGGGCATGCAGCAGGGGCTACTGGGAGCATGGGGGGGGCATTTGTGAATTTCCCATATTGTGCAGGGGGTTGGGTTAGATGATCCTGGAGGTCCCTTTCAACTTTATGATTCTGTGATTCTAATGTTTATGAGAGAACTCTCAAACAGACAGAGTGCTACAGAAAAAGTGCTTTATTATTATAAAGCATAAAGAGCAGTCATACATACAAAGCACACAGAGGAAAGCAAACTAACTTAGAGGAAAATGAAAAGGGAGTAGAGGGGAAAGGGATTGAAGGGAGGCGATATTTACCAGGTCCTGGTGGTCAAGGTCTGCGGAAGTCAATGAGGGAGCTGGCCACCATTTCCTGGGGAGAAGGAAGAAGAGGCTCACCAGTAAACTAGCAGGGGGTGCAGATTTAAGTGCTGAGAATATCCACACATTGCACTAGGAAAACTTGACCTTAGAGTGTTCTGACATACGTTCCACTAACACAATACCTTGATTAGCTCTTCAGGGGTAAAACCATGTGCTGAGAGAAGTCTGATAGCTTTTCCATGAATAGACAAAAAAAAAAAAAACTTGGGACAGTTTGCATGAGTGCAGCTCAGAGGGTGTAATGAATCAGTTTGGTATAGAATCATAGCATCCTAGAGTTAGAATGGACATCCAAAGTCATCTAGTCCATCCCCCTGCACCAGTGTAAAAGGAAAATGCTATAGTTCCTTTGATGGATATGGAATGGGAGAGGCTATTGAATGATGTAAATAGCCCATTAATTAAGGTGAGAGAAGAAGAAGAATGCTTATGAAATTTGCTTATTAAATTCCCTTATTAAATAAGGGAATGCTTATTAAATTTGCAGATGATACTAAATTGGGAGGGGTTGCGAACACAGAAGAAGACAGAAACAGGATACAGGATGATCTTGACAGGCTGGAAAACTGGGCTTAAATCAATAAAATGGATTTTTACAGGGATAAATGTAAAGTTCTGCATTTAGGAAGGAAAAATCCAATGCATGGTTATAGGATGGGGGAGACTTGTCTTAGCAGTAGTATGTGCGAAAAGGATCTAGGGGTCTTAGTGGATCATACGCTGAACATGAGTCAACAGTGTGATGCGGTGACTAAAAAGGCAAATGCAATTTTGGGCTGTATCAACAGAAGTATAGTGTCCAGATCACGTGATGTGATAGAATTGCTTTACTCTGCTTTGGTAAGACCTCACCTGGAGTATTGTGTTCAGTTTTGAACACCACATTTTAAGGATATAGACAAGCTGGAACGGGTCCAGAGGAGGGTGACGAAGATGGTGAGGGGTCTGGAGACCAAGTCCTATGAGGAAAGGTTGAAGGAGCTGGGGATGTTTAGCCTGGAGAGGAGGCGGCTGAGAGGTGATAGGATCACCATCTTCAAGGACTTGAAGGGCTGTCATCTAGAGAATGGTGTGGAATTATTTTCTGTGGCCCCGGAAGGTAGGACCAGAACCAGTGGGTTGAAATTAAATCAAAAGAGTTTCTGGCTCAACATTAGGAAGAACTTCCTGACCGTCTGAGCGGTTCCTCAGTGGAACAGGCTTCCTCGGGAGGTGGTGGGATCTCCTTCCTCGGTGGTTTTTCAACAGAGGCTAGATGGCCATCTGACAGCAATGAAGAGCCTGTGAATTTAGGAGGAAGTCTTGGTGAGTTTCCTGCATTTTGCAGGGGGTTGGACTAGATGACCCTAGAGGTCCCTTCCAACTCTAGGATTCTATGAACTTCCTGACTGTTAGAGCGGTTCCTCAGTGGAACAGGCTTCCTCCTCGGGAGGTGGTGGGCTCTCCTTCCTTGGAGGTCTTTAAACATAGACTAGATGGCCATCTGACAGCAATGAAGATTCTGTGAATTTAGGGGGAGGTGTTTGTGAGTTTCCTGCATTGTGCAGGGGGTTGGACTAGATGACCCTGGAGGTCCCTTCCAACTCTAGGATTCTAAGAAAAGAGGAGGAGGAGGAAGATGGTGGTGGTGATGATGATGATGATACTGGATTTATACCTCGCCCTCCGCTCTGAATCTCACAGTCCCAGAATGGCTCACAATCTCCTTTATCTTCTCCCCTTCACAACAGACACCCTGTGAGGTAGGTGGGGCTGAGAGAGCTCTGACTGAAGCTGCCTTTTCAAGGACAACTCTGCGAGAGCTTTGGCTGACCCAAGGCCATTCCAGCAGCTGCAAGTGGAGGAGTGGGGAATCAAACCCGGTTCTCCCAGATAAGAGTCCGCACACTTGACCACTACACCAAACTGAGTAAGGTGAGGCAGAATGTAGGTGTGGGGAGGTGTTCTAAGGAAACCCATTACTGAGATTATCTCATTTTAGGGTGGAGAGAAAACAAACAACAAGGCAGCAACCCTGATTCGCCTCAGGCGATTGTCTCTGGCCAGCAGCCATTTTGTTTGTCCCAGCTCCATCTTGGTTCCAGTTCTAAACCAGGCTGTGCAGTCACCACACGATTTGTGGGTTTTTTTCTTTTGATATTTAAAGAGGGATGTCTTGTACAAACTGCCCTTCCACATAAAGCAAAGCCAGTGTGGTGGGAGGAAGGAAAGAAAGAAAGATGGAGAAAAACCTGAGGGGAGCGAGAGCTACAGAGAGGGAAGATGTCAGGAAGATAAGTTGTGAGGGCTGCAAAGGAGAGGGAACACAATGATGGTGTGAAGAGGAGGATCTTATCTCTACCTCCACAAGTCTTTGAGGGTTTCTTGCTCGTTTACTTACAATCACTGTGAAGCCACATCTTTTCAGGAACACATTAGTATATTATCCTACTGTTGTTAATCACCCAGAGCTCTGTGTACTCAGGGATTTTGTGAAATCCATAAATTTGAATTATAAATATTACCAATCATAGACTCATAGAGTTGGAAGGGACCTCCAGGGTCATCTAGTCTAACCCCCCTGCATAATGCAGGAAACTCACAAACACCTCCCCCTAAATTCACAGGATCCTCATTGCTGTCAGAAGGCCATCTAGCCTCTGTTGAAAAACCTCCAAGGAAGGAGAGCCCATCACCTCCCGAGGAGGAAGCCTGTTCCACTGAGGAACCACTCTAAACTCACAAACACCTCCCTCTAAATTCACAGGATCCTCATTGCTGTCAGAAGGCCATCTAGCCTCTGTTGAAAAACCTCCAAGGAAGGGGAGCCCACCACCTCCCAAGGAGGAAGCCTGTTCCTCTGAGGAACTGCTCTAACGGTCAGGAAGTTCTTCCAAATGTTGAGCTGGAAACTCTTTTGATTTAATTTCAACCCATTGGTTCTGGTCCTACCTTCTGGGGCCACAGAAAACAATTCCACAGCATCCTCTCTAGGAAAGCCCTTCAAGTACTTGAAGATGGTGATCCTATCACCTCTCAACTGCCTCCTCTCCAGACTAAACATCCCCAGCTCCTTCAACCGTTCTATACTGTCATTTTAAAAACATTCTACCGCATATGTTCTATACACTGCATAATTTTAAAATCGTTCTGTACTGTAATTTTAAAAACATTTCCTTCCCTACCGTATGGCTCAAGAGTTCACATGCTGATTTTCCTCCGATTTAGTGACCTTGGTGGAAATAAAATGCCATTTAGTTGGCATGTATTGCCCTCTGGGAATGATGCAAATGAGGAAAAAACCCCTACTTTAGAACTGTTATGCTCACAATTCATTTCAATCCCCTGCTTTAGCGCACTGGATTTCAAAATTTTCCAGAGCGGTGAGGCTGGCTGTTAGGTTTTTAGGGAGTTATTTGTTTTTATAGGTCATTAATTTTTTGACCAAACGCTCCCTTGGGGATTGTGACTCTCATCATATGGAGATTTATTTTAAGCCAGCTTGTTCTTAAAGACACTCTCTGTATTGCTGCAAAATCCATTAGCCGTGGATTTTAATAGTCAATATATTCAAGCATTACGACTTGATCCCGTCTGACAACCTGCTGCAGTAACAAACTATAGAAGCAAATATAATGTTTGCTTGCATTAAGAAAAATATGGTTAGGCTGGAGGAGTTGAGTTGAGCAGCCTTGGAGGCAAATATTAGACTTCTTCATTGACCATTATTGATGAGTACATTGCTGTGCATATACATACATTGCTGCAACAGCTTGACCTACCCCTCACTCGCACCCCTCAATTGTGACTGGGCAAAACTCTTCTTAGTAACCAAAGGAAAGGAAAGGTCCCCTGTGCAAGCACCAGTCATTTCCGACTCTGGGGTGACGTTGCTTTCACAACGTCTTCACGGCAGACTTTTTACGGGGTGGTTTGCCATTGCTTTCCACAGTCCTCGACACTTTCCCCCCAGCAAGCTGTGATAAGCACAACTGAACTCCAAAGGGAGTTCTGGCCCTCACATTTAAAGGGACTGCACACCTTTTAAGTGCCTCCCCTCCATTGGAAATAATGACGGAGAGGGGCACCTTCTTTGGAGGGCTCATAGAATTGGACCCCTTGCTCCAATCCTTTTGAAACTTGGAGGGTGTTTTGAGGAGAGCAAATGGATACTATGCTGAGAATTTGGTGTCTCTACCTCAAAAATTAGCCCTCCAGAGCCCCAGATACCTGTGGATCAATTCTCCATTATACCCTATGGGAATCAGTCTCCATAGGGAATAATGGAGTGCCCAGCAGACATTTCCCTCTCCCCCCCACTTCCTGATGACCCTGGAGGTCAGCTGTAATCCCAGTCAATCCCCAGCCACCACTTGTGGGCTGGCAACTCAGGCTCTGACTCACACACATTGCCAGTTTGAGGATAAGCTGGTATCCCACATTCCTCGATCAACAACTTGTATCGTTGAAATTTCTAGAATCTTGGGATATGAATTTAAGAAAGTTGCAGAGACTTTTCTGTTGGGATTACAAATGGAAAAATTCCCAAAAGAAGATAGAGTTTTGATTTGGTACTTGCTTTCAGCGGCTAGGACATTGTATGCGCAGTTATGGAAGCAAGAAAAAAGACCAGAAAAATGGGATTGGATTATAAAAGTTATAACATGGAGTGAAATGGATAAACAAACAAGAATCTTAAGAGACTATGATTTGGAAGTTTACAGAAAGGAGTGGAAAAAGTTTAGAGGTTATGTAGAAGAACAATGGAAAATAAAAGGACATTGGACAATTTTTAAATAATGATTACATATTAGGGGGGGAAAAGAATATAAATCCAGGTTCTTATGGTTTAAGGGTACCTTTAAGTGTTAGCATTTTAAGTTTATAACATTGGCGGGAGTCAAGTAACGGGGGAAGGGGAAATTAGAAATTAGCATATGGGATAGATAAAAGAAGTTATTAATGGATATTGTTACCATATGTTACTAATAAAATTGTTTAAAACAAGCTCCCCCCCCCCCAAACCCCCCCCCCCCAACTTGTATCGTTGGAGTTTACTTTTCAGCATGATGATTCTGGAATGAAAGCCCAGCGGCTGCTGGCCAAATGCATCTGCCCGAGCTGGCTTCTGAAGGATGCAAAAGAGCTTGAAATCCATGGCCGGATGTTGCCCCTGGCCGCTGAGCTGTCAATACCATCATTCCGGATTCTCCACTGCTAGCCCAACAGGCAGAGGTGACTCATGTCATGGAGCGGCGGCGTTTGGTGTGAAGAATGCATCTCATCTGTAAAATTCCCTGGAATAGAAGCATGAACATTGTACCCCCTTGCTAATGGTTCTAAATTAAGTTAGATCCTTTGGAGGTCACCTATGGAATATTAGGGGTGCGGTCCAAACTGCTGTCTCAGACAGGTCTCTCTCTCTCAGACAGGTGAAAATCCAGAGGGATTTTGGAAAAAATTATTGCTGTAAATAACAGATTCCTGTCTCATCCTTCCTTTAAACAGCTCCTCAAAATATTCCTTTTTCACACGTTCTTGGATTTATCCCTTCAGTCCTAACTCCTCTTCAGATGTCACTAGCACGATGACGTCGCTTGCAGTGCCAGCCACACATCATGTACCAGCCACTCTAGGAGCTTCCAGGAAAACTCTATGGTTCCTGGATGCTCTAGCAATTTGGGAGGGAAAACTCTACGGTACCAGAGGTTTACAAGATTATGCATGGGATGGAGAAAGTAGAGAAAGAAGTCCTTTTCTCCCTTTATCACAATACAAGAACTCGTGGGCGTTCAATGAAATTGCTGAGCAGTCGGGTTAGAACGGATAAAAGGAAGTCCTTCTTCACCCAAAGGGTGATTAACATGTGGAATTCACTGCCACAGGAGGTGGTGGCAGCTGCAAGCATAGCCACCTTCAAGGGGAGATTGGATAAAAATATGGAGCAGAGGTCCATCAGTGGCTATTAGCCACAGAGTATTGTTGGAACTCTCTGTCTGGGGCAGTGATGCTCTGTATTCTTGGTACTGGATGGGTAGGCAAAGTGGAAGGGCTTCTAACCGCACTTGTGAACCTCCAGATGGGACTTGGGGAGTTTTTTTGGCCACTGTGTGACACAGAGTGTTGGACTAGATGGGCCATTGGCCTGATCCAACATGGCTTCTCTTATGTTCTTATGTGACACAGAGTGTTGGACTGGATGGGCCATTGGCCTGATCCAACATGGCTTCCCTTGTGTTCTTCTTCCTACCCGTAGTCAAGTCTTATGAACAACTTTCTCTTTCAAGAATCCTTCCTTAAGCTGGACATCTTTCCACCCCACTGCCCTTCCAACAGAAGGGCATTTCTGTTTTCAGAAGGGGGGATGGTAATTTCCACCAATCTCCCCACCCCCCAGACATCTCCACATGTTCAGGCAGACTGATTTTTTTGTCAAACATGAAGTCCATGGGTCGAATCAGGCCCCCGGAGGGCTCCTATCAGGCCCCTGAGCAACTGGCTGTCATCTGCTTCCTTCTCTCTCTCTCTTGCTTCCTTCTGCATCACAGCTTGCTTTGTCAGGCTGGCTCAATCGCACAGGAGCTACAGAGCCTAGGCTCTATTTTCTCTATTGGCTGAAACTCCTTCCCCTCCTGGTCCCCTGGGGAAGGAAGGGAAAGAGACAGAGCTTCCTTTGCCCAGTTCCCTGGATCCATGGGAGAGATACAAAGAAAGCACCTTTAAGACTAACAAGTGTGAATGTTTTAAGCATGTTTTTTTTAAAATAAAAAAAAATTGTGTTTGTCCGTGTCCTTTATAAAGTTTATATCTCTGCTGCCTAATCTTAAATAGCTAAACACATGGCCTGACATGACATGGCCCAGCCCAACAAGGTCTCATTTATGTGAAATCTGGCCCTCATAACAAATGAGTTTGACACCCCTGCTCTAAGGGAAAGATCCCTGTATACATAGGTGCAGAATCCTCCCCCTCCCCTCCCCCTATCTTCTCCTTCTCCTTCCTCTTTCTCCTTCTCCTCCTTCCCCTTCTCCTCCTCTTCTTCTTCTTCTTCCTCCTTCTCCAGACTGGTGTCCATTTTGGGTCCTTTAGCATTGTATTTTCTGGCCCAGCCTTGTGTCTTGCAGGCTTCAGACACTTTAGGCCAGGCAAATGCATTGCAGCCCATGGTATCTGAGATGCTATCGATACGTTGGGAAGGGTGTTTGTGGGATTTCTGTCTATCAACTGCCCCTCTGCAAGGGGTGTGTGTGTGTGGTCTGACTGCTAACAATAAAGTATCCCCTCTGATTTCCATTCAGGGTTGTCCAGAACGACTTGTGGTCATGCCCTTCTCCTTTTGGCAGCAGGAAAGGAAGAGGCTGGGTGCTTTTCAGCTTCTCTTCCGTTTAGTATGCACTGAACAACAATCCCCTCTCTTTCATTCCTCTCCCCAGCAAGCATATTCAGAAATGTGAGAGAAGCTTTCATGGCTGTGGCCGTCACTCCTTTGGCTTTTATTTTTAGCTCCCGTTTCTGCTTTTCTCTCTGAACAGTTACTGCATTGCTCCGGTTCTTCCCCATCGTCTCTGCCAACATTGGCTCTTTCTCCAGGAGGGAACATTCTTAGAGTGATATTTTGAGCATCCCTCGATGCAAATGTCACGCTGGAGATTTGGATTCAGCTCAGCCCCTATTGTTTTGATAGTTAAAGTTCTCCTTTTACATTCTCCCTCTCTCTCAGGCAAACAGTCTCAGACAATGTCCCCTTAATGCCTGCCTATTTTTGGTAAATAATCATTCCACTGAAATACAATGATGGGATGGCTTAATTCTGTTGCTGTTAATGTGGCAGCAGATTACAGGAGTATACTTTTGTCCTGGACGGGAGGAATACATTCCTGACTGCATAATATTCGGTTGCCGACTTGGTAATATTAGGTTGGTTCCAGACAGCTTTCCTGCTGGAGGAAAAGGGGGACATTCCCTTTATTGGGATATTTGGTTAATGCAGCAAAGCTTTGCCAGTCATAAAAGTGCAATACTGAGTGCAGCAAAAAAAGTTCCCAAGAAGCATATTGGAAAAAAGGGATGGCTCTGGTCAGCAGCTTGGATCCTCAAGTCATGGTGGGCCTCTGGATTTTTGTCCCCTCAGCCTCTCCCTCCCTGGCAGTCTTGTCTTCCTTTCCCCCTTGTGTGTGTGTGTGTTAAACATTTTTTTTCTGGTTTCTAGTATTGTGTGCTGGCTATTGATTATGTTGCTTTCTCAGCTCCTATTTTTGGGGGCTTTTTTAAATGTTTTATCGAAATGTGTTTATCTAGTTCCTTAGTGGATCCTTTCTGGAAGCCTTCAGCTGCAGGCCAGGATAGAAATATTTTGAAGGAATCTTTCTGTGCAGGCTGTTATGTATTTTGTTTTTCCTTATCTTTGTCTGTTAGCCACCTTTTCTTCAAGCAGAAGCTGATAGCTGAGGCTCACTGTCAGAATTTGCAAAAAAAAAAAAAAAAAAAGAAAAAGAAAAGAAAAGAGAAATCCTAGTTAAGAACATAAGAGAAGCCATGTTGGATCAGGCCAATGGCCCCTCCAGTCCAACACTCCGTGTCACATAAGAACATAAGAGAAGCCATGTTGGATCAGGCCAGTGGCCCCTCCAGTCCAACACTCTGTGTCACATAAGAACATAAGAGAAGCCATGTTGGATCAGGCCAGTGGCCCCTCCAGTCCAACACTCTGTGTCACATAAGAACATAAGAGAAGCCATGTTGGATCAGGCCAGTGGCCCCTCCAGTCCAACACTCTGTGTCACATAAGAACATAAAAGAAGCCATGTTGGATCAGGCCAGTGGCCCCTCCAGTCCAACACTCTGTGTCACATAAGAACATAAAAGAAGCCATGTTGGATCAGGCCAGTGGCCCATCCAGTCCAACACTCTGTGTCACATAAGAACATAAGAGAAGCCATGTTGGATCAGGCCAGTGGCCCATCCAGTCCAACACTCTGTGTCACACAGTGACCAAACCCATGGGCCATCAGGAGGTCCACCAGTGGGGCCAAAACTCTAGAAGCCCTCCCACTGTTGCCCCCGAAGCACCAAGAAGACAGCATCATTGCCCCAGACAGAGTGTTCCATTTATCCCTTGCAGCTAATAGCCACTGATGGACGTCTGTTCCATATGTTGATCCAGTCCCCTCTTGTAGCTTTTTATGTTGTAGCCACCACCGCTTCCAGAGGCAGTGAATTCCATGTGTTCATTACTCTTTGGATAAAGAAGGACTTCCCTTGATCTGTTCTAAGCCTACTGCTCCTTAATTTTATTGAATGCCCACAAGTTCTTCTATTATGAAAAAGGGGAGGAAAATACAGTTCTTTCTCTACCTTCCCTATGCATGAATTCAGGTGGCATATTGTGATCCTAGCTATGCAGAATCTTCTCGGTGAACCAGAATCCATTCATGCAGCTCAGAAATGCAAATTTCCATCTGGATAGACTCCTTTGAACAGTCAGCCGTAGGTCTCTTGAAGTTTCTTTCTTTCCTTTCTATGGGAATCTTAAAGCAAATGTGTTCTAGCCCATCTTTGGTTCTGTGCCTTTAAATGCTGCTGTTCTGTTCTGCCTGCTTCCCACCCCCAAAGGAGACCCCCCCTTCTGCTGTCCCCCCCCCCCATGTTCACTGCCTATTCTCGTAGCATTTTGTGCTATAAGAGGCCAGATCCCTGCAAGGTTGAATTGGTAAGGAAGGGAGGGGGCGTTGGGGAGAGAGAAAGACAAGCTGTTGAAATGTTGTAGGCAGCTAAGCAGAGTCTCAGCAAAGGAACAACAGGGAGGGGAGGGAAGACAAGCGATACTGTAGTTCAACTGAGGGTGGAGCCCCCTTCTGTTTTAGAAATGTGGTCCATCAACTGTGGTAGAAAAGTGTGACTGAGCAATGCGCTAACTGGCAAGATGGGGCAAACAAGGCGTTTGCCCATGGGTTCCTGGCCATGGGTGGGGCTTTATATGCGAGGGCCCAAGGCTGATCTCTGGCATCTTCCGTTAAAAGGGAATTGGGCAGCAGGTGATGTCAAAGGCCTCTGCCTCAAACCCTGCTGTCAGCCAGAGTAGATAATAGTGGTCTTGATATAGCGTTGATCTGACTCAGTAGCCAATATGTAACTCTGGACACATGTATGTCCCGCCTCTAAGAACATCAGAAGAGCCCTGCTGGATCAGACCAGTGAGGGTCCATCTAGTCCAGCCTCCTGTCTCACACAGTGGACAACCAGTTCCTCTGGAGGGCCAACAACAGGGCAGAGAGGCCGAGGCCTTCCCCTGAGAAGAACATCAGAAGAGCCCTGCTGCGTCAGACTAGTGAGGGTCCATCTAGTCCAGCCTTCTGTCTCACACAATGGCCAACCAGTTCCTCTGGAGGGCCAACAACAGGGCAGAGAGGCCAAGTCCTTCCCCTGAAAAGAACATCAGAAGAGCCCTGCTGGATCAGACCAGTAGTCCATCTAGACCAGCCTCCTGTCTCACATGGGGCCAGCCAGTTCCTCTGGAGGGCCAATAACAGAGCAGAGAGGCTGCGGCCTTCCCCTGAGAAGAACATCAGAAGAGCCCTGCTGGGTCAAACCAGGGAGGGTCCATCTAGTCCAGCCTCCTGTCTCACACAGTGGCCAATCAGCCCCTCTGAAGGGCCAACAACAGGGCAGAGAGGCCGAGGCCTTCCCCTGATGTTGCCTCCTGGCTCTGGGATTCAGAGAATTAGCACCTCTGAATGTGGAGGTTCCTCTCAGTCACCATGGCTAGTATCCACTGATAGACTTATCCTCCATTAATCGATCTAATCCCCTTTCCAGATATTTATTCCTGTGCCCATCACTGGCAGTGATGTTCACTTTTTTATTACTCTCTGTATAAAGCAGTGTTTCCTTTTGTCCATCCTGAACCTCCTGCCCCTTGGCTTCTTTGGATGCCCTCAAGTTCTTTTGGGAGTGGGGAAAAAATGTCTCTTTGTCATCTCCCCCACCCCACAATGCATACTTTTATAAAACCCTGTCATCACCCCCCCCCCCCCACCCTCAGTTGTCTCTTTTCTCAACTGAAAAGTCGCAGACTCTTCAGCCTTTCCTCTTCAGCCTTTCCAACCCCCTCATCATTTTGGTCATCCTCCTCTGTACTTTCTCCAGCTCGGCGACAACCTTTGGAGATACAGGGACCAGAACTGAACACACAATTCCACAAGAGGCCACACTGTAGATCTCCACAAGGGCATTACAGTATCGGCTGTTTTATTATCAGTCTCTTTCCTAATAATACCTGTTTTTTTATGCCTTGTCTTTATGGGAATTATGCCATCTAATCCACCTTCCAAAGCAGCCATTGTCTTCAGGTGAACTGATCTCTGTCACCTGGAGAGCATGTTGTCCTAGTCGGAGGCCTCCAGTCAACACCTGGAGGCTGGCAACCGTACATGTGGTAAAGGTAGTCCCCTGTGTGAGCATCAGTCATTTTCGACTCAGGGGTGATGTTGCATCACGACGTTTTCACGGCAGACATTTTACAGGGTCGTTTGCCATTGCCTTCCCTAGTCATCTACACTTCCTACCCCGCCCCACCCCCACCAGCAAGCTGGGGACTCATTCTACTGACCTCGGAAGGATGGAGGGCTGAGTCAACCTTGAGCCGGTTACCTGAACCCAGCTTCTGCAGGGATGCAACTCAGGTCATGAGCGAGAGCTCGGACTGTAGTAGAATCATAGAGTTGGAAGGGACCTCTAGGGTAAGAACATAAGAGAAGCCATGTTAGATCAGGCAAATGAGCCATCCAGTCCAACATTCTGTGTCACACAGTGGCAAATATATATATATATATATATAGATCTGCTAAAATACAAAGTGGGTGGGGGAGGGATCGTTTTGTTCACAGAACTGGAAATTTCAGTATCAGACTCTCTTTTGATATTTTCCCTCCTGATGCACCTCTCTCTGTTTTCGGTTGCTTGGAAGGAAGTGTTAAAATGCAAACGTTTAAAACCGACCTAGACTCAGTGAGCACTTCAGATGGGTTCTTTGGCAGCCGGTCTGTTCTTTTGCTAGTTCAGTGTGTGGGAGAATTCCTTTCCATGGTGGATTCACAGCCTGTGCTAGGCAAGCCTCCTTGAAAAGAAGAAGAAGAAGCTATAATTGCCAAATAAGCAGCAGAGTTGCTGCGTGGAGTGACAGAGATCCTGCCATGCCAATGCAGAAAGAGGGCAAACCCAAGAGTGCCACAGACAACAACCAGTTTGTCAGGCTGGTAAAGAAGAGACAAATGCCTTGCATAGGAGGAAATGGGTTGCCGTGGTGTCTTAATACACACAGGCCACTTCTGCCTTCACTCTCTGCCTACACGCTCATCTTCTCTGCATACTAATTAAGCACCAAAAGGAAGAATCAAAATATTTGGCGAAAGGTGCCTCAAAAGCATTCGATTCTGCTAAGAAATCCAGGAATCGACATTATGGTGCAAGCTGTGGGCATTGTGGACTGGCCTAAAGTGAGTGACTGGGATGCCATAGAGGATCCCTAGGTGGAGAACCTTGCTGCCCAATTGTGGAAATACACAGTTCATTCGGTATTGTGCTTTAGAACTACAAGACTGCCTGAGAATTCAGAGCTGGTTTCACTGGAAAAGACAGAGGCTGAACCCGAAGTCATACATGGGACTTCCAGTCTTTGAGTCTAGGGGCATTTTTAAGACCAACAAAGGTTTATCCAAGGTATGAGCTTGCATACAAAAGCTCATATCTTGAATAAACTCGTGTTGGTCTTAAAATTGATTCTACTGCTTCAGACCAACACAGCTGCCCGCCTGAATCAGTGGCTATTAGCCACAGTATGTGTGTATGTGTGTGTGTGTATATATATATATATATATATATATATATATATATATATATATATATATATATGTGTGTGTGTGTGTGTGTGTGTGTGTGTGTGTGTGTGTGTGTGTATTGGCCACTGTGTGATACAGAGTGTTGGACTGGATGGGCCATTGGCCTGATCCAACAAGGCTTCTCTTATGTTCTTATGTGACACAGAGTGTTGGACTGGATGGGCCATTAGCCTGATCCAACAGGGCTTCTCTTATGTTCTTATGTGACACAGAGTGTTGGACTAGAAGGGCCATTGGCCTGATCCAACATGGCTTCTCTTATGTTCTTACGTGACCCAGAGTGTTGGACTGGATGGGCCACTGGCCTGATCCAACATGGCTTCTCTTATGTTCTTATGTGACACAGAGGCCGTTTTCCCACTCACGTTTTACTGGCGCCACGACCATCCTGACGCCGGCGAATCTGCCTGGATTTCGCAACAGAAGCGCCGGCGCTCCCAGAAGCGCCGGCGCTTTCCGTCGCTAAGCCAGCGCAAACGTTTTCCTGCATCTTTGCGATTTCCGTTTGCGCTGGCTTAGCGACGGAAGTAGCCGGCGCTTCTGGGAGCGCCGGAGCTTCTGATGCGAAATCCAGGCAGATTCGCCGGCGTCAGGATGGTCGTGGCGCCAGTAAAAGGTGAGTGGGAAAACGGCCAGAGTGTTGGACTAGAAGGGCCATTGGCCTGATCCAACATGGCTTCTCTTATGTTCTTACGTGACCCAGAGTGTTGGACTGGATGGGCCACTGGCCTGATCCAACATGGCTTCTCTTATGTTCTTATGTGACACAGAGTGCTGGACTAGATGGGCAACTGACCTGATCCAGCATGACTTCTCTTATGTTCTTATGTGACACAGAGCGTTGGACTGGAAGGGCCATTGGCCTGATCCAACATGGCTTCTCTTATGTGACACAGAGTGTTGGACTGGATGGGCCATTGGCTTGATTCCACAGGGCTTCTCTTATGTTCTTACGTGACCCAGAGTGTTGGACTGGATGGGCCATTGGCCTGATCCAACATGGCTTTTCTTATGTTCTTAATCTATCTTCATAGAGCTTAAAGCTTCACTGGTTTGCAGGCAAGACCCAGTCGTATCATACGACTGGCTGTTTGTGTAGATTTACCAGCCAGTCAGGGCTGGCCCTAGACTGCTTGGCATTTACTAGCCAATCAGGGCTGGATTAACAATTAGGCCAAGTGGGCACTGTCCTATGGGCCCCCATGCCTTTAGGGGCCCTGGGCTAGCTCCCACTCACCCCGATTTTCTCCCTGCTTGCAGCCCTCCCAGCTTTCACATGCAGCCAGCAACTGAGCATCTCTTTGCCCGACTGGCCTGGTGCAGCTGCTGGCATAGTTGCCAACTTTGCTTCTCTCTGCCTCTCCACCACAGCTTTGTCAAAGGGACTTTTAAAAAAGTGCTTGCCGGCTGCAGTGGGGGGGGGGCAGAGGGCCTGTTCTGACAATTTGCAAGCTCCCCCCCCTGGCAATTTCAACTGCCTAGGGGCCTCCACTGGATTTAATCCAGCACTGCAGGCAAGGCTAATTTGTGGCACTCCCTCCCTGCACTGATGGCATCACCAAGTCACATGGGGGACACCCAAGTTGGTGCGACCAGAAGGCCAGCGCCCTAGGCAGTCACCTAAGTTTGCCTAATGAAAAGGCGGCTGTGTCGCCAATGGCCATGATGGGTTATGTTGAGCAGTTGTGTCCTTTGGACCCTCCTCTGTTTTCTGTAGATGTGGTGAAAGGTAGCTGGTTCAGGGAGATTTCCCAAAGTCGTTTCAGAAGCTCTGTGGCCAGGAATTAAAATGGTGGAATGAATCCACCAAGAGAGAAAACAACACATTGAAGCCCAGCACTCTCAGGAGGCATAAGGCACTGTCTAACTCAGTGCGGTTTTGAGATCCTGTGCCCCTGACTTCTAGGCAGTCCTGAGAAGGTGAGCAGACCCAGGCATGAAACTGTCTCATACTGAACCATCCCTCCCCCTCAGTCCATCAAGGTCAGTATTGTCTACTCAGGCTGGCAGCAGCACTCCAGGGTATCAGGCATAAGAGCACAAGAACATAAGAGAAGCCATGTTAGATCAGGCCAGTGACCCATCCAGTCCAACACTCTGTGTCACATAAGAACATAAGAGAAACCATGTTGGATCAGGCCAGTGGCTCATCCAGTCCAACACTCTGTGTCACATACGAGAAGCCATGTTGGATCAGGCCAGTGGCCCATCTAGTCCAACACTCTGTGTCACACAGTAGCCAAAAAAACCAGGTGCCATCAAAAGATCCATCAGTGGGGCCAGGACACTAGAAGCCCTCCAACTATGCCCCCCAAGCACCAAGAATATAGAGCATCACTGCCCCAGACATAAGAGAAGAAATGTTGGATCAGGCCAATGGGCCAACCAGTCCAAGACTCTGTGTCACACAGTGGCCAAAAAACCCCAGGTGTTATCAGAAGGTCCACTAGTGGGGCCAGGACACTAGAAGCCCTCACACCGTGCCCCCCTGAAGCTCCAAGAATACAGAGCATTACTGCCCCAGACATAAGAACATAAGAGAAGCCATGCTGGATCAGGCCAGTGGCCCATCCAGTTCAACACTCTGTGTCACACAGTGACCAAAAAACCCCAGGTGCCATCAAGAGGTCCATCAGTGGGGCCAGGACACTAGAAACCCTTCCACTGTGCCCCTCCAAGCACCAAGAATACAGAGCATCACTGCCCCAGACAGAGAGTTCCAACAATATGCTATAACTAATAGCCACTGATGGACCTCTGCGCCATATGTTTATTCAATCCCCTCTTGAAGCTGTCTATGTTTGTAGCTGCCACCACCTCCTGTGGCAGTGAATTCCATGTGTTAATCACCCTTGGGGTGAAGAAGGACTTCCTTTTATCCATTCTAACCTGAATGCTCAGCAATTTCATTGAATGCCCACGAGTTCTTGTATTGTGAGAAAGGGAGAAAAGTACTTCTTTCTCTACCCTCTCTATCCCATGCATAAGCTTGCAAACCTCTATCATGTCACCCCTCAGTCCACATTTCTCCAAGCTAAAGAGCCCCAAGCCCTTTAACCTTTCTTCATAGGGAAAGTGTTCCAACTCTTGAATCATTCTAGTTGCCCTTTTCTGCACATTTCCCAAAGCTATAATATCCTTTTTGAGGTGCGGTGACCAGAACTGCACGCAGAAAGGGGTCTTTCGCATCACCACCATCCCATCACCTCTTTTTTAAACTAGAGATTGAACCTGGGACCTTCTGCATGCAAAATGTAAAGCAGTTCCTCCCCGCTCCCCTTCATATCAATCAATCAATCAATTTTTATTTGTATCCCGTCCTCCCCGCCGAGGCAGGCTCAGGGCGGCTAACAACACAAGTCAAATAACTTACATTGTACAATATTTAACAGTAGAATACAATTCAACAATTTAATTAAAACTCTATTAAAATTCTAAAAGCAATAAAATTAACTAATACGTTGGTGCTATTGTACAGATGGTAAGTTTGCTCAGCAGTCTTTCTCTTGGTCGGTGAAGGCCATTCGGAAAAGGATGGTCTTGCAGCCCCTGCGCAACTGTTCAAAGTCCCACAGGGCCTGCGTATCCTCCGGAAGCTGGTTCCATAGGTGTGGAGCCACAGCAGAGAAGGCCCGAGTGTGGGTACTCTGTAGCTTTACCTCTTTTGGCCCGGGAATAGTCAGCAGGTTCTTCCCTGCTGACCTCAGTGCTCTCTGGGGTTCATACATCTCAGACGTTTCCTAAAGGGGAGTTTCGGTCTTCTGACGTCTGCTCTGGGCTACCCACATACAGCAGTGCTGAGACCAGGGAGAGAGCAAAACGAGGCAGTGTTGGGTGTAGATCTTGCATCATTATATAACAATCACAGACTTAATGATGTTGTAAAGGTGACGGAGGAATAAAGCATGACACGGGAGCCGCTCGCTGCTGTGGAACGCATGCAGAATTACATGCTCCGAACCAACAGTTGTTATGTAAGTGTCAAAGTTATTTTTGTAAAGGGAAGGGAGGGGGGGGGAACTCCTTCGAGCACTGCACTCTGCTAGGCAGCCTTTGCAGAGAGAAGGGCCTCAAGGGCCGAACCAAGCAGAGAACAGAGCTTGGCTTTGGGGGCAGGATAATTTTTTGCAGGAAGAAAAACACAATCCAACTGATGGAGAGGAATCCAAGAATCATAGAGTTGGAAGGGACCTCCAGAGTCACCTAGTCCTCTGCACAATGAAGGCAATTCACAAATGCCTCCCCCCTAAATTCACAGGATCTGCATTGCTGTCCGATGACCATCTAGCCTCTGTTTAAAGACCTCCAAGGAAGGAGAGCCCACCACCCCCCGAGGAGAAGCCTGTTCCACTGAGGAACCACTCTAACAGTCAGGAACTTCTCCCTAATGTTGAGCTGGAAACTCTTTTGATTTAATTTCAACGCACTGGTCCTGGTCCTACCTTCCGGGGTTACAGAAAACAAATCCACGCCATCCTCTACATGACACCCCTTCAAGTACTTGAAGATGGTGATCCTATCACCTCTCAGCCGCCTCCTCTCCAGGCTAAACATGCCCAGCTCCTTCAACCTTTCCTCATAGGACTTGGTCTCCAGACCCCTCACCATCTTCGTCGCCCTCCTCTGGACCCATTCCAGCTTGTCTATATCCTTCTTAAAATGTGGTGCCCAAAACTGAACACAAGACTCCAGGTAAGGTCTTACCAGAGCAGAGTAAAGCGATACCATCACTTCACGTGATCTGGACACTAGACTTCTGTTGATACAGCCCAAAACTGCATTTGCCTTCTTAGCCACTGCATCACACTGTTGACTTATGATACAGAGTGCAGTAAATAAATCTTCCAAGAACTGTATTGCAAAAAAGGCAAACTTACATTTTTTTCAGGTAGATCAAGTTCACAGTCAAAAGAAGGGAGAGAGAAGTCTAATCGAAAGAGTCCTTTCCCTGTCACAAATGGCCAGCTTTCCCGGCATCAGGCGTGTGGGAGGATGATGGCACTAGATTTAGAGGTGAGACCTGCAGAGACTTGTGTCTCCAGACTGCAGAGATCAGTTCCCCTGGAGAAAGCGGATGCTTGGGAGGACAGACTCTGTGGCCTTGCACCCCACTGAAGTCCCTGTCCTCCCCAGATTCCATCCCCAAATCTCCAGGAATTTCCCAGCCTATTTCTGGCAACCACTCTGGTGGTCAGGGTTACCTGGCAACCCTAATTGGGAGTGAAGTCAGAGGTGGAATTCTATCAGGAGCTCCTTTGCATATTAGGCCACACCCTGCTGATGTAGTCTGTCCTCCTGAAGCTTAAAAGGCTCCTTTTATGAGCTCTTGGAGGACTGGCTACATCAGCGGGGTGTGGCCTAATATGAAAAGGAGCTCCTGATGGAATTCCGCCCCTGAGTGAAGTAATGGAGAGGTCAGGTCACCACTACCTCCTTCATGCCAGATGGGGCACAAATGCTGTGCCAGTCCACACCTGAGAGGAAGGTGGCAAAGGCATTAGAAGCCAATAACAAATCATTGCGAGTCAGTGCTTCAAAAGGAGGGAATGCTGAAATGCAACACTTTGGGAGAAACGTCTTCTGGGTTGAATGATCAGATCGTATCAATCATGGAGGAAGAAGAAGAAGAAGATATTGGATTTATATCTCCCAGAGCTATGGCTGACCCAAGGCCATTCCAGCAGGTGCAAGTGGAGGAGTGGGGAATCAAACCCGGTTCTCCCAGATAAGAGTCCGCACACTTAACCACTACACCAAACTGACTCTCCCTGGAAGGGTTAGACTGGCTCTGCCCTGGATCATTAGGGGAAGGAAGGCAGGAAGGAAGAAGTTGACAGATCAGCAGGTCAAGGGAAGTGTGATGGAAAGGTGCACTTAGACTTTTGGCACAGAGCACAGGCTGCTAATGTGCTCAGACCAAACAAGAGGTGGGCATGCAGGCAGGGGTGGAATTCTAGCAGGAGCTCCTTTGCATATTGGGCCACGCACCCTTGATGTAGCCAATCCTCCAAGAGCTTACAAGGCTCTTTTTTTGTAAGCTCTTGGAGGACTGGCTACATCACGGGGTGTGGCCTAATATGCAAAGGAGCTCCTGCATGCATGTAGACAGTGAGGGTGAGCATTGCCCAGGGAATTAGGGCTGTCAGATCCAGGTTGGGAAATACCTGGAGATTTTGGGGGTGGAGCTTGGGAAGGACAGAGTTAGGGGAGTCTCAGGTGGGCGGGGTTTGGGAAGGGGGAAGACATCATTGGGCCATATTGCCATAGAGTCCACCTTCTACAGGGGTCATTTTCTCCAGGCGAGCTCATTCCTGTCTTCCGGCTATCAGTTATAATAGCAGTTCTCCAGTCACCACCTGGAGGTTTGGCAACCCTATTATGAAGCACTCAACCTGAATCAGTTTTGTTTACCCTCCATGACAGCCAGGACTGGATCTACTTGTTTTTTTGAGGGGGGGGGGGGTCAAAATTAAAAAATGGCGCCCCCTTATGGGCCCATTCTACCTTATAGGCCCATGGAATAGAATGGACTCCATACTCAGTTTGGCGCCTCCCCTCCAGTGGCGCCTGGGGAAAGCACCCCCCCCCCTCTGCTCCCCCCCTAGATCCGGCCCTGTTGACAGCCTCACTTTGCTAAATCTGAGAAGGTCCTTATGCCATTTTTACGATTTGACTATTTTTGAAATGTTGTGAACAGCGTAATCAACACATCAGAAGTCAGCTTACTGCCTCCCGCCCCCCTTTTTCGCATCTAAAAATGTTTGCAGGAGAACATTCAGCTCCAATACTGCATTGTCACCCTGGAAAAACTCTGCTGTGACCCAGCTGCGAGATCAGCTCCATTTTGCTAAGGGGTTCCCCAGGGCTAATCCCCAAATTTGCCAATGCGTTGAGCCAGGTTTGCACCCCCCCCCCCCTTAAGCAGAGAGATATTAAGAGAACACGAAAGCAGGATGCTGGCTGGGAAAGGCAGAGCCAAATCGAAGAGGCCCCGAATGCTATTAATTACGGGAAGAGTTGGCAGTAATAGAATGAGGTGAGGAAGGTGTTTGCAATTGGAAAGTACAGGGCAGGAACTTGACGCTGCATTTCATCCTGGCAAATTAAACACGCTCCAGGGTTTCATCAGATCTTTTCCTTTGCCCCAGTCAAAAGCACTGCTAAATAATTGGGAAGGGGGTGGGTGGGGGGAGTCCACACGTTTATTCCAGAAGAAGAAGAGAATGCACAGTTCTTTTGCGGTTCCAAATCCTTCCACATTGTAACCTCTTTCGTTGTCCCTTTTTGCTGGATGCTGCCCTTACAGAGAACTCATGATCACTGCTGTTCCATTTTTTTAGAGAATTATTTTCAGTTTGCTGAGTCACACACAGCTCTCCAGAATTTTAACCAAATCAGCAGAGAGCAGAACTGCTTTTCTTACATCTCAGAGGCTTCAGCCAGGCTGCAAACAAGAGATGCCTGGCTGAAATACATCCTTCGCAGGGCTCCAAACCCAAGAACAGTTACCTGAGAGCCAGCCCCATGCAAGAAATAGGACTTGTTTCTGAGTAGAACTGCTTAAAGGATCACCCATTATAGAGGGTTTTTCTCTCTTGGGTTTTTTCAGTGCCCCTTTTGGGTTGCTTAATAAACAGCTCTCTCCCTTTTTAGGGAGAAAAAGTCCTCTTTTTAATGCAGTTATGCATTAGGGAAAGTGAGATTTTTGAAGAATGGAGATACTAGATTTCTACATAAATCAACTAAGGATCCCTTTAAATCAGGTTAGCCTTGGAAGAAACGCAAGATGCATTTTGGATAAAGATACATGAAGAGATACAAAAGATATTAAAAGTTAACTTCCTGATGAATAAAAACAGGCCTCAGATTCAGTAGGAGCTCACCGGAGCGCAGCTCCTGAACCTTTCTGAGAGTTCCACCTCCTCCTTCTGAGAGTTCCTCCTCCTCCTTCTGAGAGTTCCACCTCCTTGTCCATTGAATAGTGGGTGCAGCTGCATAACAATCCCTGGATAAGCTCCACCACCTATTTTTCTATGGAATGACCCATGAATAAAAAACAATATGCTTTGAAATATATTACCTTCTAATGTGCCAAAAATTCATAATGAACTACTTAAATGTATGGTGATGGTGGTAAGAGTGATATTTACATCTAAATGGAACGCTGAAATATACCCAGAATTGTTCGACTGGAAAAATAAACTAACTGACTAGATGACAATGGTAAAGCTAACATCTTATTTTGCATAACAGACCAGAATCTGAGTTTCCAAGGCTTTTTTGGTAGCAGGAATTCCTTTGCATCTTAGGCCACATCCCCTGACGTAGCCAATCTTCCAGGAGTTTCCAGTAGGCCCTGTACTGAGAGTCCTGTAAGCTCCTGGAGGATTGGCTACATCAGGGGTGTGTGGCCTAATATGCAAAGGAGCTCCTGCTAAAATTCCACCCCTGTAGCCAATCCCCCAAGAGTTTACAGGGCTCTCAGTACAGGGACTGCTGTAAGCTCCAGGAGGATTGGCTACATCAGGAGTGTGGCCTAATAGGCAAAGGAGCTCCTGCTACAAAAAAAAAGCCCTTTGAGTTTCAAGAAAAATGGAATGTATTGTTTGCATATATTGATCAAAATTAGGCTAGAACGCTTTAAAAATTAAATAAAATGATAAAGCCCAAAAGGATTAAGAGAGAACTGAGAAGCATATGTTTATAATGTTTATACTTACAATGGCCGAAGGTCGAAGACATTAGGCATGAAAATGCAATTATATACAGACCAGACCGAAACAAAAGTATATAAATAATTTATATTTAATAATGTAAGATCCAATTCATAATTGTATAGACTGGTTTAGTTTATTGATATTACAGTCCTTAGACCAGATGTACATGTAAAACACTTACAATTTTATAGATAGAAAAAAATGCTACTAGTCACAATTTATTAGACAGTACTAATGATTATAACTTATTATTTATTGACTCTTGTGCTTTTGTCTGATTATGTATGAATGAAACACTGTGGTATTTCCATCCCGCAGGGAGGGAAGGATACAAATATAAATAAATAAATATTTTCCCATCTTTGTTCTCTCTCTCTCTCATTCTCTCTGTGTGTGTGTGTCTGAAATAACTCCCCCATAACATCTAAGGCTCCCAAGAGGGTGGGAGATCCCCCAGTTTGGCGAGCCCCAACCCGCCAGCAGGGAGAAGGTCCCCGGGGGGATCCCTGCCCCCCCCAAGAGCCTATCTCCATGTGGCGCGATGATGTCACCTGGAAGTGACGTATCACGCCAGGCACTTTGCATGGAACGCTCTAGGAATTTGCTGGAAACTCTGTGGTTTCTTGCGAGGGACACTGTAGTGGAAAACTGTATGATACCATAGAGTCCCCCCCCAAATTGATAGAGTGTCCCTGCTTGAAACCATACAGTTTCCAGTGAATACCTAGAGCACTCCGTGTGATGTGCCCGGCACGATATGTCATAGCACCACACAGCAACGGGCTCTTTGGGGTCCCTCACCAGCAGCTGCAGGGGACTTGGCTGTGGGATTCAGAAGGCAGAAAAGTGATGTCCTTCTCTCCTGCTCCTGCAGCTGCACAGGCTGTCTGGCTCTGCCAAGCAATTGCCCCAGAGCCTGGTCTTCTGAGGTTGGTGGTCAGCATGGCGGGGTCCGAGTGGTCCAGCAGAGGAGAGAGTGTGGGGCCCACAGCCTGTCCCACTCGAACCTCATATTGACCCAATTCTGAGAGGAGTTTGAACAGGACAGTTTCTTTTCCAACTTGATCTCCTTTCCTAGAACCTGCCCAGAACAGGCCAGTGCTGTTGGGAGAGCTAGGAGTATATACATGTGTGTGTTCGTGTGCGTGTGTGGAAGAATTTGTCCTTTTCCCCAAAGTTTGCCTTTGACTTATGGTGACCCCAGTAAGGGGCTTTCAGGGCAAGCGAGAAGCAGAGGTGGTTTGCCATGGCCTACCTCTTCCTTGGTGGTCTCCCACCCAAGATTTATGGTGCCCCCAGCAAGGGGCTTTCAGGGCAAGCGAGAACCAGAGGTGGTTCGCCATGGCCTTCCTCTTCCTTGGTGGTCTCCCACCCAAGATTTATGGTGCCCCCAGCAAGGGGCTTTCAAGGCAAGTGAGAAGCAGAGGTGGTTTGCCATGGCCTTCTTCTGCAGAGCCTTCCTTGGTGGTCTCCCACCCAAGTACCAGCTCAATGGTGACCCCAGCAAGGGGCTTTCAAGGCAAGCGAGAAGCAGAGGTGGTTTGCCATTGCCTTCCTCTGCAGAGCCTTCCTTGGTGGTCTTCCTTCCAAGTACTGACTTAATGGTGCCCCCAGCAAAGGGCTTTCAAGGCAAGTGAGGAGCAGAAGTGGTTGGCCATGGCTTTGAGAGAGAGCAGCTCTTTCAAGAGCTGTGACTGATCCAGGGTCAACCAGCAGGTGCATGTGGAGGAGGAGTGGAAAATCAAACCTGGTTCTCTCTGATTAGAGTCCCATGCACTGTGCATGCACACGGAAGCTTATCCTCAGAATTTAACTTTTTACATGTAAAAGATGAGACTGCTGTGTTCTCTCCAGAGCCCGCAGCTGGGCTATCACAGTCTCATGTCCGAACTGAGGGCGTTGTGTCCACATGAGCGCTTCAAGTGCAGCTCTACTGAAAAGGAGTCCAAATGCAGGGCGGAATCCCACCCCCAGGAGGCCCCTCTAAGGAACAGACCGCTGGATCCTCTTCTTCTGTGTAGCTCCTTGCTCGATCGGGCCTCAGGTCAAGTGGCAGTGATTCGTTCTCCACAAAATATCCACAAGCAGGGCTTCACCCAATGTGCTTATGTGAAAATGTGTGGCCGAGGCAGCCCACCGCTGGGAGATAAAACATCCAGCGCTTCCAACGGCTGAAGTGCAGTTTTAAAAAGAACATGTGACTTCTTCTCTGTGCTCGCAAAGCTTCCGAAGGAACAGCAACATTTCTCAGGTTCCAAAAGGACTGACACTCGCCTCGCCTGTCGTTGCTCTGGTGTCTGTGAAGATTTAAATACTGCAATGCAGTGGTGCTTTAAAAGCAAGACAATGAGTTGCTGGCAAGAAACAGGGCAGTCCGTTGCTGATAGAAATGAACCCAAGAGGTTGTGAGAAGACATTGTGGCCTCAGATCACTGTGAATGGATTCTGGGATTTCAGTTCTCCAAACTTTTGGCCTGTCCAACTCTTCAGAGGATGCAAAGACCTCTGCATCAGGATCTGTACCGGTTACCAGTTGGATAAACATCTGGAGCAGAGTCCACCAGTGGCTATCAGCCACTAGGCTCAGATTCAGTGGGAGCTCACCGGAGCACAGCTCCTGAACCTTTTTGAGAGTTCCACCTCCTTGTCCATTGAACAGTAGGTGCAGCTGCCTAGCAATCCCTGGATGAGCTCCACCACCTGTTTTTCTACATCATGACCCCTGTTAGCCACAGTGTATTGTTGGAACTCGCTGTCTGGGGCAGTCGTGCTCTGCATTCTTGGTGCTTTGTGGGGGGGGGCACAGTGGGGGGGCTTCTAGTGTCCTGGCCCCACTGGTGGACTTCTTGATGGCACCTGGCTTTTTTTAGTTACTGTGTGACACAAAATGTTGGACTGGATGGGCCATTGGCCTGATCCAACATGGCTTCTCTTATGTCTGGGACAGTGATGCTCTGTATTCTGGGTGCTTGGGAGGGGCAGCAGTGGGAAGGCTTCTACTGTCCTGGCCCCACTGGTGGACCTCCTGATGGCACCTGGGTTTTTTTGGCCACTCTGTGACACAGAGTGTTGGACTGCATGGACCACTGGCCTGATCTAGCATGGCTTCTCTTATGTTCTTATGTCTGGGTCAGTGATGCGCTGGATTCTTGGTGCTTGGGGGGGGGGGCATAATGGGTGGGCATTTAGTGTCCTAGCCCCACTGATGAACCTCCTGATGGCACCTGTTTTTTTTCTTTTTTTGGCCACTGTGTGACGCAGAATGTTGAACTGTATGGGTCATTGGCCTGATCCAGCATGGCTTCTCTTATGTTCTTATGTCTGATGTCACCTGGTTTTTTTGGCCACTGTGTGACACAGAGCGTTGACTGGATGGGCCATTGGCCTGACCCAACATGGCTTCTCTTATGTTCTTCTGTGACACAGAGTGTTGGACTGGATGGGCCATTGGCCTGATCCAACATGGCTTCTCTTATGTTCTTATGTGGCACAGAGTGTTGGACTGGATGGGCCATTGGCCTGATCCAACATGGCTTCTCTTATGTTCTTATGTGACACGGAGTGTTGGACTGGATGGGCCATTGGCCTGATCCAACATGGTTTCTCTTATGTTCTTATGTAACACAGACTGTTGGACTGGATGGGCCATTAGCCTGATCCAACATGGCTTCTCTTATGTTCTTATGTCTGGGTCAGCGATTCACTGTATTCTTGATGCTTGTGGGGGGGGGGGGCGGTGGGAGAATTTGTAGTGTTCTGGCCCCACTGGTGACCCTCCTGATGGCCCCTGGGTTTTTTGGCCACTCTGTGACACAGAGTGTTGGACTGCATGGACCACTGGCCTGATCTAGCATGGCTTCTCTTATGTTCTTATGTCTGGGTCAGTGATGCGCTGGATTCTTGGGTGCTTGGGGGGGGGCATAATGGGAGGGCATTTAGTGTCCTAGCCCCAATGATGAACCTCCTGATGGCACCTGGTTTTTTTTTCTTTTTTGGCCACTGTGTGACGCAGAATGTTGAACTGGATGGGTCATTGGCCTGATCCAGCATGGCTTCTCTTATGTTCTTATGTCCTGATGTCACCTGTTTTTTTTGGCCACTGTGTGACACAGAGCGTTGGGCTGGATGTGCCATTGGCCTGATCCAACATGGCTTTACTTACATTCTTCCTTGCAGTCCTACAGGCGGCTCTTGCTGGGCTGTGTGTTGTAGGGTCCGCAGGCGACCCCTTGTGTCATTGCAAGAGGGTAATGTGCTCCTTCGTACCCCAGCTCTGTGCGCTGTTCTTTCCAGAGGGAGGGTACATTTCCATTGCCCCCTGGACACCACAGTCTGAAACTAAGCAGAACCAGCTGCTCCCGAATACCCGCAGGAAAGGCAGACTTCCTGAGCAGAACAGAGGCAAGCCACAATGCTGTTTTCCAGACTGCAGAGGAGTAAATGATGGAGCAACTGAATAGGCACTCGGCCCAGATAAAAGGGCTACAAGCAGTGCTCCCTCTAAGCTGAGTTTGTGTGAGCCGCTCACAGCTTTTTAGCCTCCAGCTCACACATTTTTGTCTCGGCTCAGGAAAAAGAGCCCCGGAGCAAACTATTTTATGCAGCAGCTCACAACTTTAATGCCTGCAGCTCAAGAAGTGGAATTTTTGCCCACAAGACCCACAGCTTAGAGGGACTATTGGCTACCAGCTGCTACAGTTTCTTGGATCGCCGACAGATGGGCATGGTTTCTACTGGATCTGTTCTGGTCCAATCTAGTTATTTACACCTGAGCAGCATCCTCACAGCATCAATCCTACAAAAAGTTAGACTGAGAGTGAGTGTTTGGCCCGTATCTGAAGAAGTGTGCATGCACAGGAAAGCTTATACCCAGAATAAACTCTTTTGGTCTAAAGGTGCCACTGTCTGACCCAAAGATATACAGCAAGCTTCCATAGAAGAGTGGGGGATTCAGATCTGGGTCTCCCAGTCTTTTGTAGTGGGAGTGATAGAAAGCGCTGCCAAATCCAATAGAGGAAGACTGCAGGTTTATACCCCGCCCTTCTCTCTGAAAAAGAGTGGCTCACAATCTCCTTTATCTCCTCCCCCCACAACAGGCACCCTGTGAGGTGGGTGGGGCTGGAGAGGGCTCTCACAGCAGCTGCCCTTTCAAGGACAGAGTCTCAGAGCGGTTCACAATCTCCTTTCCCTCCCCACCCCCCCACAACAGACACCCTGTGAGATAGATGAAGATATTGGATTTATATCCCGCCCTCCACTCTGAAGAGTCTCAGAGCGGCTCACAATCTCCTTTCCCTTCCTCCCCCACAACAGACACCCTGTGAGGTGGGTGGGGCTGGAGAGGGTTCTCACAGCAGCTGCCCTTTCAAGGACAGAGTCTCAGAGCGGCTCACAATCTCCTTTCCCTTCCTTCCCCCCCACAACAGACACCCTGTGAGATAGATGAAGATATTGGATTTATATTCCCGTCCTTCACTCCGAAGAGTCTCAGAGCGGCTCACAATCTCCTTTCCCTTCCTCCTCCACAACAGACACCCTGTGAGGTGGGTGGGGCTGGAGAGGGCTCTCACAGCAGCTGCCCCTTTCAAGGACAACCTCTGCCAGAGCTCTGGCTGACCCAAGGCCATTCCAGCAGGTGCAAGTGGAGGAGTGGGGAATCAAACCCGTTTCTCCCAGATAAGAGAGCTCTGGCTGACCAAGGCCATTCCAGCAGGTGTAAGTGGAGGAGTGGAGAATCAAACCCGGTTCTCCCAGATAAGAGAGCTCTGGCTGACCCAAGGCCATTCCAGCAGGTGCAAGTGAGGAGTGGGGAATCAAACCCGGTTCTCCCAGATAAGAGAGCTCTGGCTGACCCAAGGCCATTCCAGCAGGTGTAAGTGGAGGAGTGGAGAATCAAACCCGGTTCTCCCAGATAAGAAGAGCTCTGGCTGACCCAAGGCCATTCCAGCAGGTGCAAGTGGAGGAGTGGGGAATCAAACCCGGTTCTCCCAGATAAGAGAGCTCTGGCTGACCCAAGGCCATTCCAGCAGCTGCAAGTGGAGGAGTGGGGAATCAAACCCGGTTCTCCCAGATAAGAGAGCTATGGCTGACCCAAGGCCATTCTAGCAGCTGCAAGTGGAGGAGTGGGGAATCAAACTCAGTTCTCTCAGATAAGAGAGCTATGGCTGACCCAAGGCCATTCTAGCAGCTGCAAGTGGAGGAGTGGGGAATCAAACCTGGTTCTCCCCAGATAAGAGAGCTATGGCTGACCCAAGGCCATTCCAGCAGGTGCAAGTGGAGGAGTGGGGGATCAAATCCGGTTCTCCCAGATAAGAGAGCTCTGGCTGACCCAAGGCCATTCCAGCAGGTGCAAGTGGAGGAGTGGGGAATCCAACCCGGTTCTCCCAGATAAGAGAGCTCTGGCTGACCCAAGGCCATTCCAGCAGGTGCAAGTGGAGGAGTGGGGAATTCAAACCGGTTCTCCCAGAGAAGAGTCTGCACTCTTAGCCTCTACACCAAACTGGTTCTCGATAGAGTTTCCCAAGCAAGAGAGAAGCAGAGGAGAGTAGCCCTTGCCTGCCTCTGCACAGCAGCCCTTCTTGGTGGTATCCCATCCAAGTACTATCCACGGCCTTAGCTTTTGAGATCTGATGAGATCAGGCTAGCCGGGGCCGTCTTGACTCTATTTAGCCCTCCTGACAACTAACTTCCCACCCCCATCTCCATAAAAGGCTTGAGGTAGTCTATTTAAATCAGGGGTGTCAAACTCTTTTGTTATGAGGGCCGGATCTGGCATAAATGAGACCTGGTTGGCCGGGTCGTGTGGGCGGGGCCACGTGTGTACCTATTGAAGATCAGGTAGCAGAGATATAAACTTTATAAAGGACACCGACAAACACAATTAAAGATTTTTTAAAAAATCAGTGAAACATACTTAAAACATTAGCATTCATTGGTTTCGAAGGTGCTTTCTTTGTACCTCTCCCATGGGATCCAGGGAACTGGGCAAAAGAAGCTCTGGCTCTTTCCTTCCTTCCTCAGGAGGAGGAGGAGCCCCAGTCAAAAGAAGGAAGAGAAGCTTGGCTCAGTAGCTCTGGTGTGTGCAAAGCAAGCTCTGCCTTCCCCCTTTCCTACCCAAGGGAGGAGCCTCAGCCAATGGAGAAAACAGAGGCTTTGCTCTGTAGTTCCTGTGTGATTGAGCAAGCCTGGCAAAGCAAGCTGTGATGTAGAAGGAAGCAAGAGAGAGGGAGAAGGAAGCAGATGGCAGCCAGTTGCTTGGGGGCCGGATTTGCCCCCCTAACCAAATGTTGACAGCCCTGATTTAAATGTATCTGAAGGAGTTGTGCATGCACATGAAAGCGTATGCCCAGAATTAAACATTGTCAGTCTTAAAGGTGCCACTGGACTCAGAATTTTTTCCATGGCTTCAGGCCAGCATGGGCTACCCACCCAAATCTGGTTTCTGACAGTGAGGGAGACAATTTTCCAACAGAACATATGCCGCAGCCAGAAAAGCAAGTGGATTTCCCCCCTTTCAATACTAATGGAGTCCATGTATGCTTCTTTTTCATCTTGGAGAATGATGCGCAAACTGAAACCTTCTGAAACCAAACCGCAGCCCTCCTCTCCTGCCTCCTTGTTAAGATTTCTCCTTGTCACGTGGGCATTTGTTTCACAGCAGTCCCAATACAAATCGGCATATTTGTGTCCTTAAAAAATATCCGTGCTATCCAGAAATCGATCCCTCCGTGTAACTGAAACAGCCGGGCTACGTTTCTTTGGAGAGAATCAAAGGGCCTGGATAATAAGCCCGCCGCCTCTCCCCTCCTCCCCACTCCCACCCATCCTGCCATGATTTTGAACTCTGCCTTCTGTAAATAACCTTGAGCATTTCTCTGAGCTCTGCAGTTCTTAACTGGCCATCGTTCACTACAGAGCTAGGCAACCCGGCTATTTTGTGATGCTGCAGACTTTGACATCCAAACCTCTCCTGCCTTGTTTAGAGCACTGGGATTTTCATGCATTAACACTTATAAGACGGGGCCAGTGTGGGGTGGAGGAGGTCAGAAGGTCAGTCTAGCCCTTGGGAGAGCTGGGCGTCTAGTTCTGACTGTGCTGTGTTGTCCTTCTTCCCTGAGCCTAGCCTACCTCACTGGAATGTTGTGGCATCAGGTGGCTGGTGCATGCTTCCAAGAGCTACTTCGGGAGAGAGAAGGATAGAAATGTGGCCGGCACAGTCTTTTAGTGGAGAGAAGGCTGCTCAATCTTGTCAGACCCCAGAAGCTTAGGTAGAGCTGGTACTTGGTAGGGAGACCACCAAGGAAGACTCTGCAGAGGAAAGGAATGGCAAACCACCTCGTCTTCTCTCTTGCCTTGAAAAACCCTTGATGGAGTTGCCATTAAGTGGGGTTTTTGGATGGGAGACCACTAAGGAAGGTTCTGGAGAGGAAATGAATGGCAAACCCCCTCTGCACCTCACTTGCCTTGAAAATCCCTTGCTGGGGACACCATTAAGTTGGTACTTGGATGGAAGACCACCAAGGAAGGCTCTGCAGAGAAAGGCAAAGGCAAACCACCTGTGCTCCTCACTTGCCTCGCAAGCCTCTTGCGGTGTCGCCATAATTTGGTTGCACCTTGACCACACTTACAGATGTATGTCTGGTGTGTTATTACAGTTGTGGCTCTAGTCTAGCGGGGATCCCCAGCCTTTCGGTCCCTGGGGGCCCCTTTGGAATTCCAAGAGAGTTGGTGGAACCAGCTCCAAAATGGCTTCTGCTGGAGGCAGAGCCAAACAATCTGAAGAAGCCCAAGTTCAGGGGAGAAGAGGTGCAATTTTAGAAGCACGCTGGGAAAGAGGAGTGTGAAAGAGAGTACGAACCCCAACCCCCCTCTAGTAGTAACTGCTGCTGGGAAATGTTATTTCAATCTCTATAGGGAACCAGATCTTCAGTGGCCAATCAGAAGCAAAGGGGGGAAAGCAACCTGGCCCTATCTAGCCTCTAGAAACATTTGACACAACTCTCACAGAGGGGTCCTTGAAAGGGCAGCTTCTGGGAGAATTCTCTCAGCCCCACCCACCTCACAGAGTGTCTATTTTGGGGGAGGAAGGGAAAGGAGATTGTGAGCCAATCTGAGACTCTGAGATTCGGAGTGGAGGGCAGGATATAAATCCAATATCTTCTTTGGTGTAGTAGCTAAGTACCATGATTCGTATCTGGGAGAACCGGGTTTGATTCCCCACTCCTCCACTTGCAGCTGATGGAATGGCCTTGGGTCAGCCATAGCTCTGGCAGAGGTTGTCCTTGAAAGGGCAGCTTCTGTCAGAGCTCTCTCAGCCCCACCCACCTCACAGGGTGTCTGTTGTGGGGGAGGAAGGGAAAGGAGATTGTGAGCCGCTCTGAGACTCTGAGATTCAGTGTGGAGGGCAGGATATAAATCCAATATTGTCTTCTTTATCTTCTTCTTGTCAGGGAGCTGTGGTTCAGAGAGTTCTCCAAGGTGCTTCTAAATACTCTTTGCGGGAGTCTGTTTTCCACTGACCCCCCCTGCCCCGCCCCGCTCCCTTTCGTCCTTTCTGCTGCTTTGGAAACTTCTCTCAGAAGCTTCTTTCACTGTGGCGTGGGGAAGGTGGCCCCCTTTTTAAAAAGCAAATCAAAAGTCAAATGGAGGATTTGGATGAAGGCTGAATCCTCGTATGCCCCTAAAAAAGACTTTTCAGTCTTTTCCCAGCTCTTGGTGTACAGAACGGAGCAAGAACCACCCGCCGTGATCATTTGATTGTGGACTCGGCCTCCTTCCGCGTAGGCAGATTACAGTGGTTGTTGTTTTTAAACTGCAAAAAATATAAAAATAAAAAACCGCAGGAGTTCTCACTGCTTCTTTTTTAAACCAACTAACGGCTGTGCCAGAAGACGGATTTCCATCTGCCTTGTGATTTATGCAATTGAAGTCCTCGTTCCCAAACTCTCTCTGGATTATGGACCATGTCGTTCACTCACCGAGCAAGCGTGAGATTTCGGCCAGTGAGATCCCATTTTAAGAGGCAGTTGAAAGAGCAGCGAGGTGGGGGGGGCACACAAGGGGGTCACCAGAGGGGGTGGTGGTTAAATGTGTTTCTGGGATCTGGGAGACCCGCCCTCTGTCCCCCACACTGCCACTGTAGCTCACTGGATGATCTCAGACCTCTCTTGAAGGAATTCAATGAACACAGTTTCCAGGAAGAAAGGACTCAGCTAGAATACCAACCCCTGGTTGAAGGCCACTGGAACAACCCAGCTTCCATGATCCCTTTGGTCCTGGCGGTTGTAATGATGCCATCACACACAACCTGATTCCCTCCTGGCTATCTTAGGAATCCATCTTTCAGATTCCTTATTGAATGGGCCCCATTAATCTCTGGCTATGTTCCTAACAGGCAGAATCCCTCGCCTTCGGTCTCCTGGGCAGCGCAGCCAGCCCGGTCTCATTACTTACAGGATTTGCGCGCGTCAGAATAATCTCTCTTTCAATTAGGTAACATTAATTTGATTTGGTAATCTCGCGCATTGTTTTTCTGTGGAGGAGATGGAGGCAGGGCTGAGCAGGAGAATGTGCTGTCCTGGGCCTGGCGTTGCCTCTTGGGCATCAGAGGGTGTCGACAACATCCACTTTCCTTTCTCTTCCCCCCAGATTAGTCTTCCAAGCAACCAGCTGTCTCCGAGGGGACTCCTCACCACTCTGGCGGCCTCTTGTTGCCCACTTCTTGCCCAAATCAACATCTTGCTTCTTTCTCAGGCAATATCCAGCTCTTCTACTCTTTCCCCAGTTTGGTGTAGTGGTGAAGGGTGCAGACTCCTATCTAGATGAACCGGGTTTGATTCCCCACTCCTCCACTTGCAGCTGCTGGAATGGCCTTGGGTTAGCCATAGCTCTTGCAAGAGTGGTCCTTGCAAGGGCAGTTTCCATCAGAGCTCTCTCAGCTCCACCCACCTTACAGGGTGCCTATTGTGGAGAGAGGAAGGGAAGCAGATTGTAAGCCACTCTGAGTGAAGGACGAGATATAATTCCATTCTCCTCCCCCTCCCCTCCCCCTCCTCTTCTTCTTCTTCTTGCCAGTTTGGTGTAGTGGTTAAGTGTGCAGACTCTTATCTGGGAGAACCGGATTTGATTCCCCACTCCTCCACTTGCAGCTGCTGGAATGGCCTTGGGTCAGCCATAGCTCTCGCAGGAGTTGTCCTTGAAAGGGCAGCTTCTGGTAGAGCTCTCTCAGCCCCACCTACCTCACAGGGTGTCTGTTGATGGGGCAGGAGGGAAGGTAAAGGAGATCATGACCACTCTGAGATTCAGAGCGGAGGGCAGGTATAAACCCAATATCCTCTTCCTCCTCCTCCTCTTCTCCTTCTCCTTCTCCTTCTCCTTCTCCTTCTCCTTCTCCTTCTCCTTCTTCTTCTTCTTCTTCTTCTTCTTCTTCTTCTTCTTCTTCTTCTTCTTCTTCTTCTTCTTCTCCTTCTTGAGATGGTTGCCTTTGGTCTGGTCTTGACTGTTGGAGTGAGCAACTCATCATGCCTGGATATGGGGAGGGGCACTACATCACTGCATAGGTGTTATCTTCTGGGAGATGCCCTCTGACTCCTCCTCTCTCGGTGCACTTTGCCCTCTTCCACTCCTCACATGGCTTTCCATGGAGACACATGCCTCTTTCTGCAGGTCTCTCCTGCACAGACGATGCCCTCATCCTTCCACACACAAGGTGCTGAACAATCTGGCCATTTGTGACAGGGAAAGGACTCTTTAGATTAGGGTTCTTTCTCTCCTTTTGACTGCAGCTTGAATGTGAATTGGGTCTACCTGAATTTAGCAAAAATATTTTTGATCAACTTCTTGGGAGATTTACTGACAGCACTCAGTATCACAGTTCTATGACTGGGTCAAACTCTGTCCTATTAACCAAATATCTCAATACTGATTACATAAGGGGCCTTTCCTAAAAGTAAAAGTGGGGTCCTGATTTCTTGGATGAATAGATAGCAGCACACTCCCGTGAGACCAGAGAACGGGTCTCCATCACTTGGCAACGGGGCTGGCATTCCCCTGCCATCTCCAGTTCCAGGGCCTCCCACACGCATCTGCTTTGCATCCCAAGCTATGTTCGAAATATCAGCCTCAAATGAAGTCAGAGGTAATGATAACAATAACCCTTTCTGCCTTCATCAAATACAGAAATGGAGGCAATGGAGAGGATGCAAATCACTCCTTTCTAGGGTTCTTCAAGACTCCTGGGTGGCTTGCTTACTTCCCCCCCCCTCAAGAATGGCTGCAACCCAGTCCCTGTCAAGACAGGAGGTGTGCATAAGAACATAAGAGAAGCCATGTTGGATCAGGCCAGTGGCCCATCCAGTCCAACACTCTGTGTCCCATAAGAACATAAGAGAAGCCATGTTGGGTCAGGCCAATGGCCCATCCAGTCCAACACTCTGTGTCACATAAGAACATAAGAGAAGCTGTGGTGGATCAGTCCAATGGCCCATCCAGTCCAACACCCCATGTCTCATAAGAACATAAGAGAAGCCCTGTTGGATCAGGCCAATGGCCCATCCAGTCCAACAACCCATGTCTCATAAGAACATAAGAGAAGCCCTGTTGGATCAGACCAATGGCCCATCCAGTCCAACACTCTGTGTCGCAGAAGAACATAAGAGAAGCCATGTTGGATCAGGCCAATGGCCCATCCAGTCCAACATTCTGTGTCACATAAGAACATATGAACAACATATGAAGCTGCCTTATACTGAATCAGACCCTTGGTCCATCAAAGTCAGTATTGTCTTCTCAGACTGGCAGCGGCTCTCCAGGGTCTCAAGCTGAGATTTTTCACACCTATTTGCCTGGACCCTTTTTTTTGGAGATGCCAGGGATTGAACCTGGGACCTTCTGCTTCCCAAGCAGATGCTCTACCACTGAGCCACCGTCCCTCCCCAAATAAGAGAAGCCATGTTGGATCAGGCCAATGGCCCATCCAGTCCAATACTCTGTGTCACATAAGAACATAAGAGAAGCCATGTTGGATCAGGCCAATGTCCCATCCAGTCCAACACTCTGTGTCACATAAGAACATAAGAGAAGCCCTGTTGGATCAGGCCAATGGCCCATCCAGTCCAACATTCTGTGTCACATAAGAATACAAGAGAAGCCCTGTTGGATCAGGCCAATGGCCCATCCAGTCCAACACTCTGTGTCACATAAGAACATAAGAGAAGCCATGTTGGATCAGGCCAATGGCCCATCCAGTCCAACACTCTGTGTCACATAAGAACATAAGAGAAGCCATGCTGGATCAGGCCAATGGCCCATCCAGTCCAACACTCTGTGTCACAGAAGAACATAAGAGAAGCTCTGCTGGATCAGGCCAGTGGCCCATCCAGTCCAACACTCTGTCTCACACAGGGGCCAAAATCCAGGGGCAATCAGGAGGTCCACCAGCAGGGTCAGAACTTCATGTTATTATGGCTTTTTATACAAAAAAGAAAAAAGAAAAGGAGGGTTCTGCTTCCTTCTCCTGCAGCTGAGGGCCCTGTGGGCATGCAAGATGGAGCTCTTCCAACAGGCTTTTAGATGAGGCAGTGGGCATCCTCTTCCCATCTGTTCATCAGGCCCCTCCTGTCACTCTTTCTCAGGGCTTTTATTTGTAGCAGAAGCTCCTTTGCATATTAGACCACACCCCCTGATGTAGCCAATCCTCCTGGAGCTTACAGTAGGCCCTCAAAGAATTGCCCTGTAAGCTCTTGGAGGACTGGCTACATAAGTAGGGAGTGGTCTAATATGAAAAGGAGCTCCTGCTACAAAAAAGCTCTGCACTTTCTGCAATTGAGCTTAACATAAGACTTGGGCCTTCAAGAGTAGCTAATAAGTTATGCTTCACTGGACTGAATGTATGAAATATATTTTGGTTGCCTTCTTTTTATATTAGATTGTGGTTTTAATGTGGTTAGTTTTAATCTTGCTTATTTGTGTTTTTATTGTTATGACTATGTTGTATCTGGCCCTGAGCCTGTTTGCGGGAAGGGCGGGCTAGTAATTATAATAATCAAATCAAATCATTTAAATTTTCTCCTTAGAAATTCTTGGCCACTGAGGGAGACCAGAAAAGGTGCTGCATTTTTCTGTGCTTCAAGAAGCAGGAAAGGCCCAGTCTGGTTTAAACTTAAAAAAAAAAGCAACATCACTGGGGGGGCGGGGGGGGGTTGTGGAAAGGAGAAGGGGGGAAAGGGAGGGGAGAGAGATCCATTCTAGTCAGCCTGGCAGCTTCTCTTCATCAAAATCCAAGAACATTAATTGCCGGGTTAACCACTTTGACCCATGCAGCATAAAAGGATTCAAGATTTTTGGACAGCATTCACTACACTCTGGGGGGCAGCGGGGGGGGGTGGTGGTGGTGGGAGAGGTTGCCTTAACACTCCAATGGACAGTGCAGTCCTAAAAGCAGAATTAAATCCTTCTAAGCCTACTGAAAACGCATGAGTAACTCTACTCAGGATTGCACTGTTGCAGTCAGAGTTCCCTCTCAGCTGAGTGAGCATGAGCTAGCTCACAGAATTTTAGCCTCCAGCTCACATCTTTTTGTCTTATCTCAGGAAGGAGGGCCCCGGAGCACACTCATTTATGCAGCAGGTCACAACTTTAACGCCAGCAGCTCACAAAGTAGAACTTTTGCTCACAAGACTCCACAGCTTAGAGGCAACGTTGGTTGCAGCCCCCCAGCGAGTGGTTGGGGGGCGGGGGACAGAGGAGCAATACAGACAGGCAGCCCGGAAGAGAAGAAGCCTCTCCATAAGAAAAGCAGCCGTGTCGACAGGCCTTATATGGAGTCCTGAAGACTTCGGCGGGATCCCCTGTTCGGCCAACCCCTTTGGCGAAAACAAATCACTACCGCATTATTGCTCACCCCCCCCCCCCCGCCGCCCCGCGCATTAAATCCAAGCCTTGTGAAGCAAATTCTCTGAAGGCAGAGAAGATTTCTAGGGGCAATCGTGGGCCTTGAAGATGACAGATCTTCCCCATGCATGCCTTAAATGCATCCTTTCCCTTTCTCTCTTCTTTTCGCAGCTCTCGGGTTCGCTGGCGCCCATGCGAAGGGATTGCGGCGCAGTGCCGCAACACCAGCAGCGGCCGCAGCAGCAGCATCTGATGAGTCAAGCTGCCCGAGCCGCCGGGCTGCCTCTCCCTCCGCCCTCCTCCGCCAGCCGCCCCTCGCTAGAGGTCTATTAAAAGCTGCTGACGTCGGCAGCGACGGCCATCTTTGATGAGGGCACAGCTCCCATTCCATTGAAGAAGGAGACGCGGGGAGGTCAGGACAGGAGCGGCTGCCTTCTTCCTCCCAGCCGCCGCCGCCAAGCCCCCGGTCTCTCTCAGCCCCCCGCCCAGGCCACCGCCCAGGAGGCTGCCTTCAGGAGCCAAGGTAAGGGAAAGCCCCGAGCCGGAGCCTCCGGCAATCCCTTCTCTCTCTCTCTCTCCCTCTGCCAGCCCGGGCGCTGGGCTGGGAAGGGAGAGATGGCAGCCGCGGCGGAGGAGACGCCTCATCTCCCCATCCAGGTTGTTGTTTCGGAAGGAGCGGCTGGAGAGGGGAGAGGAGGAGGAGGAAGAGACGGGGGAAGAGACTCTCTCCTCTCCCTCTCCCTCTCCCTGGTCGGGCTCCTTCAGTGCCCTGGTGCGTTTGCCATCCTAGAGAGGTTTCTCGCAGCCTTCTGGGTGCGCCTGTGTTTGCGTGTGTGTTGGGTGTGCGTGTCCACAGGGTTCCCGGGGATGGTTTGGCGCATGGCTGAGCTCTCTGCGTAGCCGGTGAGGTGGAGGGGGGGGGGGGGCGGCGGCGGTGTGGGGCTGGGGTCTCCGCGCTTCAGCCCCCCGCCGCGGAGGGCCGTTTCAGCACCCTGGACAGCGGCCGGGGGTGGCGCGGCGGGCTCTCCTTCAGCACCCTGGACAGCGGCCGGGAGTGGCGCAGCGGGCTCTCCTTCAGCACCTTGGACAGCGGCGCTGTTGCCTGCCTGCGGCTGTTGGGGGGCGGCTGTTGGGGGGGGGCGGCGAGAAGCGGGGCCAGATGTTGGGGGGGGGCAGCAGGAGCGACCGGGGGGGGGCTGAAGCGGACCGCAGACCCCTGCCCAAGCCGCCTGCCTGTCTCCGGAGAGGGACACGCGCCCTCCGAGTCCCGTGGGAACGAGCTTTATCTGCTTCAGTTCCAGCTTCGCCTTGGGTCGAGTTGCCGCCCGCAGCAGTTTCTGTTTACACGGAGGCGTCACCGACATCTCCCCCGCCCCAGCCGGGCTTTGCGCCGTTTCCGCTGTTCCAAAACACCTGCATTCGCCTCGCCTCCGTATTGCGGAGTCTCTCTCTCGCCCCCCCCCCCAGCAGCCCAATGCACGGTTTCTGCCAAGAGAGGCTTCTCTGACGCCGCTTGATCAACGGGGGGGGGGGGGGGGGCAGGCAGAAGGGGGCGGGAGTCGGTCTGCACCGGCACGTTCCCCAAAACGGCGAGGGCTTGCAATCTTTGGGCTTTCTGGCAGTCGTTTCAAGAGGGGGGGGGGATTCATGTTTGGTCTTTCTCGTGCTTTGGGGACGAGACCCCCTCCTGCAGCCCCCTCAGCTGGGATCCGTCCGGGCGACTGCAGGGCTGAGCAGAGGCGAGCCTGTAAACACCGGCGCGGAGGGGGGGGGGGGGGGAAGGCAGCGTCATTTCTCTCCCCGCGCTGCTTGCCTATCCCAAGAGGTCTCGCAAGCCCCTTCTGGAAGTTGGTCGGAGGGGGGGGTGGGTTCTGTGAAGCTAGAGGCTCTGGGGTGCAGAAGGGGAACCTGCCCCTCCCCGAGAAAGATACCTGGACAGGACGGGAGGGGGCCAAGCGTGCCGTGGGCGCCTGTGCTGCAGAGCTCCCCCCACCCCTTATGTAACCCGTTTGGCTTGGGATGCCGCCGCCTCCACAGCCTTCAGGAAAGACGTGGCGGCGGGACGCCTCAGACTGCGGCGGGGCTGATGGAAGGAAGGAAGGAAGGAAGGAAGGAAGGAAGGAAGGAAGGAAGGAAGGAAGGAAGGAAGGAAGGAAGGAAGGAAGGAAGGAAGGAAGGAAGGAAGGGCGTTGTGGGGGGGGGGGATCAAAACCGGGAAGCGCCCGTTCAGGGCTGGGGGGCTGGAGAGAGACGCCTCCGCGGCAGGAAAGTCGCCTGAGAGCAGGCGGAGAAGGGAAAACAGGCCTCCCCCTTTCCCTGCGCTCACCTGCTGCATTGGAGCTTTTGCCTTGCAGCGGCGTGGAGGGGGGGGGGCGGTGCTCAGAGGGGGCCAAACCGAAGCTGCCCCTTCAACAGCCTCCCCTCCCCCGCCCGGAGAGTCCTGGATGGGTCTCTTGGGACCTGGCCCAGGCCCGGCTGCCTTCACTCATCGGAGGGAGCGCCGTGGTTCTGGGTTCAGGTTCTCCCCAGCGCCCAGCCGGCGTCCAGGCAGCACAAGAGGAGCGCGCCTCTCGGCCGGGGGTTGTGGCTGCAATGTGCCTGCCCCCCCCCACAGTTTCCCTCCCTCCCCCCACCCCGGCAGGGCCTTGCTGAGCAGCCGGAGGCGCCGGGCTCCCCACCCGGGGATTGCTGCAGGCAGAGCAGTCGAGGGGAGCGCTCCCGCCTCTCTGCCTTCGCCGCCTTGCGAGGCCTTCGAGGCGGCCCTCTTCTGCCGCCCAGAACTGTCTCCCGGATGCAACGCCCAGCAGCCGCGCCTCGGGGGAGGGGGGGCAGCAGAAAGGCGGAAAGATGAGAGAGGGACCTCAGAGTCGCCAACCTCCCGCCGGGGGCTGGCGACCCCCCCTCCCCCGGAATTTCAATCGATCTCGGGAGGGCAGAGAGCACGCCCCCTGGGGGAAAGATCAAGATGCAGCAGAAAAGAGCCAGAAATCCAGGAGCACCTTCAAAGAGGTTTTGTGCGTCCCCGCTCACTCCTTCAGATACCGCTAGGACGGAAGCCCATCGGTCCTTCTCTCTTGGAGACTGGAGCGATTCCAGATGCCGACTGTCAATCAGCCGGCCAATGACAATTTCCATGGTCTGATCTTGGGCTCCCCTTCTAGCTATATCCCAAGGTGTGAGCGGTGACTCCCCCAGTCTTCCCTCTAAGCTATGGAGTGGCAAGAATTCTACTTTGTGAGCCACTGGCCTTCAAACTGTGAGCTAGCGACTTGGCTGTGGTGTGCATTTGCTTGCTCTGGGGTCACCCTTCCTGAGCTAAGACAAAAACGTGTGAGCCAAAGGCTAAAAAATGGTGAGCTAGCTCACACTCACTCAGCTGAGAGGGAACCGTGGACTCACCAAAGATTTTGTTAGACTTGAAAGAGCTCCTGGATTCTTGACTCTTTTCCTGAAGAAAATGGTGGCTTTGGGGAGGGGGGGGCTCTATGGCATTATGTCCCGCTGAAGTCACACACCCCCTCCATAAACCCACCCTCCCCAGCTCCACTCTGCCCCAAGTCTCCAGGAATCCCCCCACCTGGAGCTGGCATCTGCCTACTGAGCGTCTTTAAGCTAAACCCCAAAGGCCTGGAGAGCCTGGGAATGAAGACCCAGTTGCCCAACTCAGCCACGTTCCCCTGGGTTCAGCTTCTTCAGGGTTCCTCCTCTCATCCAGCTAATGACAAGTTCTGGAGAATTCCAACACTTGCAGGCCAGGTTCCCTCTAAGCTGCAGAGTCTTGTGAACAAAAATTCTACTTTGTGCACTCCTGGCATTCAAGTTGTGAGTGACTGCATCAATTAGTTTGCCCTGGGGTCCTCCTTCCTGAGCTAAGACAAAAATGTGTGAGCTGGAGGCTAAAAATCTGTGAGCTAGCTCACACTAACTCAGCTTAGAGGGAACACTGCTTGTAGGTTGTGTTATTCTGGTTGGCTTTGAATCAAAAAGGCATGTCGTGGATTTCTTTTTTAAAAGATTAGCCACAACCTCCATTTTTTGAGCATACGCAGGGTTCCCTCTAAGCTGAGTTAGCGTGAGCTAGCTCACATATTTTTAGCCTCCAGCTCACACATTTTCGTCTTAGCTCAGGAAGGATAGCCCCAGAGCACACCAATTGATGCAGGAGCTCACCACGTTAATGCCAGGAGCTCACAAAGTAGAATTTTTGCTCACAAGACTCTGCAGCTGAGAGGGAACATTGTGCAGAATGTCTTTCCTTCAGGCCACTTCAACCAGCTCAAGCCTATTTGGGACTATGGGAGACCGTTTCTTGGCACAGTTCTGAGACAAACTTCAGGCTCTGGCAAGGCTAGGGCTTGGGAAGATACAGGGTAGGGGGCTGGGGGGGGGGGTGCCAGTTAAACAAGGCTGGAAAAGACTGAGGTGGGGGGGGCAACAGGGAGTGCTTGAAGAAAGTCCTTGTGCCACTGCAGAATTCCACAACAATCCATTCGCTTGCCAGAAGCTGCAGGCGGTAGAAATTGGAGACTAAAGCGTCAATCTGCCAGCAGGTTTTTTCCAAGAGTGCAGTAAGTGGGATGACTCAGGGATCTCAGTTCCAAAGGACTCTGGGCTGGACGGAGAAGGGCACCGGTCTAGCATTCCAGGATTCTTGGCCTATAGAAGCCTCCCTTGGGCATAACAGAAGCTGTGAAATCTCTGGTTTTTAAAGGAACAAGAGCCGTTCTGCTGAGCTCTGATATGTAGCAGTAGGAGTCTGTTGCCGCAGAACAACGCAGGAGTCTGAAGGCATTAAAAAAAGGTTATTCCAGCATCAGCTTTTCTGAATCTGGGCTCACTTTGACAGATGCACAGGAGAAACGTGTGTGTGTTTGTGTGTGTAAGGGGTGTGTGTGTGTGTGTGTGCAGGGGTGTTACAGAGACTGGCTGGTTCAGAAAAAGAGTTATCAGCATCTGTTCTTAATGAGCAGATTATGAAAGTCAGTTTGATGGATAGACCCGCCCCCCCGGGGCATCTGATGGAGCGACCGGAGATTCTCAGTAAAATCTGTTCATCTTTAAGGTCTCACCGGGCTCCTGCTCAGTTCTGCTGAGCTTTCATCGCTAACTAGCCCCACCTCACTAACCAAAGGCCGCAGCAAGGTACGGCTGAGCAACCATAGATCTGCTTCCTTGATCTCTACAACAGCTATTGTAAATAAGGAAGCCTCATTTTGGGCAGGGGCTCACAAGAGCGGAGCACCAGAACCTCTACATTTTATTGTGCTCTTCCTTTCTTAACCCCCTTCCCCTCAATACTTGCTTCTGGGCTCCATCGTTTAAACCCCCCCTGTGAGAATTTTGCTGAACTCTAAGATTTGACAAACTTTCTAATATTTCTCCTCACCAAAAAAGGGAAAATAATGAAAACATATAAAGCAGGCAGATGGAAATCTTCATCGTGCCACTGTGGCCACAGAGGAGAAAGTAAATATGAGGGGAGTAAGGTTTTATGACGACAATTCTAATTCAAGAAGCATTTGAAGGGAAATGCTGAGCTGATAGAATTTAGTCTGCCCTCCGGTGATGTCAGAGGGTATGTGGTGCATGCAAATGAGAGAGCCAGTTTGGTGTAGTGGTTAAGTGTGCAGACTCTTATCTGGGAGAACCAGGTTTGATTCCCCACTCCTCCACTTGCAGCTGCTGGAATGGCCTTGGGTCAGCCAGAGCTCTCTTATCTGGGAGAACCGGGTTTGATTCCCCACTCCTTCACTTGCACCTGCTGGAATGGCCTTGGGTCAGCCAGAGCTCTTTTATCTGGGAGAACCGAGTTTGATTCCCCTCTCCTCCACTTGCAGCTGCTGGAATGGCCTTGGGTCAGCCATAAGTCTGGCAGAGGTTGTCCTTGAAAGGGCAGCTGCTGTGAGAGCCCTCTCCAGCTCCACCACCTCACAGGGTTTTATTCCCCACTCCTCCACTTGCTCCTGCGGGAATGGCCTTGGGTCAGCCATAGCTCTGGCAGAGGTTGTCCTTGAAAGGGCAGCTGCAGTGAGAGCCCTCTCAACCCCACCCACCTCACAGTGTGTCTGTTGTGGGGGAGGAAGGTAAAGGAGATTGTGAGCTGCTCTGAGACTCTTGAGAGGAGAGCGGGATATAAATCCAATATCTTCTTCTTCTAATGAGTTCCGGCACCTCTTTTTCTACTAAATGACCCCTGGAAATAAGTTTCAGGATCTTGCTGTAGGTTTATGCCAATGCCATGGTGTTAAAATGTCAAGTCAAGCGAAAGAGCGAGAATGTAAACAAGAAGCACCAACCCTGGACTGCAGTGTTCGATCATAAAAAGACGCTGGTGAGAAGTTGGCAGGTGCCCCGTTGAAGCAGCTGACAGTACACTTCTCCTGAGTCAGAACTGGGGCCTGCTTCATGCAGAGCAGATGCCCACTGACACATGACAGGGTTTTTAAAAAAAATCACGACCAGGACAATTCTTTTTCTGCTCCTTTTTTATTTCATGCCAGGAAAATCCACGGAACGTCTTTGAACCCTGACTTTTATTTTTGCTCAATGCAACCAGAGTTCAGCAGCGGCGGAAAGACTAACGGCATATTTTACAGCATGAGCTGTCAACACTCAAATTGTCTGGGTCAGTTTAAAGTCCTCACAGGCTCCTTTTTGTGTTTTGTGGCTCTTGGCTAGCAAAGCTGCCCGCCTGGAATTAGATCCAGATGGGTCCCTCCGTTAGTTGGTCTGCACGCAGCAGAGAAGCGCAAAGTCCAGGAGGGCCTGAAAGACTCACAACATTTGTGGCTAGGCAGAAGCCTTTGTGAGTCCTGCTCACTGCTTCAGATAGATCAGGGGTGGCCGACGGTGACTCTCCAGATGTCTTTTGCCTACAACTCCCATCAGCCCTAGCCATTGGCCATGCTGGTTGGGGCTGATGGGAGTTGCAGGCAAAAAACATCTGGAGCGCTACCGTTGGCCACCCCTGAGATAGATCAAGAGGGGTCGTTGTGTTAGTCTGTCTGCAGCAACAGGAAAGAGCCAGCGTCCATCAGCGCGTTAAAGACCAACGCAATTTCGTGAGACACAATTTCAGATGTGGTGCTGCTAGACTCTTGCCCTTTTGAGTGCGGAGGGATGGAAACCACTGAAGCCTCACGTACAGTCAGAGGCCTCTCGGCTTGATGGACTGTCCTACATCAAACAACACTGAATGATTATTCTGTGGAACAAAAATTTGAGTCCAGCCAGGCACCTTTCAGACCAACAAAGTTTAATTCTGGGTAGAAGCTTTCCTATGCAGGCATACGTCATCAGATTGGGACTTTCAACACCACCTTCCAGAGAAAAATCCAGGGCTTTTTTGGAGCTAGCTTGGTGTCAGGGGGTGTGGCTTAATATGCAACTGAGTTCCTGCTGGGCTTTTCCCACAAAAAAGGCCCTGTGCAAAACAATGGTGACATCAGGGGGTGTGGCCTCATATGAAAATGAGTCACTGCTTCGCTTTTTCTACCAAAAAAAAGGTCCTGGAAAAATCTAAAATATTTATTTTGACTGACATTTCTGTCTTGCCAACGCTTTGCTGGACACCTGTGTATCATTTTTGGAAGAGGCTGTGCAGTATCGTCCCCTCTTGTCTGAAGTGGTACAGTCCATCAACCCTCGTCAGTCAAATGATGCCACGACCTCCTGATGCTTTTAAATAGAGACAGCAGGGATTAAACCTGGGCCCTTCTGCATGTAAAGCAGATTCACGGCCACAGGAGGTGGTGGCAGCTGCAAGCATAGCCAGCTTCAGGAGGGGATTGGATCAGCATCTGGAGCAGAGGTCCATCAGTGGCTATTAGCCACAGCATATTGTTGGAACTCTCTGTCTGGGGCAGTGATGCTCTGTCTTCTTGGTGCTTGGGGGGCACAGTGGGAGGGCTTCTGGAGTTCTGGCCCCACTGATGGACCTCCTGATGGCACCTGAGGTTTTTTGGCCACTGTGTGACACAGAGTGTTGGACTGGAGGGGCCACTGGCCTGATCCAACATGGCTTCTCTGATGTTCTTACGTGACACAGAGTGTTGGACTGGAGGGGCCACTGGCCTGATCCAACATGGCTTCTCTGATGTTCTTACGTGACACAGAGTGTTGGACTGGAGGGGCCACTGGCCTGATCCAACATGGCTTCTCTGATGTTCTTACGTGACACAGAGTGTTGGACTGGAGGGGCCACTGGCCTGATCCAACATGGCTTCTCTGATGTTCTTACGTGACACAGAGTGTTGGACTGGAGGGGCCACTGGCCTGATCCAACATGGCTTCTCTGATGTTCTTACGTGACACAGAGTGTTGGACTGGAGGGGCCACTGGCCTGATCCAACATGGCTTCTCTGATGTTCTTACGTGACACAGAGTGTTGGACTGGAGGGGCCACTGGCCTGATCCAACAGGGCTTCTCTGATGTTCTTACGTGACACAGAGTGTTGGACTGGAGGGGCCACTGGCCTGATCCAACAGGGCTTCTCTTATGTTCTTATGTGACACAGAGTGTTGGACTGGAGGGGCCATTGGTCTGATCCAACAGGGCTTCTCTGATGTTCTTATGTGACACAGAGTGTTGGACTGGAGGGGCCATTGGCCTGATCCAACAGGGCTTCTCTTATGTTCTTATGTGACACAGAGTGTTGGACAGGATGGGCCATTGATCTGATCCAACATGGCTTCTGTATGTTTTCTTATGTTCTACCACTGTGTCAAGGCCCTCCCCTGGAAAACCTCAGTGGTCAGACACATATTTAACTTCTTCATGAAACATGGACTTTAGGACTCCATCAATGGTATAATGCGCTGCCTAGAATCACCACTAATGGAATAGCGTGTTTTTGGTCAAGGAGCATTTATTCTGCTGTCGTTAATATGCACCAGTCTTGATCGTAATCCTTCAGTTGAGCAGTCCTCATTCCTTAGCTGAATTTGCTTTGAATTAATGGAAGGGGGGGGGGTTGTGCGGGTGTTGTGTGTGTGCGCTGAAAAACATTCAAGCACTAGGCTGTTTGCATTCCAGTTTACTGGATATATGTGTGAATGGGAGGACAGTTATAACGTCTGATCATGGCTGCCCATCTGTTCTCCTCTGTAGTCCAACCACATGATCAGCAGTCTTCAGATGTTATTGCTCTTGTGATGAGGCGTTTCCCAGTCTCTCTTGCAGGGAGAGGTCTGATGTTATGTTAGCATTTATATATTTGCTTCATACCTTGCCTTTCTCCCCAATGGGCCCCCAAAGCAAGCCACACTCCTCTCCTCTGCTTCATCTTCAGAACGACAGCCCAGTAAGGTAGGCTAGGCGGAGATGGTGTGATTGGCCCAAGGGGCACCCGATGAACTTCCACGGCAGAGTGAGGTTTCGAACCTGGGTTTCCAGAACCTAGTCAGGAACGCCAACCACCTTACTACACTAGCCGCAATCCTTGCTTTGTGCATCCCTGCAAAACTGGGCATCGTGGGTATTTTCCAAGGCGGGGGAGCAGGAGCTGAGCAAACAGTGCCATATCCGAAGAAGCAACAGCCCTTCAAGTGCTTGAAGACCTCTCAGCCCCCTCCTCTCCAGGCTAAACTTGCTCAGCTCCTTCAGTCTTTCCTTGTAGGACTAGCTTTGGATTGCACCGTGTGATAGTTAGTCCTGTGCAGAGGGACTCCCATCTAAGCCCACGGCTTTCAGGGAGCTGGAGAGCCAGCGTGGTGAGCATCAGGCTAGGATATTGGAGACCCCGTTTCAAATCCCCCCTCAGCTGTGGAAGCTCGCTGGATGACGTGGGGCCAGCCTTGGCCTCACCTACCACGCAGGGTTGGTGAGGGTAAAATGGAGAACAACAGGAGCCGCTTTCGGAAGAAAGGTCAGGTTTAAATGAAGTGACTGCACAAAGCTCTGCCTAACATCACACTGAAAGCGTTGTCAGTCAATCAGACGCAGTCCCCGGTCAATATCCTCTCTGTGCGTTTGCTTTGGAAATATCCTGTGGCCCAGGAGCTCTGCAAATTCTGAAGACGGCTATCGCTTAAACACAGGCCCTAAAAGAGTCGTTGTCACCAGAGGTCCCCAACCCCTGGGCCGTGGACCAGTACTGGTCCATGGCCTGTTAGCAACCAGGCTGTGAGTTGTAGAATTATTTCATTATATCTTACAATGTAAGAAGACGAAAAAGACAACATTGGATTTATATCCCACCTTCTACTTCAAATCTAAGGTTCTCAGAGTGGCTTACAATCTCCTTTATCTTCCTCCCTCACAACAGACACCCTGTGAGGTGGGTGGGGCTGAAAGGGCTCTCACAGCAACTGCCCTTTCAAGGAGAACTCTTGCTATGGCTGACCCAAGGCCATTCCAGCAGCTACAAGTGGAGGAGTGGGGAATTAAACCTGGTTTCCCCAGATAAGAGTTCGCACACTTAACCACTACACCAAACTGGCTCTCAGGAGACAGACAGCCTGTGAGGTAGGTGGGGCTGAGAGAGCTCTCCCAGAAGCTGCCCTTTCAAGGACAACTTCTGCAAGAACCGTGGCTAACCCAAGGCCATTCCAGCAGCTGCAAGTGGAGGAGTGAGGAATCAAACCTGGTTTTCCCAGATGAGAATCCGCGCACTTAACCACTACACCAAACTGGCTTTACAATCTCCTTTACTTTTCTTTCCCCACCTACCACAACAGACATCCTGTGAGGTGGGTGGGGCTGAGAGGGCTCTCACAGCAGCTGCCCTTTCAAGGACAACCTCTACCAGAGCTATGGCTGACCCACGGCCATTCCAGCAGCTGCAAGTGGAGGAGTGGGGAATCAAACCTGGTTTTCCCAGATAAGAGTCCGCACACTTAACCACGACACCAACTCATAGAAATAAAATGAACAATTGTGTCATCCCGAAACCATCATGCCCCCCTCCCCAGTCTGTGGAAAAATTGTCTTCCACAAAACTGGTCCTTGGTTCCAAAAAGGTTGGGGTCTGCTGGTTGTCATCATCGCTTCTTTCGCCACAAGAGATACGGTATCACCCTTCCCACAATTGCAGCAGCTTCTTTCTTGTCCGAGGGGAAAGAAAGACAGGAGCAATTTGTCCTGAATGTTGCCCTGCCCCTTGGGATGATGAGTGGCCCTCTGGCATCGGCCAAAGTGGATTTATACTGTTGGAGGCCACAGAAGGGACAGGCGCCTCTGCTGGAAACATGCCCGGTCCATGTGTGAAGAGCCTCCATTTGAAATGATTCCACCCCGTCTCTGCAGCCAACGGTTGCAGCCCTGTGTGGTTGGCCTTCCCCACAGGCTGCTAGCCAGGATCTCAAATATTGGGGGGCATTTAAATTCCGGGGGGGGGGCACTTTAATTCTTGCCAGGGAGTTGTGCACTGATGCTCTGTCTGACTTCTTTCAGGCTGTCTTTGCCAGCAGTAAGGCACAAGAGGGGCTTCCTCACTTTCCAAAGAGCCACGCTTTGCTTTCCAAAGGTCTCTGAACAGAGAGGACCAACCTCTCGCAATCTGCCTGCCTGCCTCTCGGGCAGAGGCAACAGGAAGGGAAAACTGCCCCCAACTTCCTGGTGAGGCCCCCTGACTCAGGGCTCCCGGCCCACAGTTTCCCCTGGCAAGATATGTTTTAATCCAGGGGTGTCGAACTCATTTGTTACAAGGGCCGGATCTAACATTAATGAGACCTTGCTGGGCCGGGCCGTGAGTGTCATAAAATGTAACGCCAGGAAGCGGAGATATAAACTTTATAAAGGACACAGACAAACACAATTAAAGATTTAAAAAAAATTTAAATAAAACATGTTTAAAAGGTTATCACTAGTGCACTACTTTGCTGATTTAATAGCTTCTGATAACTGACACCTCTTGGTCTGAATTAGCGCAACAAAATCTGGAGACAATGTCTGTGCTGTAGCAACCTTGAGTATGCTGATTTGGTTTTGTTCAGGTATGTGCCTGTAAGTTGCAAACCTGCTTTTGATTTATTGACATTTATGATAGAAATCCCATGGTCAATGCTTTGAGCCTAAGACCCAGGGGAAATCATGAAATGGCTGGGCATTGCAGACTTTTGTATGTAAGTTGGTATCTATCTATCTATCTATCTATCTATCTATCTATCTATCTATCTATCTATCTATCTATCTATCTATCTATCTATCTATCTATCTATCTATCTATCTATCATCTATCTATCATCTATCTCTCTCTCTCTCTCTCTCTCTCTGTCTGTCTGTCATCTATCTACCTGTTTATCTGTTTATCATCTCTCTCTCTATCTGTCTGTCTGTCTCTCTGTCTAACAATATGTATTCAAATATGCATTTCCAATATGGCTCATACACACATACATATACATACATATATATATTCCTACTCCATCAGCAGAATGACTCAGCATTAAGAATGTGAATGAAATTATTTTGCCATTTAGAGTCTACTTCTAATGTATAAATAATTATAGTTTACGGTTTCATATTAAATTTGCAAAATGATTTTGTCCAATGTTTACGAGTTGAAAACGCGGGCCCCGTTCGACTGATGATAGCAGAGCCTAATTGCTAATAAGGGCTACAAAAATGTTTGCTAAGCCAGGGTGACTAATGGGAACTTCCTTCCATGTGATTTCTGACGTTAATGGCTGGTATTCAATTCCTGCTTTGAAACCTACTAATTAACCAGAACTACCCTTCAAGAGCTATTAAAAAAAAACCATTTTACAAAATGCAACATGAATTTTTACAAGTGCACTCTCTAGCAATCGCTGTGGATAGTTATAGTGGTGGTTTTCCATCAATAATAAGGTTTGTTGGAAGTAGAATGCTAAGTACGCTGTATCGTGTCAAATTTACAAAAGTACCATCTGTGATTTACAGAGACAGACTATTGGTCTATCTACTCTGCCCAGCAGTGTTCAAGTTCCCAAAGATCCTTCAGAACTCTGATATGGGAGTTCCCTTGAAAGGCCGGGGCCGGGATTTGAATTCGGGACTGAGAGACAGTATGCCCCCTACGAAGGAGCAAAGGACCCTCTAATGAGAACTGAAAAAGTTTTCATACATGCTAAAGAATGCAGTTTCAATTCCAGCGACTGTTTGCAAGTGGGTTTTGCCATTTCACACAGTCAAATCCAGTAGGTAAAATGGGTTGAAAGTAGACTACTTAGAATTTGTGGAAGCAATGTTTCTTTACAGGTATCCAGGGATAGGAGCTCCTTTGTCACACACCCCTGATGTAGCCAGTCCTCCAAGAGCTTACAGGGCTCTTCGTACAGGGCCGACTGTAAGCTCCAAGAGGATTGGCTGCATCATGAGGGTGTGGCCTAATATGCAAAGGCGCTTCTGCTAGAATTCCACCCCTGAGGCCACACACCCCTGATATAGCCAGTCCTCCAAGAGCTTACAGGGCTCTTCGTACAGGGCCGACTGTAAGCTCTGGGAAGATCGGCTGCATCAGGGGGTGTGGCCTAATATGCAAAGGGGTTCCTGCTACAAGAAAAGCCCTGCAGGCATCCTGTTCAAGGCTGTAGCTCGGTCCATAGCAACCTAATGGATGTTGGTTGGATTTCTTGGGGAAAATGTTGCTTGAGAGTTTGGCTGCTTAAGGGTTTTGCCTGATGACTTTGGTTTTGCCTGATGACTTAATTATGCTTTGGTTTGCAGCAAAGCATAATCAAGCAATTAGAAGAAGCCCATTAACTTTCTCGGACTTTTTTTCTCTATCTGAAGGCCTATGTGCAAAAATAAAGTGAGGGTTTGAACCTACCAAGTCATCTTGTATAGACTTAATGAAAGTGTATCAATATGTAAAAGGGGCTCCCCTGAGCACTGGCCAGCCTACCTGTGGATTCAACCAGCCCTGTGAAACTTTACAGAGGATGTTCTCAATTTACTAGTTATCTGCAGGAAACAGAATGCACAGTTCCAATCGATGATATTTAACCAGAGCCATTTCAAAAGAACCTGGGAAGAAAGGGTCATATTGATCAACTAAGAAGGAAATTACAGTGTTTGTTCTTGACAGAAATGTCAGAAAGAGGGAGGGCAAATGATGTAGCTGAATGCCCAGACACGGTGCAAAATTCTTGTAAACATTGCAACTGAACAGTTGCAGTCGTCCTCCAATTGGGACCCACAGCCTGGACGGTTCCTGATATATATGGCTACAAGTGGGATGGAGCATGAATCTTGGAGTTGTTATCCAGGGGTGGCCAAACTTGCTCAGTGTAAGAGTCACATAGAATAAATGTCAGATGTTTGAGAGCTGCAAGGGAGGGAGGGAGGGAGGGAGGAAGGAAGGAAGGAAGGAAGGAAGGAGAGGGGAGGGGGGAAGCGATTTTAGTGATGACATACCTACCCTGGAGACTTTGTGGGGGAGTCTAAGGAAGCCAGAGTTTTGGGAGGGGAGAGGCCTCAGCTGAATATAATGCCATAGAGTCCACCCTCCAAAGCATCTGCTTTCTTCAGGGGGAGAGAGATCTGTTGTCTGGAGTTCAGTTGTGATCCCAGGAGATCTTCAAACTTCATTTGGAGGCTGGCTACCCTAGGCCTGGCAGCACCCTCTGGGTGACTTGATGCCACCTGACTGGCATGACTTAGCTAGGTCTGACTGCTTGCTCCTGTTCAGCAGCAGCCCCTTTATCACAGCCAGCCTGGCATAGCAGTTTGTGCTTCAGAGCAGGGTCTGCCAGATCCAGGTTCTTGCTGTGGAAGCCGACTGGGTGATTTTGGTCTAGGCACAGACTTGCAGCCTAACCCCCCTCACAGGGTTGCTGTCCAGATCAAAAGGGGGAGAGGAGAGTGGTGTAAGCTGCTTTGGTCACCAATGTTTCCTATAAGCCGTGGAGTCTTGTGAGCAAAAATTGTACTTCGTTAGCTACTGGCAATAAAGTTGTGAGCTGCTGCATAACTTAGTTTGCTCTGGGGCCGTTTTTCCTGAGCTAAGACAAAAATATGTGAGTGAGAGGCCAAAAAACAGTGAGCTAGCTCACACTAACTCAGCTTAAAAGGAACAGTGTTGATCACCACAGTGGAGAAAGACTGAACTTTTACTAGGTAGAGGCTGCAAGGAAGGGAAGGAGATGGAAAGTTGAAGTCAGGGGGCAGATAAAGGTAGGTTGTTAGTTGACTGGGAAACAGCTAGGGTTGCCAACTCCAGGTGAGGGAATTCCTGCGCCAACTTCCTCACCCCTCTGGCCTGCTCTCTGCCCAGTGTGTGTGTGTAGGGGAAATCTGTTGGAACACAAAGTGGAGGCTTTGCTCCTCTCAAACCTCCCAGGAGAAAATTGCATTTCTGCACACAAACAATCAACCAGATTTCACACCTACTCAGTTTACTGTCTGTAATAAACTAACATGGTTCAATAAATTGAAGTCTAGCTGTGGTTTCTGTAATTCCTCTTGCTTGGAATGACAAAAAGTTTAAATTAATCCAGACTGACTGAGAATTCTGGAGAACTTGGAAGCACAATGTTTGGGGTTTTTTTTTCAGTTTGTTTTAACAAAAGGTACTCTCTGGCTTTGCTATTGCTGCTGTTGCTGTTGTTTTTTCTGTGGACCAACCTGAAGTCTCTGTCTTCTGGTACTTGTTGTGGATGTATTGTGAAGGCTGTGTTAATCTTTACTAGGGGGTTTCTAAACAAACACACACATGCACGACTATTTACAGTAAGTGACAGAGTTGATAGTTTCAGTGTGACACTCAGAACCAGCAGTTTCTCATCTTTGGGGGTTTTGTTGAAGCTGTGATTCCCAGATTTATTTATCTCAATTACTTCATTGCCTTTCTCTCCAATGGGGACTCTACACGGCTTGCACTGTTCCCCTCTTTTCTGTTTTTTCCCCTCACAGCAACCCTGCAAGGTAGGCTGGATAGAACGCGTGTGACTGGCACGCTTCCATAGTACAGGGGGTAGTCAATGCTCTAACCACTGGTTCTTGGTTTCACTGTTTCCTATGGATCTATTATGCATTAATGCCTATGGTGGGATGTTTTATGTTACCATTTTACATGTTAACGGAAATAATTGTTTAGAGATCTCTCACTTCCTTGAAAGAGGTTTGTGTGTGACGGAGGAAGGGGAGTCTTGATTTCCCGTTGTTTTGAAGGGTGTTCATTTGGCAAGAGGGGTTTCCTGTGATTGTGTCACCTGCAGTCTGAAATTTTCCTGCCATGGTGACATGGTAGGTCAATACGTTTAGCAACTCACTAGGCACAGTTGCTATTAGTGGTAATTAATCTAGATGATGCAGGGGTGGAATTCTAGCAGGAGCTCCTTTGCATATCAGGCCACACACCCCTGATGTAGCCAATCCTCCAAGAGCTTACAAGGCTCTTTTTTATAAGCTTTTGGAGGATTGGCTACACCAGGGGTGTGTGGCCTAATATGCAAAGGAGCTTCTGCTAGAATTTCACCCCTGGATGGATGATAGACAGACAGCTAGATATAGATATTCCATATTTCCTTTGTTCCATATAGTCTAATCCTCATCCCCTTTATGTTTTATTTCCATACAATCTAACAATCCTAGAAATCTAGTCCTTTTTTTAAAATATGATTAGTTGGGTTGACTTGTGTCCTTTACCTGTCAAGATCCCTTGCCATCATGGGCTAAGGCTCTGCTTATTTTACCGTCCGTAGGACCCCGTGGCACAGAGTGGCAAAGCTGCAGTATTGCAGTCTGAGCTCTCTGCTCATGACCTGAGTTCGATCCTGGCGGAAGCTGGGCCCAGGTAGCTGGTTCAAGGTCGACTCAGCCTTCCATCTTTCTGAGGTCGGTCAAATGAGTCCTCAGCTTGCTGGGGGGGAAGTGTAGATGACTGGGGAAGGCAAGGGTAAACCACCCCGTAAAAAGTCTGTAGGACCCCGTGGCACAGAGTGGCAAAGTCTGTCATGAAAACATCGTGATGCGACATCACCCCAGAGTCGGAAATGACTGGTGTTTGCACAGGGGACTACCTTTACCTTCACTGTTTTACTGTCAGCATTTTGGTTTTGTTTCACCAGGGAACTGGAGGGGAGGAATAGCTAGCCAGCTTGCTTGCAGTAACTGTTTGGGTAGTCACGACAGAGGCCTTGGACAGAAGGGATGGTATCCCTCCCTGTTTTCCAAGATGCTGACACCTGGGCAAAGACTGTGGGTACATACTGGGCTGTGGGAGGAAGGGTGTGGAGTGTGCACTTGCTTTTGTGCACTTTGCATACTATTAAGTCACACTTTGTATACTATAATCCTACCAGGATCCTATTAATGTCTACCATTGAGGCAAAACACCCTCACCTCGATAACAGTTGGGTTAGAACGGATAAAAGGAAGTCCTTCTTCACCCAAAAGGTGATTAACAGGTGGAATTTGCTGCTCCAGAAGGTGGTGGCAGCTGCAAGCATAGCCAGCTTCAAGAGGGGATTGGATAAGCTTATGGAGCAGAGATCCATCAGTGGCTATTAGCCACAGCATATTGTTGGAACTTTGTGCCTGGGGCAGTAATGCTCTGTATTCTTGGTACTTGGGGGGGGGGGCACAGTGGGAGGGCTTCTAGTGTCCTGGCTCCACTGGTGGACCTCCTGATGATGCCTGTTTTTTTTTTTTTTTTACCACTGTGTGACATGGTCTGGATGGGCCATTGGCCTGATCCAACATGGCTTCTCTTATGTTCTTATGTCTGGGGCAGTGATGCTCTGAATTCTTGGTGCTTGGGGCAGGGCAACAGTGGGAGGGCTTCTAGTGTTCTGGCCCCACTGATGGACCTCCTGATGGGATCTGGGGGTTTTGGCCACTGTGTGAGACCAACTGTTGGACTGGATGGGCCGTTGGTCTGATCCAACATGACTTCTTTTAAGTTCTCTTATGTTCTTAAAGTCTGTAGTTCTGCTGAGGGCAGATCTGACTCACACCCCCAGCTGAGTCTATGCCTTACCTGAATGTCTTAATAAACACAACCATTTTGAAACCAACTTGACTGTTTATTGAAGAACCAGGGACATTCTTCCTGCATTATTTCTAGTCCGGTCATGCTTTTCCTCTAACTTTTGGCTCACTTTTTAAAACTTCTCTTTAAAAAAATGCTTGATGAAGAATTCTGCAGTAAAAGATGATAGTTTCAGGTTGAGAAACTGCTGATTAAAACACACACACATACATTAAAAATGGTGGGTTGAGAGCTCCACTGGAAATTGTGGGCTGTCAAAGTCAGCCCTTACTTTTGAAAGTATAAAACAAAGAAACTCTCGGAAGAAGGCGGGAATTTGCAAGCTCCAGTATAATTTTATTCTGAACTGATGAGAGTGGGTTAGGGTGCTGGAAGAGGTTGGATTCTTCTGATTTTGTCCTTTTTAACACTATTTTCCGATCTTGGTTCACAGAGAGCTCATTTGGTGTAGTGGTTAAGTGCGCGGACTCTTATCTGGGAGAACTGGGTTTGATTCCTCACTCCTCCACTTGCAGCTGCTGGAATGGCCTTGGGTCAGCCATAGTGGTTAAATGTGCAGACTCTTATCTGGGAGAACCGGGTTTGATTCCCAACACCTCCACTTGCACCTGCTGGAATGGCCTTGGGTCAGCCATAGCTCTGGCAGAGGTTGTCCTTGAAAAGGCAGCTGCTGTGAGAGCCCTCTCAGCCCCACCTGCCTCACAGGGTGTCTGTTGTGGTGGGGGAGGAAGGTAAAGGAGATTGTGACCGCTCTGAGATTTGGCGTGGAGGGTGGGATATAAATCCAATATCAGCAGCAGCAGCATGTACCAAGAATTCAGATCCTTTCAGAAATCCAGTCAATAAAACTTGGGGTGTGTTTGCAGTTTGGCCATATGAGGCTGTTTCTATTGATTCAGCTTGTTCAGTGTCCTGCGGAATCATTACTCCCTTGGCAGTTCCTGGATGGGGAGAAAAAGTGGTCAAAACGAGTCAGTGTTTGGTGAAAGTATCACATGACAGCAAGAGTCACATGAAGAACACAGTCACGTGACTCTACCTGCCACTCCATAAGGTGCTTGTGCATTTGCAGGAGGAAAGAAGGAATGTGTTCTCAGCGAAATTTCCTCCTGCATCTTTCTGTTTCCAAAACAGTTTTCCCGAACCAGCGAATTAAGAATTTTCAAGATACTTTTATCATGTTTTACTAATGCACAAAAAATGCTTGTTCACAGTAATAAAACCTGCAAGTAGCATGGATCTACAGGCTACTTTTCTGCAGTGTTTTATCATTACCGTTTCACATCATTATCTAGTGAGAGGGGAATGAAGATACAAATGAACGGAAGGAAACGGCAGCGCAATGTAAAGAACCCTGAAGTCACAGTGACTCCCAGCAAGGGGCTTTCAAGGCCAGTGAAAGCAGAGGTGGTTGGCCTTTGCCTTCCTCTGCAGAGTCGTCCTTGGTGGTCTCCCTTCCAAGAGCACTGACCCAGCTTAGCTTCCGAGATGTGAAAAGACAGGTCTATAGCAGGCGGCCTTCCCTCCTGAAGCAGAATATCCAAAATCCTATTCCAGAATTGAATTCGGAAACTTTCCTAAGTAAACAAGAAAGAAGTGGGACATAGTCCAATGAGAAATTTCAGAGCCATGGTGAAGGAGATCCGACCCTCCATGGTGGTGGAAGTCTTGTCAGACTCGTCCCAACCCAGTCAGAGCAGTCTTGTAGGGTTTTCAAGGAAAAAGACGCTCAAAGCTGACTGGCCTTTGCCTGCTTCTGCGTAGCAACCCTGGACTTCCTAAGTGGTCTCCCATTCAAGTACCAGCCATGGCTGACCCTTCTGAGATCTCATCCAGGTTAACGTGACCCCAAGTCACAGGCCCAGTCTGACAACCCAAAGGAGACGAGGCAGGCAAGGAGGTCAGAAGGGGAAAAGGACAGCCAGGCTAAGGAGGGCAGGATGAAGACAAGTCCTGATTCTTTTTTTTTTACTTACAGGGATCCTGTAGGGTTTTCAAAGCAAGAGATGTTCAAAGGTGGTTTGCCATTAGAATCATGGGATCCTAGAGTTGGAAGGGGCCTCCAGGGTCATCTAGTCCAACCCTCAAAAAGGATATTATAGCTTTAGAGAAGGTGCAGAGAAGGGCAACTAGAATGATTAAAGGGCTGGAGCACTTTCCCTATGAAGAAAGGTTGAAACGCTTGGGACTCTTTAGCTTGGAGAAACGTCGACTGCGGGGTGACATGATAGAGGTTTACAAGATAATGCATGGAATGGAGAAAGTAGAGAAAGAAGTACTTTTCTCCCTTTCTCACAATACAAGAACTCGTGGGCATTCGATGAAATTGCTGAGCAGACAGGTTAAAACGGATAAAAGGAAGTACTTCTTCACCCAAAAGGTGATTAACATGTGGAATTCACTGCCACAGGAGGTGGTGGCGGCCACAAGTATAGCCACCTTCAAGAGGGGTTTAGATAAAAATATGGAGCAGAGGTCCATCAGTGGCTATTAGCCACAGTGTATGTGTGTATATAACATTTTTTGCCACTGTGTGACACAGAGTGTTGGACTTGATGGGCCGTTGGCCTGATCCAACATGGCTTCTCTTATGTTCTTATGTTCTTAACCCCCTGCACAATGCAGGAAACTCACAAACACCTCCCCCTAAATCCACAGGATCCTCATTGCTGTCAGATGGCCATCTAGGCTCTGTTTAAAAACCTCCAAGGAAGGAGAGCCCACCACCTCCCAAGGAGGAAGCCTGTTCCACTGGGGAACCGTTCTAACGGTCAGGAAGTTCTTCCTCATTTTGAGCTGGAAACTCTTCTGATTTCATTTCAACCCATCGGTTCTGGTCCTACCTTCCGGGGCCACAGAAAACAATTCCACATTGCCTGCCTCCATGGAGTGACAGTGGCATTTCTTGGTGGTCTCCCATCCAAATGCCAACCAGGGCTGACTCTGCTTAGCTTCTGGGATCTGATGGGACTGGGCTAGCCTGGACTATCCAGATTAGGGCAAGAGACATGCAGAGGTGGTTTGCTATTTCCTGCCTCTTGGACTTCCTCGGTGTCTCCCATCTGAGTACTAACTAGGGCTGATCCTGCTTAGCTTCCAAAATCTCATGAGGTCAGGCTAGCCTGGGCGGCCCAGGTCAAAGGTCACCCATCCACACATCGACAGCATAAAGAATTCTAGAACAAAGTTGGAGTCCAGTGCTATACTAAGCTGTGGAGTCTTGCGAGCAAAAATTCTACTTTGTGAGCTGCTGGCATTAGAATTGTGAGTTAGTGCATAACTTAGTTTGCTCTGGGGCCATTTTTGCTGAGCGAAGGCGAAAAGAAGTGTGAACTGGAGGCTAGAAAAACTGCGAGCTAGCTCACACTAATTCAGCTTAGAGGGAACACTAGTTCAGTGGCACTTTTAAGACCAACACGGTTTAATTCTGAGCATAAACATTCATGTGTATGCACACTTCTTCAGTTAGCTGCCATTTACTGTATACCAGACTGTTTTAGTCTAATGGAAGGATGGTTGCCCAATTGGCTTGCCTTAAACATGGGACAGGATAACAGGTTGAGAATGGGGAGGGGTCTCCGCTAGATACATCTCTATAAGAGTTTGTAGTAGATGGTCAAATCTCTTTCCGGAAATTCTATGAAAATTTAGAGGGAAAGGAACCAAGACTCTTGTTTTTGTATCTAAAGAGGCCATGCTATTCAAATTCACAAGTCAAACATGACAACGCTCAGAATGGAATTTGCTCTCTTTGTGGAAGGTCAGTTTGGAAAGCCTGCTATAATGTTCTGATTGCATTTTATTACCCACCCCCCTCAACTGTTGCTGATAGCAAACAAGTCACTTGTTCCCATGGCAGCAGAATATTTCCCACATCCAGCCAACCAGGGACAAGTAGCAGGGTTCTAGCCCCACCCTACCTCCCCCCCCCCAAACTCCACATCTGAGAGTGAAAGCTGGAATTTCCACAGGTAACAATGGTTACCTCTCAAGACCATCGAAAATCCATGGCATATTCATGTTTATGTTATTTAAAGTCCCACAGACTCAAGGAGGATAACACGGAGCAAGTCACAAACACCAGAAAAAGGGCCATTCATCCATGAGAAGTCTAGAAGGCTGAAAGAAGCGACGCATGAAGTCCCCAATTCTAGGTTTCAGCACTGGGATTGAAACCCAGTCTCTGCGTCTCTGAGTAAGCATTGATTCACTTCATTCTGACCCCGAGAGCCAGTTTGGTGCTGTGGTTGAGTGCGCGGACTCTTATTTAGTGGAACTGAGTTTGATTCCCCACTCCTCCACTTGCAGCTGCTAGAATAGCCTTGGGTCAGCCATAGCTCTGGCAGAGGTTGTCCTTGAAAGGGAAGCTGCTGGGAGAGCCCTCTCAGCCACAACAACTCACAGGGTGTCTGTTGAGGGGGGAAGGTAAAGGAGATTGTGAGCCGCTCTGAGACTTTGAGATTCAGAGTATTGGAGGGAGGGCATAAATCCAATATCATCATCTTCTTCTTCTTCTTCTTCTGTTCAACTGCATCATTCTCATCAGTTTCTCCACATTATCCAACCACTGAGTCATTAGATCATTAAACAAATGAAAGTCAAGAGCAAAACTAAATGTCATAGGATAGGAGGAAAGAGGTAATACAGGTTCATAACCATAGCATTATGAAATACGAAGACAGAAAAGATATTGAAATAGAAGTGAAATATTAAAAGTAGATTTAAGTTCTATATAAATGTGTGATTTTGAACATGAATGATTAAAGTCTATATTTTATGCTTGAAAATTTAATTTATTTTTTTTTTAAATTAGATTGTTAAACAAAGAAAGAAATATAATTATTCTTACATCATCCCCCTGTGAAGGAGGTTAGGCTGAGAGTGTGTGCCTCTTATGTATCTGACAGAGAGCTGCAAGTGGAGCCCTCTAAACTCCAGGAGGATTGGCGACATCAGGGGGCGTGGCCTAACATGCAGAGGAGCTCCTGCTAGAACAAGAACCCTGACAGGGGGCGATGTCTGGGAAGGGTGGGGTCAAGGGAATGGAGGGGATTTAGCAGACCTCTGACGATGCTGCAGAATCCATTCTCCTAAGCAACCGTTTCGTCCAGGGAAACTCCATCTTTGTAGCTCCGTTAGGAGAATGTATAAAATTAATTTCACAGTTGGCTTGTGCACAATTTGCTGATAGAACACCGCAAAAAAAATAAAGTCTTGGTATGCACAAATGTACATATAGAGAAGATGATGATATTGGATTTATATCCCGCCCTATACTCTGAATCTCAGAGTGGCTCACAATCTCCTTTCCCTTCCTTCCCCACAACAGACACCCTGTGAGGTAGGTGTGGCTGAGAGGGCTCTCCCAGCAGCTGCCCTTTCAAGGACAGCCTTGTGAGAGCTACCACTGATCCAAGGCCATTCTAGCAATTGCAAGTAGTGGAGTGTGGAATCAAACCTGGTTCTCCCAGATAAGAGTCCGTGCACTTAACTACTACGCCAAACTTGCCAAACTTGCTCTCATATAGTCACCTCAAGATTGCTCTGTAGCGTATTATCAATGAACACAAAGCACATCTGTGCATCAGTAAGATGCTATTTCACAGGGGTGGCCAACGGTAGCTCTCCAGATGTTTTTTGCCTACAACTCCCATCAACCCCAGCCATTGGCCATGCTGGATGGGGCTGATGGGAGTTGTAGGCAAAAAACTGGAGAGCTACCGTTGGCCACCCCTGCTATATCAAAAGAATGATCATGCATAAATAATCAGATACAGCTGCCTCTTCTCCAAACCAAACGTCCCCAAGTCCCTCAGCCTTTCCCCATAGGACTTGGTCTCCAGGAGAAATTCAGATGAGGAGACCTCTGGAACTTCCCACGTGCTTTTCTATTGGTTAAAAATGGGGATCAGGTTGTGTGAGATGTGAGGAATCACCTTGAATCTGCCACAACAAAATCCTAAGAAAAGTTTTACCCTGTTAAGTCAGTGGGGTTATCAGGGCATAACTCTGCTTAGTATGGGCCTGCAGGTCTTTGAGTGTGAGGAATTAATCAGGGCTTTTTTGGTAGCAGGAACTCCTTTGCATATTAGGCCACACCCCCTGGATGTAGCCAGTCCTCCAAGAGCTTGCAGTAGGCCCTGTACGAAGAGCCATGTAAGCTCTTGGAGGATTGGCTACATCAGGGGGTGTGGCCTAAAATGCAAACGAGGTCCTGCCACAAAAAAGCCCTGGGAATTCTGTTGAACAATGCAAACGCTGTGGCAGAATTACACAAAACCCATGTTTTTTTTTTTATTTTTAGTGTCACAGGACATGGGCTTCTCCATGTCATTTATGAGCCATGTGAACACACAAACACAGCTGTATTTTGTACCTACTTAGCTCAGTCCAAGGGACAGCAGTGCCTGTGGATAGACGTTATGACTGCAGCTCAGGAGACACGTGGCTTTTTCACACATAATTGTGTGGCTCTCGAAGCCTCCGCTGCCCCATTGGCTGGCTCGGAGAAGGTATTTGTTTCTTTAAATCACTTCGCCAAACCAGCTGGTGGCTTGGGGGCTGTATTTAAAGGTTAAAGGTGCTTTCTTCCCACCTCTCTCTCCCTCCCCTCACCCCATCTATTTTTCCCTCCCTCCAACATCTGATGTTTCTGTCTTGCGGCTCTCAAACATCTGATGATAATTCTTTGTGACTCTTACATTAAGCAAGTTTGGTCACTGCTGATCCAGAACGTTCTAGGGATAGAAAAGATGATCTTGGAAAAATGTTTTCGGAAGCGCCTTGATTGACAATGTCATGCCCGAGGGGCTGCATCGTGCTGTCCTGATTAAGCAGTCTGGGAAGTGATGGAGTCAGCCGCTCTCCTGGAGAGTCAAGCCATTCATCAGCGGTTCAGAGAGCACATGATTCCTGGGAAAAACAAATGCTGGCGAGATGACTCAGCTTGAGAAGTGGGGAGACAATTTTTCAGCAGGCAAATTTCTCTAATCCAATCCTGCCTCTTTTCCTGGCCATGTATTTCTCATTAGGAGTCCACCTCATACACTGCCCTACCGATTTGCAATCGTTTGTTGAAATCTCACAATCATTGCTGGTTTCTATTCTGGGTTTCTCAGACACACTCCGGAATGGTCCAAGCTGTTCCTTGAATGCTGATTGCCACCACTGACAGATCAGGACCAGAGGGAGGGCAATCGTCAGTGAAGGCATGATATGTCACTTCCAGGAAAAACCCAGAAATGGCATCGTGCCTCTCTAGGAATCACCAGTGATTCCTCTATGGTTTTATCACAGAACTTCTGGTGATTCCTAAAGAGGTGTGACAATTTCCACAGAAGTGATGGCACACCATTGGCCTAACAACCATATATATATATTTATATTTTAAATCCCAAAACAGCTAAGAGCAACACTAGGAAACAAGACACGGGGACCGGATACATCCCACCCCCAAGGAGTGGCAGTCTGATGATGATGATGATGATGATGATGATGATGATGATGATATTGGATTTATATCCTGCCCTCCACTCAAATTTCAGTCTCAGAGCGGCTCACAATCTCTTATATATTCCTCCCCCACAACAGACACCCTGTGAGGTGGGTGGGGCTGAGAGAGCTCTCCAGAAGCTGCCCTTTCAAGGACAGCTCTTGCAAGAGCTATGGCTAACCCAAGGCTATTCCAGCAGGTGCAAGTGGAGGAGTGGGGAATCAAACCTGGTTCTCCCAGATAAGAGTCCGCACACTTACCACTACACCAAACTGGCTCTCACGAAGGAAGGAAGGAAGGAAAGGAAGGAAGAAAGAAAGAAAGAAAGAAAGAAAGAAAGAAAGAAAGAAAGAAAGAAAGAAGAAGAAAGAAAGAAAGAAAGAAAGAAAGAAAGAAAGAAAGAAAGAAAGAAGATTGGGGTGAGAGGGGCTCTCACAGCAGCTGCAGATTAGGGGCTGAGAGGGCTCTCACAGCAGCTGCCTTTTCAAGGACAACCTCTGCCAGAGCTATGGCTGACCCAAGGCCATTCCAGCAGCTGCAAGTGGGGAGTGGGGAATCAAACCTGGTTCTCCCAGATAAGAGTCCGCACACTTACCACTACACCAAACTGGCTCTCCAAGGAAGGAAGGAAGGAAGGAGAGGAAGGAAGGAAGGAGGAAGGAAGGAAGGAAGGAGGAAGGAAGAAGGAAGGAAGAAAGAAAGAAAGAAAGAAAGAAAGAAAGAAAGAAAGAAAGAAAGAAAAGAAAGAAAGAAAGAAAGAAAGAAAGAAAGAAAGAAAGAAAGAAAGAAAGAAAGAAAGAAAGAAAGAAAGAAAGAAAGAAAGAAAGAAAGAAAGAAAGATTGGGTGAGAGGGCTCTCACAGCAGCTGCAGATTAGGGCTGAGAGGGCTCTCACAGCAGCTGCCTTTTCAAGGACAACCTCTGCCAGAGCTATGGCTGACCCAAGGCCATTCCAGCAGCTGCAAGTGGGGAGTGGGGAATCAAACCTGGTTCTCCCAGATAAGAGTCCACGCACTTAACCGCTACACCAACACTGGCTCTCTAAGAAGAAGAAATTGGATTTATAACCTGCTCTTCTCTCTGAATCAGAGTCCCAGAGCAGCTCGCAATCTCCTTTATCTTCCTCCCCCAAAACAGACACCCTGTGAGGTGGGTGGGGCTGAGAGGGCTCTCACAGCAGCTACCCTTTCAAGGACAACCTCTGCCAGGGCTATGGCTGACCCAAGGCCATGCTAGCAGGTGCAAGTGGAGGAGTGGGGAATCAAACCCAGTTCTCCCAGATAAGAGTCCACACACTTAACCACTACACCAAACTATACAATTCATTGCTGGATATGATGGAAGCAAAAAAACCCAAAAACAAAACTTTGTGATTTCTTTTTAAGCCTCTGGACTATGATTCCTGTACTTAAATCTGGTATGAGATTCATAGGCCTGGGGGTTTTTTGGTTTTTTGTTTTTTTAAAAAAAACACCCTCCCCTTAAATTTTATTTGTAAAATACTTTTTATGCAATCCTGCCGCCAAGGATCTCACAGTTACCATGTCACTGGACTTTAACTTTGTTTGTGGCTAGTAGTCATTGATAAACTCATCCTCCATGCATCTCTCTAAGCCCCTTTGAAAGCTGTTGATTGCTGTGCCCATCATGACATCCTCTGGCAGCGAATTCCACATTTCAATCACTCTCCCTGCAAAACAGTATTTCCTTTTTTTCTTACCTGAACCTCCTGCCCATCAGCTTCCTTGGAAGCCCTCAAATTCTAGCATTTTGGGAGAAAAGGTTTTCTTTGTCAACCATCCCATGCATACTTTTATAAACATGACCCCCACCCCCTTAGTTGTCCCTTTTCTTGGGTCTTGGGTCTTTGGGTCTTTTCTAGTTGGCCTTGGGTCAGCTAAAGCTCTGCAGAGGTTGTCCTTGAAAGGGCAGCTGCTGTGAGAGCCCTCTCCAGCCCCACCCACGTCACAGGGTGTCTGTTGTGGGGGAGGAAGGTAAAGGAGATTGCGAGCCGCTCTGAGACTCTTCGGAGTGGAGGGCGGGATATAAATCCAATATCATCTTCTTCTTCTTCTTCTTAGAAGTCCCAGATCCAGGTGTTAGTATGGGACCCTTTCTCTTTTCTGTTGCTGCAGACAAACTAACATGGTGACCCATCTTGATCTACCTGAAGAAGTGAGCAGGGACTCACGAGAGCCAGTTTGGTGTAGTGGTCAAATGTGCAGACTCGTATCTTGGAGAACCGGGTTTGATTCCCCACTCCTCCACTTGCAGCTGCTGCAATGGCCTTGGGTCAGCCATAGCTCTCTTATCTGGGAGAACCGGGTTTGATTCCCCATTCCTCCACTTGCAGCTGCTGCAATGGCCTTGGGTCAGCCATAGCTCTCTTATCTGGGAGAACCGGGTTTGATTCCCCACTCCTTCACTTGCAGCTGCTGCAATGGCCTTGGGTCAGCCATAGCTCTCTTATCTGGGAGAACCGGGTTTGATTCCCCACTCCTTCACTTGCAGCTGCTGCAATGGCCTTGGGTCAGCCATAGCTCTCTTATCTGGGAGAACCGGGTTTGATTCCCCACTCCTCCACTTGCAGCTGCTGCAATGGCCTTGGGTCAGCCATAGCTCTCGCAGGAGTTGTCCTTGAAAGGGCAGCTGCTGTGAGAGCCCTCTCCAGCCCCACCCACCTCACAGGGTGTCTGTTGTGGGAGAGGAAGGTAAAGGAGATTGTGACCGCTCTGAGATTCAGAGTGGAGGGCAGGAAATAAATCCAATATCATCATCATCAACATCATCTTCTTCTTCTCCTCCTCCTCCTTCTCTTTCTTCTTCCTCTCCTTCTTCTTCTCCTCCTCCTCCTTCTCCTCCTCCTTCTTCTCCTTTTCCTTCTTCTCCTTCTCCTCCTCCTTCTTTCCTTCTCCTTCTCCTCCTCCTCCTTCTCCTCCTCCTCCTTCTCCTCCGCCTCCTTCTCCTTCTTCTCCTTCTCCTCCTTCTTCTTTTCCTCCTCCTCCTCCTCCTTCTCCTTCTTCTACTTCTCCTTCTTCTTCTTTTCCTCCTCCTCCTCCTTCTCCTCCTCCCTTGCAGCAAATTGTGTTTAAGCTGCTCCTGGAGCCATGATGTTTTCTACTGTAAAAGGCAAAACAAAAGAAGAGGCTCTGGGGTATCTTTTCCTAGATCCAGAGGAGTTAGCCATGTTAGCCTGTTGATGCAAGATAGTAAAGAGTCCTGTAGCACCTTTAAGACTAACAAATGTTATTGTAGAATAAGCTTTTGAGAAACACAGTTCTCTTCATCAGATTGTATCTGACGAAAAGAGCTGTGTGCCTTGAAAGCTTATGCATCTGACGAAGAGAGCTGTGTTCCTTGAAAGCTTATGCATCTGACAAAGAGAGCTGTGTTCCTTGAAAGCTATGCATCTGACAAAGAGAGCTGTGTTCCTTGAAAGCTTATGCATCTGACGAAGAGAGCTGTGTTCCTTGAAAGCTTATGCATCTGACAAAGAGAGCTGTGTTCCTTGAAAGCTTATGCATCTGACGAAGAGAGCTGTGTTCCTTGAAAGCTTATGCATCTGACGAAGAGAGCTGTGTTCCTTGAAAGCTTATGTATCTGACGAAGAGAGCTGTGTTCCTTGAAAGCTTATGCATCTGACAAAGAGAGCTGTGTTCCTTGAAAGCTTATGCTACAATGAAATGTGTTAGTCTTAAGGTGCTACTGGACTCTTTACTATTTGGGGGGTATCTTGTGGTTGTCTGAATCCATCCATTCATGAAAGAGTAAGGGTTTCACGTGGACTTCACTTTCACTTCCCCTGCACAATTAATCCCTCTTTTACTCATGTTTCTGCCAGGAAGTCCTATAGGTACGCACACAAATTATTACACCCACTTGCCTCTTATACGCCAGACAATGAATGGAAACGGCATGAATCAGCTTCCTTTCTCTTTCCCCAACAGCCCACTAATCAAGCACAAGGCCCAAAGGGTTAGCAGAACAATGCATGTTTTATAGCAGACCCCTGGCAGTCAGATGTCATGTTGACGGGAGGGAGGGGTCTGCTCGAAAGGGCACGAAAGATCAGCTGTTAGAAAGCTGAAGGCAGGGGGGTTGGATTCACTTCTTATGAGGGCCAGATCTGGCATAAATGAGACCGTGTTGGTCTGGGCCATGCGTGTACCTATTGAAGATTAGGTAGCAGAGATATAAACTTTTTTAAAAGACACGGACAAACACGACTAAAGATTTTTTTAAAAAAAAGGTGTTTCCTTTGTATCTCTCCCCTGGGATCCAGGGAAACTGGGCAAAGGAAGCTCTGGCTCTTTCCTTCCTTCCCAGGAGGGGGAAGAGCCTCAACAATTGAAGAAATTGAGGTGTTTTTTTTCTTTAGCTCCTGTGTTATTGAGCCAGCCACCACATCAGGATCGTGGTCATGAAGCAAACTTCGCAGCTCATTCAACAGAGCACTGCTCACCGCCCTTGGAGTTCCTGCATCTTTGTACATCCAAAAAATTGCAGAACGTACAGGATGGGCTGTTGAGTGGGCTCTTGTATGCTCAGCACCCGGAGAATGCACAAGCTGTGTAAGGCCAGGCCTCTAACGTGGGGTTTGGGCATGAACACAGTGGCTGAATATGCATAAGAACATAAGAGAAGCATGTTTGATCAGGCCAATGGCCCATCCAGTCCAACACTCTGTGTCACATAAGAACATAAGAGAAGCCATGTTGGATCAGGCCAGTGGCCCATCCAGTTCAGCACTCCATGTCACATAAGAGAAGCATGTTGGATCAGGCCAATGGCCCCTCCAGTCCAAACACCTGTGTCACACAGTGCAAATTTCTCTCTCTCTCTCTCTCTCATATATATACACACACACACACACTGTGGCTAATAGCCACTGATGGACCTCTGCTCCATATTTTTATCTAAACCTCTCTTGAAGGTGGCTATGCTTGTGGCCACCACCACCTCCTGTGCAGTGAATTCCACATGTTAATCACCCTTTGGGTGAAGAAGTACTTCCTTTATCCGTTTTAACCTTGGTGCTCAGCAATTTCATCGAATGCCCACAAGTCTTGTATTGTGAGAAAGAGAGAAAGTACTTCTTTCTCTACTTTCTCCATCCCATGCATAATCTTGTAAACTTCTGTCATGTCACCCTCAGTCGACGTTTCTCCAAGCTAAAGAGCCCCAAGCGTTTTAAACCTTTCTTCATAGGGAAAGTGTTCCAGCCCTTTAATCATTCTAGTTGCCCTTTTCTGGACTTTCTCCAATGCTATAAATCCTTTTTGAGGTGCGGCGACCAGAACTGCACACAGTACTCCAAATGAGACCGCACCATCGATTTATACAGGGGCATTATGATACTGCTGATTTGTTTTCAATTCCCTTCCTAAACAGAGTGACCTAATTCCTCGAGTACCAGATCCGTTTCAAGTGTTTATCCTTCCCTTTAAGGACCTATATGACCAGGGACCAGCATACCTTTGAGACTGCTTCTCCCCATATGAGAGAGCCCTGTGGCGCAGAGTGTTAAAGCTGCAGTCCTGCAAAGCTCTGCTCACGACCTGAGTTTAATCCCCGGCGGAAGCTGGGTTTTCAGGTAGCCGGCTCGAGGTTGACTCAGCCTTCCATCCTTCTGAGGTCGGTAAAAGGAGTCCCCAGCTTGCTGGGGGAAAGCGTAGATGACTGGGGAAGGCAATGGCAAACCACCCCATAAAAAACATTGTGAAAACATTGTGAAAGCAACTTCACCCAGAGTCAGAAACGACTGGTGCTTGCTCAGGGGACCTTTCCTTTCCTTTCTCTAGACTCAGCCTTCCATCCTTCTGAGGTCTGTAAAGGAGTCCCCAGCTTGCTGGGGGAAAGCGTAGATGACTGGGGAAGGCAATGGCAAACCACCCCGTAAAAAAAGTCTGCTGGGAAACGTTGTGAAAGCAACGTCACCCCAGAGTCGGAAACGACTGGTGCTTGCACAGGAGACCTTTCCTTTCCTTTCCTTTCCCTCCCCATATGAGCTCCCTCCCCTGGGATTTGTTGCAC